>NC_133623.1:27590407-27890407 GCF_048593235.1 Sminthopsis crassicaudata
TAATAGAGAATAAGAAGGAAAAGAAAGGACAGAAAGAGAGGGAAAGAGAGGAAAAGTGAAAGGCTTGTGGAAGAAGAGAGAAAAAGAGAACGGGAGACAGAAAAAAGACAAAAGATGGGCAGGGCCCTAGATAGAAGAAGAGAGAGTGGAAAAGTGAGAGGCAAAGAAATAAAGAGAAATGATAAAAAGCTGGAATAGGAAGAGAGGGAAAAAAGAGGGAGAGAGAGAAATAAGAGAGAAAGAGACAGACCAAAGAGGAAGAGAAGCGTCAGAAGGAGAAAGACAAGAATTGAGGGGTACCAAAAGAGAAAGAGAATAAGGAAGTTAAAAAGCGAGAGAGAGAGTGGGTAAGAAAACAAGTACAGAAAAAGGAGGGAAAGACAGAGAGATGGAGAGAGAAATAGTATAAAAGCCGAGGGAGGGAGTTATAATAAAGAGAAAGACACATGGGACAATGGAGAGGCAAAGAAAGCGTGAGTAAGGAAGGGATGGAGAGAGAGAAGAGAAAAAGAGGAAAAGAAACAAGAGAAAGAAAACGAAAGGGATGGGAAAAAGGAAAGAAAGATGAAGAGAGACAGAAAGATAAGGAGTGGAAAGGGGGGTTTTAGAGAGAAGGAGAGATGGTATGATAGAAACGTAGAGATACATGGAGAAAGGAAAAGAGAGGGAGTCAGAAGGACAAAATAGAGAGAAAAAGGAGACAAAGATGAGAAGGAAAGGGAGAGAGAAAGTGAAAGGCAGGTTGAGCAGAGAAGGAGAGAGATGAGAAAGGAGAGAGAGAAATGTGTGAGCACAAGGAAATAAGGAGAAAGATAATAAGCGAAGGAAAGAGTGAAAAAGTGGGCTAAGGAAAGGCAGAGAAGGGATGGTTGTAATATAGATATATAAAGAGAGGGAGAGAAACACAGAAGGGAGAGAGAAAGTAGAGGGCATCAGGAGAGAAAGATAAAAAGATAGTGAGAGAGACAGAAAAAATTAAGGAGAGGGGGTAGAAAGAAAAAAAGTTATAATTGAGAGGTAGAATAATAGAGTGAGGAAGAAAAGAAGGGAGAGAGAGAGAAAAACAGAGACTGAAAAAAAGACACGATGGGGTGTCAGGATAGAGACAAAGATAGACAGTATCAAATGGAGAGGAAGAGAAATAAAGAAAGAATAAGGAAGAAAAGCAGAGGGAGAAAGAGCCATGGCAGAGAGAAGGAAAGAGAAAGAAGAGAGAAAAAACAGAAAAAGATAAGAAGAGAGGGAAAGAGAAAGAGAGTGAGAAGAGAGGGTAGACGGAAGGAAAAAGGCAAGAATTGAAAGGAAGAATAATAAATAGAGAATAAGAAGGAAAAGAAAGGACAGAAAGAGAGGGAAAGAGAGGAAAAGTGAAAGGCTTGTGGAAGAAGAGAGAAAAAGAGAACGGGAGACAGAAAAAAGACAAAAGATGGGCAGGGCCCTAGATAGAAGAAGAGAGAGTGGAAAAGTGAGAGGCAAAGAAATAAAGAGAAATGATAAAAAGCTGGAATAGGAAGAGAGGGAAAAAAGAGGGAGAGAGAGAAATAAGAGAGAAAGAGACAGACCAAAGAGGAAGAGAAGCGTCAGAAGGAGAAAGACAAGAATTGAGGGGTACCAAAAGAGAAAGAGAATAAGGAAGTTAAAAAGCGAGAGAGAGAGTGGGTAAGAAAACAAGTACAGAAAAAGGAGGGAAAGACAGAGAGATGGAGAGAGAAATAGTATAAAAGCCGAGGGAGGGAGTTATAATAAAGAGAAAGACACATGGGACAATGGAGAGGCAAAGAAAGCGTGAGTAAGGAAGGGATGGAGAGAGAGAAGAGAAAAAGAGGAAAAGAAACAAGAGAAAGAAAACGAAAGGGATAGGAAAAAGGAAAGAAAGATGAAGAGAGACAGAAAGATAAGGAGTGGAAAGGGGGGTTTTAGAGAGAAGGAGAGATGGTATGATAGAAACGTAGAGATACATGGAGAAAGGAAAAGAGAGGGAGTCAGAAGGACAAAATAGAGAGAAAAAGGAGACAAAGATGAGAAGGAAAGGGAGAGAGAAAGTGAAAGGCAGGTTGAGCAGAGAAGGAGAGAGATGAGAAAGGAGAGAGAGAAATGTGTGAGCACAAGGAAATAAGGAGAAAGATAATAAGCGAAGGAAAGAGTGAAAAAGTGGGCTAAGGAAAGGCAGAGAAGGGATGGTTGTAATATAGATATATAAAGAGAGGGAGAGAAACACAGAAGGGAGAGAGAAAGTAGAGGGCATCAGGAGAGAAAGATAAAAAGATAGTGAGAGAGACAGAAAAAATTAAGGAGAGGGGGTAGAAAGAAAAAAAGTTATAATTGAGAGGTAGAATAATAGAGTGAGGAAGAAAAGAAGGGAGAGAGAGAGAAAAACAGAGACTGAAAAAAAGACACGATGGGGTGTCAGGATAGAGACAAAGATAGACAGTATCAAATGGAGAGGAAGAGAAATAAAGAAAGAATAAGGAAGAAAAGCAGAGGGAGAAAGAGCCATGGCAGAGAGAAGGAAAGAGAAAGAAGAGAGAAAAAACAGAAAAAGATAAGAAGAGAGGGAAAGAGAAAGAGAGTGAGAAGAGAGGGTAGACGGAAGGAAAAAGGCAAGAATTGAAAGGAAGAATAATAGAGAATAAGAAAGAAAAGAAACGACACAAAGAGAGGGAAAGAGAGGAAAAGTGAAAGGCTTGTGAAAGAAGAGAGAAAAAGAGAACGGGAGACAGAAAAAAGACAAAAGATGGGCAGGGCCCTAGATAGAAGAAGAGAGAGTGGAAAAGTGAGAGGCAAAGAAATAAAGAGAAATGATAAAAAGCTGGAATAGGAAGAGAGGGAAAAAAGAGGGAGAGAGAGAAATAAGAGAGAAAAAGACAGACCAAAGATGAATAGAGGCGACAGAAGGAGAAAGACAAGAATTGAGGGGTACCAAAAGAGAAAGAGAATAAGGAAGTTAAAAAGCGAGAGAGAGAGTGGGTAAGAAAACAAGTACAGAAAAAGGAGGGAAAGACAGAGAGATGGAGAGAGAAATAGTATAAAAGCCGAGGGAGGGAGTTATAATAAAGAGAAAGACACATGGGACAATGGAGAGGCAAAGAAAGCGTGAGTAAGGAAGGGATGGAGAGAGAGAAGAGAAAAAGAGGAAAAGAAACAAGAGAAAGAAAACGAAAGGGATAGGAAAAAGGAAAGAAAGATGAAGAGAGACAGAAAGATAAGGAGTGGAAAGGGGGGTTTTAGAGAGAAGGAGAGATGGTATGATAGAAACGTAGAGATACATGGAGAAAGGAAAAGAGAGGGAGTCAGAAGGACAAAATAGAGAGAAAAAGGAGACAAAGATGAGAAGGAAAGGGAGAGAGAAAGTGAAAGGCAGGTTGAGCAGAGAAGGAGAGAGATGAGAAAGGAGAGAGAGAAATGTGTGAGCACAAGGAAATAAGGAGAAAGATAATAAGCGAAGGAAAGAGTGAAAAAGTGGGCTAAGGAAAGGCAGAGAAGGGATGGTTGTAATATAGATATATAAAGAGAGGGAGAGAAACACAGAAGGGAGAGAGAAAGTAGAGGGCATCAGGAGAGAAAGATAAAAAGATAGTGAGAGAGACAGAAAAAATTAAGGAGAGGGGGTAGAAAGAAAAAAAGTTATAATTGAGAGGTAGAATAATAGAGTGAGGAAGAAAAGAAGGGAGAGAGAGAGAAAAACAGAGACTGAAAAAAAGACACGATGGGGTGTCAGGATAGAGACAAAGATAGACAGTATCAAATGGAGAGGAAGAGAAATAAAGAAAGAATAAGGAAGAAAAGCAGAGGGAGAAAGAGCCATGGCAGAGAGAAGGAAAGAGAAAGAAGAGAGAAAAAACAGAAAAAGATAAGAAGAGAGGGAAAGAGAAAGAGAGTGAGAAGAGAGGGTAGACGGAAGGAAAAAGGCAAGAATTGAAAGGAAGAATAATAAATAGAGAATAAGAAGGAAAAGAAAGGACAGAAAGAGAGGGAAAGAGAGGAAAAGTGAAAGGCTTGTGGAAGAAGAGAGAAAAAGAGAACGGGAGACAGAAAAAAGACAAAAGATGGGCAGGGCCCTAGATAGAAGAAGAGAGAGTGGAAAAGTGAGAGGCAAAGAAATAAAGAGAAATGATAAAAAGCTGGAATAGGAAGAGAGGGAAAAAAGAGGGAGAGAGAGAAATAAGAGAGAAAGAGACAGACCAAAGAGGAAGAGAAGCGTCAGAAGGAGAAAGACAAGAATTGAGGGGTACCAAAAGAGAAAGAGAATAAGGAAGTTAAAAAGCGAGAGAGAGAGTGGGTAAGAAAACAAGTACAGAAAAAGGAGGGAAAGACAGAGAGATGGAGAGAGAAATAGTATAAAAGCCGAGGGAGGGAGTTATAATAAAGAGAAAGACACATGGGACAATGGAGAGGCAAAGAAAGCGTGAGTAAGGAAGGGATGGAGAGAGAGAAGAGAAAAAGAGGAAAAGAAACAAGAGAAAGAAAACGAAAGGGATGGGAAAAAGGAAAGAAAGATGAAGAGAGACAGAAAGATAAGGAGTGGAAAGGGGGGTTTTAGAGAGAAGGAGAGATGGTATGATAGAAACGTAGAGATACATGGAGAAAAGAAAAGAGAGGGAGTCAGAAGGACAAAATAGAGAGAAAAAGGAGACAAAGATGAGAAGGAAAGGGAGAGAGAAAGTGAAAGGCAGGTTGAGCAGAGAAGGAGAGAGATGAGAAAGGAGAGAGAGAAATGTGTGAGCACAAGGAAATAAGGAGAAAGATAATAAGCGAAGGAAAGAGTGAAAAAGTGGGCTAAGGAAAGGCAGAGAAGGGATGGTTGTAATATAGATATATAAAGAGAGGGAGAGAAACACAGAAGGGAGAGAGAAAGTAGAGGGCATCAGGAGAGAAAGATAAAAAGATAGTGAGAGAGACAGAAAAAATTAAGGAGAGGGGGTAGAAAGAAAAAAAGTTATAATTGAGAGGTAGAATAATAGAGTGAGGAAGAAAAGAAGGGAGAGAGAGAGAAAAACAGACTGAAAAAAAGACACGATGGGGTGTCAGGATAGAGACAAAGATAGACAGTATCAAATGGAGAGGAAGAGAAATAAAGAAAGAATAAGGAAGAAAAGCAGAGGGAGAAAGAGCCATGGCAGAGAGAAGGAAAGAGAAAGAAGAGAGAAAAAGCAGAAAAAGATAAGAAGAGAGGGAAAGAGAAAGAGAGTGAGAAGAGAGGGTAGACAGAAGGAAAAAGGCAAGAATTGAAAGGAAGAATAATAGAGAATAAGAAGGAAAAGAAAGGACAGAAAGAGAGGGAAAGAGAGGAAAAGTGAAAGGCTTGTGGAAGAAGAGAGAAAAAGAGAACGGGAGACAGAAAAAAGACAAAAGATGGGCAGGGCCCTAGATAGAAGAAGAGAGAGTGGAAAAGTGAGAGGCAAAGAAATAAAGAGAAATGATAAAAAGCTGGAATAGGAAGAGAGGGAAAAAAGAGGGAGAGAGAGAAATAAGAGAGAAAGAGACAGACCAAAGAGGAAGAGAAGCGTCAGAAGGAGAAAGACAAGAATTGAGGGGTACCAAAAGAGAAAGAGAATAAGGAAGTTAAAAAGCGAGAGAGAGAGTGGGTAAGAAAACAAGTACAGAAAAAGGAGGGAAAGACAGAGAGATGGAGAGAGAAATAGTATAAAAGCCGAGGGAGGGAGTTATAATAAAGAGAAAGACACATGGGACAATGGAGAGGCAAAGAAAGCGTGAGTAAGGAAGGGATGGAGAGAGAGAAGAGAAAAAGAGGAAAAGAAACAAGAGAAAGAAAACGAAAGGGATGGGAAAAAGGAAAGAAAGATGAAGAGAGACAGAAAGATAAGGAGTGGAAAGGGGGGTTTTAGAGAGAAGGAGAGATGGTATGATAGAAACGTAGAGATACATGGAGAAAAGAAAAGAGAGGGAGTCAGAAGGACAAAATAGAGAGAAAAAGGAGACAAAGATGAGAAGGAAAGGGAGAGAGAAAGTGAAAGGCAGGTTGAGCAGAGAAGGAGAGAGATGAGAAAGGAGAGAGAGAAATGTGTGAGCACAAGGAAATAAGGAGAAAGATAATAAGCGAAGGAAAGAGTGAAAAAGTGGGCTAAGGAAAGGCAGAGAAGGGATGGTTGTAATATAGATATATAAAGAGAGGGAGAGAAACACAGAAGGGAGAGAGAAAGTAGAGGGCATCAGGAGAGAAAGATAAAAAGATAGTGAGAGAGACAGAAAAAATTAAGGAGAGGGGGTAGAAAGAAAAAAAGTTATAATTGAGAGGTAGAATAATAGAGTGAGGAAGAAAAGAAGGGAGAGAGAGAGAAAAACAGAGACTGAAAAAAAGACACGATGGGGTGTCAGGATAGAGACAAAGATAGACAGTATCAAATGGAGAGGAAGAGAAATAAAGAAAGAATAAGGAAGAAAAGCAGAGGGAGAAAGAGCCATGGCAGAGAGAAGGAAAGAGAAAGAAGAGAGAAAAAGCAGAAAAAGATAAGAAGAGAGGGAAAGAGAAAGAGAGTGAGAAGAGAGGGTAGACAGAAGGAAAAAGGCAAGAATTGAAAGGAAGAATAATAGAGAATAAGAAGGAAAAGAAAGGACAGAAAGAGAGGGAAAGAGAGGAAAAGTGAAAGGCTTGTGGAAGAAGAGAGAAAAAGAGAACGGGAGACAGAAAAAAGACAAAAGATGGGCAGGGCCCTAGATAGAAGAAGAGAGAGTGGAAAAGTGAGAGGCAAAGAAATAAAGAGAAATGATAAAAAGCTGGAATAGGAAGAGAGGGAAAAAAGAGGGAGAGAGAGAAATAAGAGAGAAAGAGACAGACCAAAGAGGAAGAGAAGCGTCAGAAGGAGAAAGACAAGAATTGAGGGGTACCAAAAGAGAAAGAGAATAAGGAAGTTAAAAAGCGAGAGAGAGAGTGGGTAAGAAAACAAGTACAGAAAAAGGAGGGAAAGACAGAGAGATGGAGAGAGAAATAGTATAAAAGCCGAGGGAGGGAGTTATAATAAAGAGAAAGACACATGGGACAATGGAGAGGCAAAGAAAGCGTGAGTAAGGAAGGGATGGAGAGAGAGAAGAGAAAAAGAGGAAAAGAAACAAGAGAAAGAAAACGAAAGGGATGGGAAAAAGGAAAGAAAGATGAAGAGAGACAGAAAGATAAGGAGTGGAAAGGGGGGTTTTAGAGAGAAGGAGAGATGGTATGATAGAAACGTAGAGATACATGGAGAAAGGAAAAGAGAGGGAGTCAGAAGGACAAAATAGAGAGAAAAAGGAGACAAAGATGAGAAGGAAAGGGAGAGAGAAAGTGAAAGGCAGGTTGAGCAGAGAAGGAGAGAGATGAGAAAGGAGAGAGAGAAATGTGTGAGCACAAGGAAATAAGGAGAAAGATAATAAGCGAAGGAAAGAGTGAAAAAGTGGGCTAAGGAAAGGCAGAGAAGGGATGGTTGTAATATAGATATATAAAGAGAGGGAGAGAAACACAGAAGGGAGAGAGAAAGTAGAGGGCATCAGGAGAGAAAGATAAAAAGATAGTGAGAGAGACAGAAAAAATTAAGGAGAGGGGGTAGAAAGAAAAAAAGTTATAATTGAGAGGTAGAATAATAGAGTGAGGAAGAAAAGAAGGGAGAGAGAGAGAAAAACAGAGACTGAAAAAAAGACACGATGGGGTGTCAGGATAGAGACAAAGATAGACAGTATCAAATGGAGAGGAAGAGAAATAAAGAAAGAATAAGGAAGAAAAGCAGAGGGAGAAAGAGCCATGGCAGAGAGAAGGAAAGAGAAAGAAGAGAGAAAAAACAGAAAAAGATAAGAAGAGAGGGAAAGAGAAAGAGAGTGAGAAGAGAGGGTAGACGGAAGGAAAAAGGCAAGAATTGAAAGGAAGAATAATAAATAGAGAATAAGAAGGAAAAGAAAGGACAGAAAGAGAGGGAAAGAGAGGAAAAGTGAAAGGCTTGTGGAAGAAGAGAGAAAAAGAGAACGGGAGACAGAAAAAAGACAAAAGATGGGCAGGGCCCTAGATAGAAGAAGAGAGAGTGGAAAAGTGAGAGGCAAAGAAATAAAGAGAAATGATAAAAAGCTGGAATAGGAAGAGAGGGAAAAAAGAGGGAGAGAGAGAAATAAGAGAGAAAGAGACAGACCAAAGAGGAAGAGAAGCGTCAGAAGGAGAAAGACAAGAATTGAGGGGTACCAAAAGAGAAAGAGAATAAGGAAGTTAAAAAGCGAGAGAGAGAGTGGGTAAGAAAACAAGTACAGAAAAAGGAGGGAAAGACAGAGAGATGGAGAGAGAAATAGTATAAAAGCCGAGGGAGGGAGTTATAATAAAGAGAAAGACACATGGGACAATGGAGAGGCAAAGAAAGCGTGAGTAAGGAAGGGATGGAGAGAGAGAAGAGAAAAAGAGGAAAAGAAACAAGAGAAAGAAAACGAAAGGGATAGGAAAAAGGAAAGAAAGATGAAGAGAGACAGAAAGATAAGGAGTGGAAAGGGGGGTTTTAGAGAGAAGGAGAGATGGTATGATAGAAACGTAGAGATACATGGAGAAAGGAA
Source organism: Sminthopsis crassicaudata (assembly GCF_048593235.1). Lineage (NCBI taxonomy): Eukaryota > Metazoa > Chordata > Mammalia > Dasyuromorphia > Dasyuridae > Sminthopsis > Sminthopsis crassicaudata. The sequence continues at coordinate 27,598,925 of NC_133623.1, forward strand.
AAGAGAGGGAGTCAGAAGGACAAAATAGAGAGAAAAAGGAGACAAAGATGAGAAGGAAAGGGAGAGAGAAAGTGAAAGGCAGGTTGAGCAGAGAAGGAGAGAGATGAGAAAGGAGAGAGAGAAATGTGTGAGCACAAGGAAATAAGGAGAAAGATAATAAGCGAAGGAAAGAGTGAAAAAGTGGGCTAAGGAAAGGCAGAGAAGGGATGGTTGTAATATAGATATATAAAGAGAGGGAGAGAAACACAGAAGGGAGAGAGAAAGTAGAGGGCATCAGGAGAGAAAGATAAAAAGATAGTGAGAGAGACAGAAAAAATTAAGGAGAGGGGGTAGAAAGAAAAAAAGTTATAATTGAGAGGTAGAATAATAGAGTGAGGAAGAAAAGAAGGGAGAGAGAGAGAAAAACAGAGACTGAAAAAAAGACACGATGGGGTGTCAGGATAGAGACAAAGATAGACAGTATCAAATGGAGAGGAAGAGAAATAAAGAAAGAATAAGGAAGAAAAGCAGAGGGAGAAAGAGCCATGGCAGAGAGAAGGAAAGAGAAAGAAGAGAGAAAAAACAGAAAAAGATAAGAAGAGAGGGAAAGAGAAAGAGAGTGAGAAGAGAGGGTAGACGGAAGGAAAAAGGCAAGAATTGAAAGGAAGAATAATAAATAGAGAATAAGAAGGAAAAGAAAGGACAGAAAGAGAGGGAAAGAGAGGAAAAGTGAAAGGCTTGTGGAAGAAGAGAGAAAAAGAGAACGGGAGACAGAAAAAAGACAAAAGATGGGCAGGGCCCTAGATAGAAGAAGAGAGAGTGGAAAAGTGAGAGGCAAAGAAATAAAGAGAAATGATAAAAAGCTGGAATAGGAAGAGAGGGAAAAAAGAGGGAGAGAGAGAAATAAGAGAGAAAGAGACAGACCAAAGAGGAAGAGAAGCGTCAGAAGGAGAAAGACAAGAATTGAGGGGTACCAAAAGAGAAAGAGAATAAGGAAGTTAAAAAGCGAGAGAGAGAGTGGGTAAGAAAACAAGTACAGAAAAAGGAGGGAAAGACAGAGAGATGGAGAGAGAAATAGTATAAAAGCCGAGGGAGGGAGTTATAATAAAGAGAAAGACACATGGGACAATGGAGAGGCAAAGAAAGCGTGAGTAAGGAAGGGATGGAGAGAGAGAAGAGAAAAAGAGGAAAAGAAACAAGAGAAAGAAAACGAAAGGGATGGGAAAAAGGAAAGAAAGATGAAGAGAGGCAGAAAGATAAGGAGTGGAAAGGGGGGTTTTAGAGAGAAGGAGAGATGGTATGATAGAAACGTAGAGATACATGGAGAAAAGAAAAGAGAGGGAGTCAGAAGGACAAAATAGAGAGAAAAAGGAGACAAAGATGAGAAGGAAAGGGAGAGAGAAAGTGAAAGGCAGGTTGAGCAGAGAAGGAGAGAGATGAGAAAGGAGAGAGAGAAATGTGTGAGCACAAGGAAATAAGGAGAAAGATAATAAGCGAAGGAAAGAGTGAAAAAGTGGGCTAAGGAAAGGCAGAGAAGGGATGGTTGTAATATAGATATATAAAGAGAGGGAGAGAAACACAGAAGGGAGAGAGAAAGTAGAGGGCATCAGGAGAGAAAGATAAAAAGATAGTGAGAGAGACAGAAAAAATTAAGGAGAGGGGGTAGAAAGAAAAAAAGTTATAATTGAGAGGTAGAATAATAGAGTGAGGAAGAAAAGAAGGGAGAGAGAGAGAAAAACAGACTGAAAAAAAGACACGATGGGGTGTCAGGATAGAGACAAAGATAGACAGTATCAAATGGAGAGGAAGAGAAATAAAGAAAGAATAAGGAAGAAAAGCAGAGGGAGAAAGAGCCATGGCAGAGAGAAGGAAAGAGAAAGAAGAGAGAAAAAGCAGAAAAAGATAAGAAGAGAGGGAAAGAGAAAGAGAGTGAGAAGAGAGGGTAGACAGAAGGAAAAAGGCAAGAATTGAAAGGAAGAATAATAGAGAATAAGAAGGAAAAGAAAGGACAGAAAGAGAGGGAAAGAGAGGAAAAGTGAAAGGCTTGTGGAAGAAGAGAGAAAAAGAGAACGGGAGACAGAAAAAAGACAAAAGATGGGCAGGGCCCTAGATAGAAGAAGAGAGAGTGGAAAAGTGAGAGGCAAAGAAATAAAGAGAAATGATAAAAAGCTGGAATAGGAAGAGAGGGAAAAAAGAGGGAGAGAGAGAAATAAGAGAGAAAGAGACAGACCAAAGAGGAAGAGAAGCGTCAGAAGGAGAAAGACAAGAATTGAGGGGTACCAAAAGAGAAAGAGAATAAGGAAGTTAAAAAGCGAGAGAGAGAGTGGGTAAGAAAACAAGTACAGAAAAAGGAGGGAAAGACAGAGAGATGGAGAGAGAAATAGTATAAAAGCCGAGGGAGGGAGTTATAATAAAGAGAAAGACACATGGGACAATGGAGAGGCAAAGAAAGCGTGAGTAAGGAAGGGATGGAGAGAGAGAAGAGAAAAAGAGGAAAAGAAACAAGAGAAAGAAAACGAAAGGGATGGGAAAAAGGAAAGAAAGATGAAGAGAGACAGAAAGATAAGGAGTGGAAAGGGGGGTTTTAGAGAGAAGGAGAGATGGTATGATAGAAACGTAGAGATACATGGAGAAAAGAAAAGAGAGGGAGTCAGAAGGACAAAATAGAGAGAAAAAGGAGACAAAGATGAGAAGGAAAGGGAGAGAGAAAGTGAAAGGCAGGTTGAGCAGAGAAGGAGAGAGATGAGAAAGGAGAGAGAGAAATGTGTGAGCACAAGGAAATAAGGAGAAAGATAATAAGCGAAGGAAAGAGTGAAAAAGTGGGCTAAGGAAAGGCAGAGAAGGGATGGTTGTAATATAGATATATAAAGAGAGGGAGAGAAACACAGAAGGGAGAGAGAAAGTAGAGGGCATCAGGAGAGAAAGATAAAAAGATAGTGAGAGAGACAGAAAAAATTAAGGAGAGGGGGTAGAAAGAAAAAAAGTTATAATTGAGAGGTAGAATAATAGAGTGAGGAAGAAAAGAAGGGAGAGAGAGAGAAAAACAGAGACTGAAAAAAAGACACGATGGGGTGTCAGGATAGAGACAAAGATAGACAGTATCAAATGGAGAGGAAGAGAAATAAAGAAAGAATAAGGAAGAAAAGCAGAGGGAGAAAGAGCCATGGCAGAGAGAAGGAAAGAGAAAGAAGAGAGAAAAAGCAGAAAAAGATAAGAAGAGAGGGAAAGAGAAAGAGAGTGAGAAGAGAGGGTAGACAGAAGGAAAAAGGCAAGAATTGAAAGGAAGAATAATAGAGAATAAGAAGGAAAAGAAAGGACAGAAAGAGAGGGAAAGAGAGGAAAAGTGAAAGGCTTGTGGAAGAAGAGAGAAAAAGAGAACGGGAGACAGAAAAAAGACAAAAGATGGGCAGGGCCCTAGATAGAAGAAGAGAGAGTGGAAAAGTGAGAGGCAAAGAAATAAAGAGAAATGATAAAAAGCTGGAATAGGAAGAGAGGGAAAAAAGAGGGAGAGAGAGAAATAAGAGAGAAAGAGACAGACCAAAGAGGAAGAGAAGCGTCAGAAGGAGAAAGACAAGAATTGAGGGGTACCAAAAGAGAAAGAGAATAAGGAAGTTAAAAAGCGAGAGAGAGAGTGGGTAAGAAAACAAGTACAGAAAAAGGAGGGAAAGACAGAGAGATGGAGAGAGAAATAGTATAAAAGCCGAGGGAGGGAGTTATAATAAAGAGAAAGACACATGGGACAATGGAGAGGCAAAGAAAGCGTGAGTAAGGAAGGGATGGAGAGAGAGAAGAGAAAAAGAGGAAAAGAAACAAGAGAAAGAAAACGAAAGGGATGGGAAAAAGGAAAGAAAGATGAAGAGAGACAGAAAGATAAGGAGTGGAAAGGGGGGTTTTAGAGAGAAGGAGAGATGGTATGATAGAAACGTAGAGATACATGGAGAAAGGAAAAGAGAGGGAGTCAGAAGGACAAAATAGAGAGAAAAAGGAGACAAAGATGAGAAGGAAAGGGAGAGAAAAAGTGAAAGGCAGGTTGAGCAGAGAAGGAGAGAGATGAGAAAGGAGAGAGAGAAATGTGTGAGCACAAGGAAATAAGGAGAAAGATAATAAGCGAAGGAAAGAGTGAAAAAGTGGGCTAAGGAAAGGCAGAGAAGGGATGGTTGTAATATAGATATATAAAGAGAGGGAGAGAAACACAGAAGGGAGAGAGAAAGTAGAGGGCATCAGGAGAGAAAGATAAAAAGATAGTGAGAGAGACAGAAAAAATTAAGGAGAGGGGGTAGAAAGAAAAAAAGTTATAATTGAGAGGTAGAATAATAGAGTGAGGAAGAAAAGAAGGGAGAGAGAGAGAAAAACAGAGACTGAAAAAAAGACACGATGGGGTGTCAGGATAGAGACAAAGATAGACAGTATCAAATGGAGAGGAAGAGAAATAAAGAAAGAATAAGGAAGAAAAGCAGAGGGAGAAAGAGCCATGGCAGAGAGAAGGAAAGAGAAAGAAGAGAGAAAAAACAGAAAAAGATAAGAAGAGAGGGAAAGAGAAAGAGAGTGAGAAGAGAGGGTAGACGGAAGGAAAAAGGCAAGAATTGAAAGGAAGAATAATAAATAGAGAATAAGAAGGAAAAGAAAGGACAGAAAGAGAGGGAAAGAGAGGAAAAGTGAAAGGCTTGTGGAAGAAGAGAGAAAAAGAGAACGGGAGACAGAAAAAAGACAAAAGATGGGCAGGGCCCTAGATAGAAGAAGAGAGAGTGGAAAAGTGAGAGGCAAAGAAATAAAGAGAAATGATAAAAAGCTGGAATAGGAAGAGAGGGAAAAAAGAGGGAGAGAGAGAAATAAGAGAGAAAGAGACAGACCAAAGAGGAAGAGAAGCGTCAGAAGGAGAAAGACAAGAATTGAGGGGTACCAAAAGAGAAAGAGAATAAGGAAGTTAAAAAGCGAGAGAGAGAGTGGGTAAGAAAACAAGTACAGAAAAAGGAGGGAAAGACAGAGAGATGGAGAGAGAAATAGTATAAAAGCCGAGGGAGGGAGTTATAATAAAGAGAAAGACACATGGGACAATGGAGAGGCAAAGAAAGCGTGAGTAAGGAAGGGATGGAGAGAGAGAAGAGAAAAAGAGGAAAAGAAACAAGAGAAAGAAAACGAAAGGGATGGGAAAAAGGAAAGAAAGATGAAGAGAGGCAGAAAGATAAGGAGTGGAAAGGGGGGTTTTAGAGAGAAGGAGAGATGGTATGATAGAAACGTAGAGATACATGGAGAAAAGAAAAGAGAGGGAGTCAGAAGGACAAAATAGAGAGAAAAAGGAGACAAAGATGAGAAGGAAAGGGAGAGAGAAAGTGAAAGGCAGGTTGAGCAGAGAAGGAGAGAGATGAGAAAGGAGAGAGAGAAATGTGTGAGCACAAGGAAATAAGGAGAAAGATAATAAGCGAAGGAAAGAGTGAAAAAGTGGGCTAAGGAAAGGCAGAGAAGGGATGGTTGTAATATAGATATATAAAGAGAGGGAGAGAAACACAGAAGGGAGAGAGAAAGTAGAGGGCATCAGGAGAGAAAGATAAAAAGATAGTGAGAGAGACAGAAAAAATTAAGGAGAGGGGGTAGAAAGAAAAAAAGTTATAATTGAGAGGTAGAATAATAGAGTGAGGAAGAAAAGAAGGGAGAGAGAGAGAAAAACAGACTGAAAAAAAGACACGATGGGGTGTCAGGATAGAGACAAAGATAGACAGTATCAAATGGAGAGGAAGAGAAATAAAGAAAGAATAAGGAAGAAAAGCAGAGGGAGAAAGAGCCATGGCAGAGAGAAGGAAAGAGAAAGAAGAGAGAAAAAGCAGAAAAAGATAAGAAGAGAGGGAAAGAGAAAGAGAGTGAGAAGAGAGGGTAGACAGAAGGAAAAAGGCAAGAATTGAAAGGAAGAATAATAGAGAATAAGAAGGAAAAGAAAGGACAGAAAGAGAGGGAAAGAGAGGAAAAGTGAAAGGCTTGTGGAAGAAGAGAGAAAAAGAGAACGGGAGACAGAAAAAAGACAAAAGATGGGCAGGGCCCTAGATAGAAGAAGAGAGAGTGGAAAAGTGAGAGGCAAAGAAATAAAGAGAAATGATAAAAAGCTGGAATAGGAAGAGAGGGAAAAAAGAGGGAGAGAGAGAAATAAGAGAGAAAGAGACAGACCAAAGAGGAAGAGAAGCGTCAGAAGGAGAAAGACAAGAATTGAGGGGTACCAAAAGAGAAAGAGAATAAGGAAGTTAAAAAGCGAGAGAGAGAGTGGGTAAGAAAACAAGTACAGAAAAAGGAGGGAAAGACAGAGAGATGGAGAGAGAAATAGTATAAAAGCCGAGGGAGGGAGTTATAATAAAGAGAAAGACACATGGGACAATGGAGAGGCAAAGAAAGCGTGAGTAAGGAAGGGATGGAGAGAGAGAAGAGAAAAAGAGGAAAAGAAACAAGAGAAAGAAAACGAAAGGGATGGGAAAAAGGAAAGAAAGATGAAGAGAGACAGAAAGATAAGGAGTGGAAAGGGGGCTTTTAGAGAGAAGGAGAGATGGTATGATAGAAACGTAGAGATACATGGAGAAAAGAAAAGAGAGGGAGTCAGAAGGACAAAATAGAGAGAAAAAGGAGACAAAGATGAGAAGGAAAGGGAGAGAGAAAGTGAAAGGCAGGTTGAGCAGAGAAGGAGAGAGATGAGAAAGGAGAGAGAGAAATGTGTGAGCACAAGGAAATAAGGAGAAAGATAATAAGCGAAGGAAAGAGTGAAAAAGTGGGCTAAGGAAAGGCAGAGAAGGGATGGTTGTAATATAGATATATAAAGAGAGGGAGAGAAACACAGAAGGGAGAGAGAAAGTAGAGGGCATCAGGAGAGAAAGATAAAAAGATAGTGAGAGAGACAGAAAAAATTAAGGAGAGGGGGTAGAAAGAAAAAAAGTTATAATTGAGAGGTAGAATAATAGAGTGAGGAAGAAAAGAAGGGAGAGAGAGAGAAAAACAGAGACTGAAAAAAAGACACGATGGGGTGTCAGGATAGAGACAAAGATAGACAGTATCAAATGGAGAGGAAGAGAAATAAAGAAAGAATAAGGAAGAAAAGCAGAGGGAGAAAGAGCCATGGCAGAGAGAAGGAAAGAGAAAGAAGAGAGAAAAAGCAGAAAAAGATAAGAAGAGAGGGAAAGAGAAAGAGAGTGAGAAGAGAGGGTAGACAGAAGGAAAAAGGCAAGAATTGAAAGGAAGAATAATAGAGAATAAGAAGGAAAAGAAAGGACAGAAAGAGAGGGAAAGAGAGGAAAAGTGAAAGGCTTGTGGAAGAAGAGAGAAAAAGAGAACGGGAGACAGAAAAAAGACAAAAGATGGGCAGGGCCCTAGATAGAAGAAGAGAGAGTGGAAAAGTGAGAGGCAAAGAAATAAAGAGAAATGATAAAAAGCTGGAATAGGAAGAGAGGGAAAAAAGAGGGAGAGAGAGAAATAAGAGAGAAAGAGACAGACCAAAGAGGAAGAGAAGCGTCAGAAGGAGAAAGACAAGAATTGAGGGGTACCAAAAGAGAAAGAGAATAAGGAAGTTAAAAAGCGAGAGAGAGAGTGGGTAAGAAAACAAGTACAGAAAAAGGAGGGAAAGACAGAGAGATGGAGAGAGAAATAGTATAAAAGCCGAGGGAGGGAGTTATAATAAAGAGAAAGACACATGGGACAATGGAGAGGCAAAGAAAGCGTGAGTAAGGAAGGGATGGAGAGAGAGAAGAGAAAAAGAGGAAAAGAAACAAGAGAAAGAAAACGAAAGGGATGGGAAAAAGGAAAGAAAGATGAAGAGAGACAGAAAGATAAGGAGTGGAAAGGGGGGTTTTAGAGAGAAGGAGAGATGGTATGATAGAAACGTAGAGATACATGGAGAAAGGAAAAGAGAGGGAGTCAGAAGGACAAAATAGAGAGAAAAAGGAGACAAAGATGAGAAGGAAAGGGAGAGAAAAAGTGAAAGGCAGGTTGAGCAGAGAAGGAGAGAGATGAGAAAGGAGAGAGAGAAATGTGTGAGCACAAGGAAATAAGGAGAAAGATAATAAGCGAAGGAAAGAGTGAAAAAGTGGGCTAAGGAAAGGCAGAGAAGGGATGGTTGTAATATAGATATATAAAGAGAGGGAGAGAAACACAGAAGGGAGAGAGAAAGTAGAGGGCATCAGGAGAGAAAGATAAAAAGATAGTGAGAGAGACAGAAAAAATTAAGGAGAGGGGGTAGAAAGAAAAAAAGTTATAATTGAGAGGTAGAATAATAGAGTGAGGAAGAAAAGAAGGGAGAGAGAGAGAAAAACAGAGACTGAAAAAAAGACACGATGGGGTGTCAGGATAGAGACAAAGATAGACAGTATCAAATGGAGAGGAAGAGAAATAAAGAAAGAATAAGGAAGAAAAGCAGAGGGAGAAAGAGCCATGGCAGAGAGAAGGAAAGAGAAAGAAGAGAGAAAAAACAGAAAAAGATAAGAAGAGAGGGAAAGAGAAAGAGAGTGAGAAGAGAGGGTAGACGGAAGGAAAAAGGCAAGAATTGAAAGGAAGAATAATAAATAGAGAATAAGAAGGAAAAGAAAGGACAGAAAGAGAGGGAAAGAGAGGAAAAGTGAAAGGCTTGTGGAAGAAGAGAGAAAAAGAGAACGGGAGACAGAAAAAAGACAAAAGATGGGCAGGGCCCTAGATAGAAGAAGAGAGAGTGGAAAAGTGAGAGGCAAAGAAATAAAGAGAAATGATAAAAAGCTGGAATAGGAAGAGAGGGAAAAAAGAGGGAGAGAGAGAAATAAGAGAGAAAGAGACAGACCAAAGAGGAAGAGAAGCGTCAGAAGGAGAAAGACAAGAATTGAGGGGTACCAAAAGAGAAAGAGAATAAGGAAGTTAAAAAGCGAGAGAGAGAGTGGGTAAGAAAACAAGTACAGAAAAAGGAGGGAAAGACAGAGAGATGGAGAGAGAAATAGTATAAAAGCCGAGGGAGGGAGTTATAATAAAGAGAAAGACACATGGGACAATGGAGAGGCAAAGAAAGCGTGAGTAAGGAAGGGATGGAGAGAGAGAAGAGAAAAAGAGGAAAAGAAACAAGAGAAAGAAAACGAAAGGGATGGGAAAAAGGAAAGAAAGATGAAGAGAGGCAGAAAGATAAGGAGTGGAAAGGGGGGTTTTAGAGAGAAGGAGAGATGGTATGATAGAAACGTAGAGATACATGGAGAAAAGAAAAGAGAGGGAGTCAGAAGGACAAAATAGAGAGAAAAAGGAGACAAAGATGAGAAGGAAAGGGAGAGAGAAAGTGAAAGGCAGGTTGAGCAGAGAAGGAGAGAGATGAGAAAGGAGAGAGAGAAATGTGTGAGCACAAGGAAATAAGGAGAAAGATAATAAGCGAAGGAAAGAGTGAAAAAGTGGGCTAAGGAAAGGCAGAGAAGGGATGGTTGTAATATAGATATATAAAGAGAGGGAGAGAAACACAGAAGGGAGAGAGAAAGTAGAGGGCATCAGGAGAGAAAGATAAAAAGATAGTGAGAGAGACAGAAAAAATTAAGGAGAGGGGGTAGAAAGAAAAAAAGTTATAATTGAGAGGTAGAATAATAGAGTGAGGAAGAAAAGAAGGGAGAGAGAGAGAAAAACAGACTGAAAAAAAGACACGATGGGGTGTCAGGATAGAGACAAAGATAGACAGTATCAAATGGAGAGGAAGAGAAATAAAGAAAGAATAAGGAAGAAAAGCAGAGGGAGAAAGAGCCATGGCAGAGAGAAGGAAAGAGAAAGAAGAGAGAAAAAGCAGAAAAAGATAAGAAGAGAGGGAAAGAGAAAGAGAGTGAGAAGAGAGGGTAGACAGAAGGAAAAAGGCAAGAATTGAAAGGAAGAATAATAGAGAATAAGAAGGAAAAGAAAGGACAGAAAGAGAGGGAAAGAGAGGAAAAGTGAAAGGCTTGTGGAAGAAGAGAGAAAAAGAGAACGGGAGACAGAAAAAAGACAAAAGATGGGCAGGGCCCTAGATAGAAGAAGAGAGAGTGGAAAAGTGAGAGGCAAAGAAATAAAGAGAAATGATAAAAAGCTGGAATAGGAAGAGAGGGAAAAAAGAGGGAGAGAGAGAAATAAGAGAGAAAGAGACAGACCAAAGAGGAAGAGAAGCGTCAGAAGGAGAAAGACAAGAATTGAGGGGTACCAAAAGAGAAAGAGAATAAGGAAGTTAAAAAGCGAGAGAGAGAGTGGGTAAGAAAACAAGTACAGAAAAAGGAGGGAAAGACAGAGAGATGGAGAGAGAAATAGTATAAAAGCCGAGGGAGGGAGTTATAATAAAGAGAAAGACACATGGGACAATGGAGAGGCAAAGAAAGCGTGAGTAAGGAAGGGATGGAGAGAGAGAAGAGAAAAAGAGGAAAAGAAACAAGAGAAAGAAAACGAAAGGGATGGGAAAAAGGAAAGAAAGATGAAGAGAGACAGAAAGATAAGGAGTGGAAAGGGGGGTTTTAGAGAGAAGGAGAGATGGTATGATAGAAACGTAGAGATACATGGAGAAAAGAAAAGAGAGGGAGTCAGAAGGACAAAATAGAGAGAAAAAGGAGACAAAGATGAGAAGGAAAGGGAGAGAGAAAGTGAAAGGCAGGTTGAGCAGAGAAGGAGAGAGATGAGAAAGGAGAGAGAGAAATGTGTGAGCACAAGGAAATAAGGAGAAAGATAATAAGCGAAGGAAAGAGTGAAAAAGTGGGCTAAGGAAAGGCAGAGAAGGGATGGTTGTAATATAGATATATAAAGAGAGGGAGAGAAACACAGAAGGGAGAGAGAAAGTAGAGGGCATCAGGAGAGAAAGATAAAAAGATAGTGAGAGAGACAGAAAAAATTAAGGAGAGGGGGTAGAAAGAAAAAAAGTTATAATTGAGAGGTAGAATAATAGAGTGAGGAAGAAAAGAAGGGAGAGAGAGAGAAAAACAGAGACTGAAAAAAAGACACGATGGGGTGTCAGGATAGAGACAAAGATAGACAGTATCAAATGGAGAGGAAGAGAAATAAAGAAAGAATAAGGAAGAAAAGCAGAGGGAGAAAGAGCCATGGCAGAGAGAAGGAAAGAGAAAGAAGAGAGAAAAAGCAGAAAAAGATAAGAAGAGAGGGAAAGAGAAAGAGAGTGAGAAGAGAGGGTAGACAGAAGGAAAAAGGCAAGAATTGAAAGGAAGAATAATAGAGAATAAGAAGGAAAAGAAAGGACAGAAAGAGAGGGAAAGAGAGGAAAAGTGAAAGGCTTGTGGAAGAAGAGAGAAAAAGAGAACGGGAGACAGAAAAAAGACAAAAGATGGGCAGGGCCCTAGATAGAAGAAGAGAGAGTGGAAAAGTGAGAGGCAAAGAAATAAAGAGAAATGATAAAAAGCTGGAATAGGAAGAGAGGGAAAAAAGAGGGAGAGAGAGAAATAAGAGAGAAAGAGACAGACCAAAGAGGAAGAGAAGCGTCAGAAGGAGAAAGACAAGAATTGAGGGGTACCAAAAGAGAAAGAGAATAAGGAAGTTAAAAAGCGAGAGAGAGAGTGGGTAAGAAAACAAGTACAGAAAAAGGAGGGAAAGACAGAGAGATGGAGAGAGAAATAGTATAAAAGCCGAGGGAGGGAGTTATAATAAAGAGAAAGACACATGGGACAATGGAGAGGCAAAGAAAGCGTGAGTAAGGAAGGGATGGAGAGAGAGAAGAGAAAAAGAGGAAAAGAAACAAGAGAAAGAAAACGAAAGGGATGGGAAAAAGGAAAGAAAGATGAAGAGAGACAGAAAGATAAGGAGTGGAAAGGGGGGTTTTAGAGAGAAGGAGAGATGGTATGATAGAAACGTAGAGATACATGGAGAAAGGAAAAGAGAGGGAGTCAGAAGGACAAAATAGAGAGAAAAAGGAGACAAAGATGAGAAGGAAAGGGAGAGAAAAAGTGAAAGGCAGGTTGAGCAGAGAAGGAGAGAGATGAGAAAGGAGAGAGAGAAATGTGTGAGCACAAGGAAATAAGGAGAAAGATAATAAGCGAAGGAAAGAGTGAAAAAGTGGGCTAAGGAAAGGCAGAGAAGGGATGGTTGTAATATAGATATATAAAGAGAGGGAGAGAAACACAGAAGGGAGAGAGAAAGTAGAGGGCATCAGGAGAGAAAGATAAAAAGATAGTGAGAGAGACAGAAAAAATTAAGGAGAGGGGGTAGAAAGAAAAAAAGTTATAATTGAGAGGTAGAATAATAGAGTGAGGAAGAAAAGAAGGGAGAGAGAGAGAAAAACAGAGACTGAAAAAAAGACACGATGGGGTGTCAGGATAGAGACAAAGATAGACAGTATCAAATGGAGAGGAAGAGAAATAAAGAAAGAATAAGGAAGAAAAGCAGAGGGAGAAAGAGCCATGGCAGAGAGAAGGAAAGAGAAAGAAGAGAGAAAAAACAGAAAAAGATAAGAAGAGAGGGAAAGAGAAAGAGAGTGAGAAGAGAGGGTAGACGGAAGGAAAAAGGCAAGAATTGAAAGGAAGAATAATAAATAGAGAATAAGAAGGAAAAGAAAGGACAGAAAGAGAGGGAAAGAGAGGAAAAGTGAAAGGCTTGTGGAAGAAGAGAGAAAAAGAGAACGGGAGACAGAAAAAAGACAAAAGATGGGCAGGGCCCTAGATAGAAGAAGAGAGAGTGGAAAAGTGAGAGGCAAAGAAATAAAGAGAAATGATAAAAAGCTGGAATAGGAAGAGAGGGAAAAAAGAGGGAGAGAGAGAAATAAGAGAGAAAGAGACAGACCAAAGAGGAAGAGAAGCGTCAGAAGGAGAAAGACAAGAATTGAGGGGTACCAAAAGAGAAAGAGAATAAGGAAGTTAAAAAGCGAGAGAGAGAGTGGGTAAGAAAACAAGTACAGAAAAAGGAGGGAAAGACAGAGAGATGGAGAGAGAAATAGTATAAAAGCCGAGGGAGGGAGTTATAATAAAGAGAAAGACACATGGGACAATGGAGAGGCAAAGAAAGCGTGAGTAAGGAAGGGATGGAGAGAGAGAAGAGAAAAAGAGGAAAAGAAACAAGAGAAAGAAAACGAAAGGGATGGGAAAAAGGAAAGAAAGATGAAGAGAGGCAGAAAGATAAGGAGTGGAAAGGGGGGTTTTAGAGAGAAGGAGAGATGGTATGATAGAAACGTAGAGATACATGGAGAAAAGAAAAGAGAGGGAGTCAGAAGGACAAAATAGAGAGAAAAAGGAGACAAAGATGAGAAGGAAAGGGAGAGAGAAAGTGAAAGGCAGGTTGAGCAGAGAAGGAGAGAGATGAGAAAGGAGAGAGAGAAATGTGTGAGCACAAGGAAATAAGGAGAAAGATAATAAGCGAAGGAAAGAGTGAAAAAGTGGGCTAAGGAAAGGCAGAGAAGGGATGGTTGTAATATAGATATATAAAGAGAGGGAGAGAAACACAGAAGGGAGAGAGAAAGTAGAGGGCATCAGGAGAGAAAGATAAAAAGATAGTGAGAGAGACAGAAAAAATTAAGGAGAGGGGGTAGAAAGAAAAAAAGTTATAATTGAGAGGTAGAATAATAGAGTGAGGAAGAAAAGAAGGGAGAGAGAGAGAAAAACAGACTGAAAAAAAGACACGATGGGGTGTCAGGATAGAGACAAAGATAGACAGTATCAAATGGAGAGGAAGAGAAATAAAGAAAGAATAAGGAAGAAAAGCAGAGGGAGAAAGAGCCATGGCAGAGAGAAGGAAAGAGAAAGAAGAGAGAAAAAGCAGAAAAAGATAAGAAGAGAGGGAAAGAGAAAGAGAGTGAGAAGAGAGGGTAGACAGAAGGAAAAAGGCAAGAATTGAAAGGAAGAATAATAGAGAATAAGAAGGAAAAGAAAGGACAGAAAGAGAGGGAAAGAGAGGAAAAGTGAAAGGCTTGTGGAAGAAGAGAGAAAAAGAGAACGGGAGACAGAAAAAAGACAAAAGATGGGCAGGGCCCTAGATAGAAGAAGAGAGAGTGGAAAAGTGAGAGGCAAAGAAATAAAGAGAAATGATAAAAAGCTGGAATAGGAAGAGAGGGAAAAAAGAGGGAGAGAGAGAAATAAGAGAGAAAGAGACAGACCAAAGAGGAAGAGAAGCGTCAGAAGGAGAAAGACAAGAATTGAGGGGTACCAAAAGAGAAAGAGAATAAGGAAGTTAAAAAGCGAGAGAGAGAGTGGGTAAGAAAACAAGTACAGAAAAAGGAGGGAAAGACAGAGAGATGGAGAGAGAAATAGTATAAAAGCCGAGGGAGGGAGTTATAATAAAGAGAAAGACACATGGGACAATGGAGAGGCAAAGAAAGCGTGAGTAAGGAAGGGATGGAGAGAGAGAAGAGAAAAAGAGGAAAAGAAACAAGAGAAAGAAAACGAAAGGGATGGGAAAAAGGAAAGAAAGATGAAGAGAGACAGAAAGATAAGGAGTGGAAAGGGGGGTTTTAGAGAGAAGGAGAGATGGTATGATAGAAACGTAGAGATACATGGAGAAAAGAAAAGAGAGGGAGTCAGAAGGACAAAATAGAGAGAAAAAGGAGACAAAGATGAGAAGGAAAGGGAGAGAGAAAGTGAAAGGCAGGTTGAGCAGAGAAGGAGAGAGATGAGAAAGGAGAGAGAGAAATGTGTGAGCACAAGGAAATAAGGAGAAAGATAATAAGCGAAGGAAAGAGTGAAAAAGTGGGCTAAGGAAAGGCAGAGAAGGGATGGTTGTAATATAGATATATAAAGAGAGGGAGAGAAACACAGAAGGGAGAGAGAAAGTAGAGGGCATCAGGAGAGAAAGATAAAAAGATAGTGAGAGAGACAGAAAAAATTAAGGAGAGGGGGTAGAAAGAAAAAAAGTTATAATTGAGAGGTAGAATAATAGAGTGAGGAAGAAAAGAAGGGAGAGAGAGAGAAAAACAGAGACTGAAAAAAAGACACGATGGGGTGTCAGGATAGAGACAAAGATAGACAGTATCAAATGGAGAGGAAGAGAAATAAAGAAAGAATAAGGAAGAAAAGCAGAGGGAGAAAGAGCCATGGCAGAGAGAAGGAAAGAGAAAGAAGAGAGAAAAAGCAGAAAAAGATAAGAAGAGAGGGAAAGAGAAAGAGAGTGAGAAGAGAGGGTAGACAGAAGGAAAAAGGCAAGAATTGAAAGGAAGAATAATAGAGAATAAGAAGGAAAAGAAAGGACAGAAAGAGAGGGAAAGAGAGGAAAAGTGAAAGGCTTGTGGAAGAAGAGAGAAAAAGAGAACGGGAGACAGAAAAAAGACAAAAGATGGGCAGGGCCCTAGATAGAAGAAGAGAGAGTGGAAAAGTGAGAGGCAAAGAAATAAAGAGAAATGATAAAAAGCTGGAATAGGAAGAGAGGGAAAAAAGAGGGAGAGAGAGAAATAAGAGAGAAAGAGACAGACCAAAGAGGAAGAGAAGCGTCAGAAGGAGAAAGACAAGAATTGAGGGGTACCAAAAGAGAAAGAGAATAAGGAAGTTAAAAAGCGAGAGAGAGAGTGGGTAAGAAAACAAGTACAGAAAAAGGAGGGAAAGACAGAGAGATGGAGAGAGAAATAGTATAAAAGCCGAGGGAGGGAGTTATAATAAAGAGAAAGACACATGGGACAATGGAGAGGCAAAGAAAGCGTGAGTAAGGAAGGGATGGAGAGAGAGAAGAGAAAAAGAGGAAAAGAAACAAGAGAAAGAAAACGAAAGGGATGGGAAAAAGGAAAGAAAGATGAAGAGAGACAGAAAGATAAGGAGTGGAAAGGGGGGTTTTAGAGAGAAGGAGAGATGGTATGATAGAAACGTAGAGATACATGGAGAAAGGAAAAGAGAGGGAGTCAGAAGGACAAAATAGAGAGAAAAAGGAGACAAAGATGAGAAGGAAAGGGAGAGAAAAAGTGAAAGGCAGGTTGAGCAGAGAAGGAGAGAGATGAGAAAGGAGAGAGAGAAATGTGTGAGCACAAGGAAATAAGGAGAAAGATAATAAGCGAAGGAAAGAGTGAAAAAGTGGGCTAAGGAAAGGCAGAGAAGGGATGGTTGTAATATAGATATATAAAGAGAGGGAGAGAAACACAGAAGGGAGAGAGAAAGTAGAGGGCATCAGGAGAGAAAGATAAAAAGATAGTGAGAGAGACAGAAAAAATTAAGGAGAGGGGGTAGAAAGAAAAAAAGTTATAATTGAGAGGTAGAATAATAGAGTGAGGAAGAAAAGAAGGGAGAGAGAGAGAAAAACAGAGACTGAAAAAAAGACACGATGGGGTGTCAGGATAGAGACAAAGATAGACAGTATCAAATGGAGAGGAAGAGAAATAAAGAAAGAATAAGGAAGAAAAGCAGAGGGAGAAAGAGCCATGGCAGAGAGAAGGAAAGAGAAAGAAGAGAGAAAAAACAGAAAAAGATAAGAAGAGAGGGAAAGAGAAAGAGAGTGAGAAGAGAGGGTAGACGGAAGGAAAAAGGCAAGAATTGAAAGGAAGAATAATAAATAGAGAATAAGAAGGAAAAGAAAGGACAGAAAGAGAGGGAAAGAGAGGAAAAGTGAAAGGCTTGTGGAAGAAGAGAGAAAAAGAGAACGGGAGACAGAAAAAAGACAAAAGATGGGCAGGGCCCTAGATAGAAGAAGAGAGAGTGGAAAAGTGAGAGGCAAAGAAATAAAGAGAAATGATAAAAAGCTGGAATAGGAAGAGAGGGAAAAAAGAGGGAGAGAGAGAAATAAGAGAGAAAGAGACAGACCAAAGAGGAAGAGAAGCGTCAGAAGGAGAAAGACAAGAATTGAGGGGTACCAAAAGAGAAAGAGAATAAGGAAGTTAAAAAGCGAGAGAGAGAGTGGGTAAGAAAACAAGTACAGAAAAAGGAGGGAAAGACAGAGAGATGGAGAGAGAAATAGTATAAAAGCCGAGGGAGGGAGTTATAATAAAGAGAAAGACACATGGGACAATGGAGAGGCAAAGAAAGCGTGAGTAAGGAAGGGATGGAGAGAGAGAAGAGAAAAAGAGGAAAAGAAACAAGAGAAAGAAAACGAAAGGGATGGGAAAAAGGAAAGAAAGATGAAGAGAGGCAGAAAGATAAGGAGTGGAAAGGGGGGTTTTAGAGAGAAGGAGAGATGGTATGATAGAAACGTAGAGATACATGGAGAAAAGAAAAGAGAGGGAGTCAGAAGGACAAAATAGAGAGAAAAAGGAGACAAAGATGAGAAGGAAAGGGAGAGAGAAAGTGAAAGGCAGGTTGAGCAGAGAAGGAGAGAGATGAGAAAGGAGAGAGAGAAATGTGTGAGCACAAGGAAATAAGGAGAAAGATAATAAGCGAAGGAAAGAGTGAAAAAGTGGGCTAAGGAAAGGCAGAGAAGGGATGGTTGTAATATAGATATATAAAGAGAGGGAGAGAAACACAGAAGGGAGAGAGAAAGTAGAGGGCATCAGGAGAGAAAGATAAAAAGATAGTGAGAGAGACAGAAAAAATTAAGGAGAGGGGGTAGAAAGAAAAAAAGTTATAATTGAGAGGTAGAATAATAGAGTGAGGAAGAAAAGAAGGGAGAGAGAGAGAAAAACAGAGACTGAAAAAAAGACACGATGGGGTGTCAGGATAGAGACAAAGATAGACAGTATCAAATGGAGAGGAAGAGAAATAAAGAAAGAATAAGGAAGAAAAGCAGAGGGAGAAAGAGCCATGGCAGAGAGAAGGAAAGAGAAAGAAGAGAGAAAAAGCAGAAAAAGATAAGAAGAGAGGGAAAGAGAAAGAGAGTGAGAAGAGAGGGTAGACAGAAGGAAAAAGGCAAGAATTGAAAGGAAGAATAATAGAGAATAAGAAGGAAAAGAAAGGACAGAAAGAGAGGGAAAGAGAGGAAAAGTGAAAGGCTTGTGGAAGAAGAGAGAAAAAGAGAACGGGAGACAGAAAAAAGACAAAAGATGGGCAGGGCCCTAGATAGAAGAAGAGAGAGTGGAAAAGTGAGAGGCAAAGAAATAAAGAGAAATGATAAAAAGCTGGAATAGGAAGAGAGGGAAAAAAGAGGGAGAGAGAGAAATAAGAGAGAAAGAGACAGACCAAAGAGGAAGAGAAGCGTCAGAAGGAGAAAGACAAGAATTGAGGGGTACCAAAAGAGAAAGAGAATAAGGAAGTTAAAAAGCGAGAGAGAGAGTGGGTAAGAAAACAAGTACAGAAAAAGGAGGGAAAGACAGAGAGATGGAGAGAGAAATAGTATAAAAGCCGAGGGAGGGAGTTATAATAAAGAGAAAGACACATGGGACAATGGAGAGGCAAAGAAAGCGTGAGTAAGGAAGGGATGGAGAGAGAGAAGAGAAAAAGAGGAAAAGAAACAAGAGAAAGAAAATGAAAGGGATGGGAAAAAGGAAAGAAAGATGAAGAGAGACAGAAAGATAAGGAGTGGAAAGGGGGGTTTTAGAGAGAAGGAGAGATGGTATGATAGAAACGTAGAGATACATGGAGAAAAGAAAAGAGAGGGAGTCAGAAGGACAAAATAGAGAGAAAAAGGAGACAAAGATGAGAAGGAAAGGGAGAGAGAAAGTGAAAGGCAGGTTGAGCAGAGAAGGAGAGAGATGAGAAAGGAGAGAGAGAAATGAGCGAGCACAAGTAAATAGGAAGGAGAAAGACAGTAAGCGAAGGAAAGAGTGAAAAAGTGGGCTAAGGAAAGGCAGAGAAAGGGATGGTTGTAATATAGATATATAGAGAGTGGGAGAGAAACAAAGAAGGGAGAGAGAAAGTAGAGGGCATCAGGAGAGAAAGATAAAAAGATAGTGAGAGAGACAGAAAAGAATAAAGAGAGGGGGCAGAGAGAAAAAAATCTATAACTGAGAGGTAGAACAATAGAGATAGGAAGAAATGGAGGGAGAGAAAGAGAAAAACAGAGACCGAAAAAAAGAGAGATGATGGGATGTCAGGATAGAGACAAAGATAGACAGTATCAAATGGAGAGGAAGAGAAATAAAGAAAGAATAAGGAAGAAAAGCAGAGGGAGAAAGAGCCATGGAAGAAAGGAGGAGAGAGAAAGAAGAGAGAAGAAGGAGAAAAAGATAAGAAGAGAGGGAAAGAGACAGAGGGTGAGAAGAGAGGGTAGAGAGAAGGAAGAAGGCAAGAATTGAAAGGAAGAATAATAAATAGAGATTAAGGAAGAAAGGACAGAAAGAGAGGAAAAGTGAAAGGCTTGTGGAAGAAGAGAGAAAAAGAGAACGGGAGACAGAAAAAAGACAAAAGATGGGCAGGGCCCTAGATAGAAGAAGAGAGAGTGGAAAAGTGAGAGGCAAAGAAATAAAGAGAAATGATAAAAAGCTGGAATAGGAAGAGAGGGGAAAAAAGAGGGAGAGAGAGAAATAAGAGAGAAAGAGAAAGACCAAAGATGAAGAGAGGCTTTAGAAAGAGAAATGTAAGAATTGAGGGGTACCAAAAGAAAGAGAGAATAAAGAAGTTAAAAAGCAAGAGAGAGAGTGGGCAAGAAAACCAGTACAAAGGAGGGAAGGACAGAGAGATGGAGAGAGAAATAGTATAAAAGCAGAGGGAGGGAGTTATAATAAAGAGAAAGACACATGGGACAATGGAGAGGCAAAGAAAGCGTGAGTAAGGAAGGGATAGAAAGAGAGAGAAGAGAAAAAGAGCAAAAGAAACAAGAGAAAGAATACCAAAGAGATTGTAGAAATGAAATAAAGAGGGAGAGAGACAGAAAATAAAGAGTGGAGAGGGTGGTTAGAGAGAAGGAGATATGGTATGATAGAAATGTAGAGATACATGGAGAAAGTAAAAGAGAGGGAGTCAAAAGGAGAAAATAGAGAGAAATAGGAGACAAAGATGAGAAGGAAAGGGAGAGAGAAAGTGAAAGACAGGTTGAGCCGAGAAGGAGAGATATGAGAAAGAAAGAGAGAGAGCAATGAGCGAGCACAAGGAAATAAGGAGAAAGACAGTAAACGAAGGGAAGAGTCGAAAAGTGAGCTAAGGAAAGGCAGAGAGGGGATGGTTGTAATATAGATATATAGAGAGTGGGAGAGAAACAAAGAAGGGAGAGAGAAAGTTTAGGGAATCAGGACAGAAAAATAAAAAGATAGTGAGAGAGACAGAAAAGAATAAAGAGAGGGGGCAGAGAGAAAAAAAGCTATAACTGAGAGGTGCAATAATAGAGAAAGGAAGAAATGAAGGGAGAGAGAGAAAAACAGAGACAGAAAAAAAGACAGACGATGGGGTGTCAGGATGGAGACAAAGATAGACAGTATCAAATAGAGAGGAAGAGAAATAAAGAAAGAATAAGGAAGAAAAGGAGAGGGAGAAATAGCCATGGAAGAAAGGAGGAGAGAGAAAGACGAGAGAAGGAGCAGAAAAAGATAAGAAGAGAGGGAAAGAGACAGAGGGTGAGAAGAGAGGGTAGAGAGAACGAAAAAGGCAAGAATTGAAAGGAAGAATAATAAATAGAGGATAAGAAGGAAAAGAAAGGACAGAAAGAGAGGGAAAGAGCGGAAAAGTGAAAGGCTTGTGGAAGAAGAGAGAAAAAGAGAACGGGAGACAGAAAAAAGACAAAAGATGGGCAGGGCGCTAGATAGAAGAAGAGAGAGTGGAAAAGTGAGAGGCAAAGAAATAAAGAGAAATGATAAAAAGCTGGAATAGGAAGAGAGGGAAAAAAGAGGGAGAGAGAGAAATAAGAGAGAAAGAGACAGACCAAAGAGGAAGAGAAGCGTCAGAAGGAGAAAGACAAGAATTGAGGGGTACCAAAAGAGAAAGAGAATAAGGAAGTTAAAAAGCAAGAGAGATAGTGGGCAAGAAAACAAGAACAGACAAAAGAGGGAAAGACAGAGAGATGGAGAGAGAAGTAGTGGAAAAGCAGAGGGAGGGAGTTAAAATAAAGAGCAAGACACATGGGACAATGGAGAGGCAAAAATAGCGTGAGTAAGGAAGGGATAGAAAGAGAGAGAAGAGAAAAAGAGGAAAAGAAACAAGAGAAAACGAAAGGGATGGGAAAAAGGAAAGAAAGATGGAGAGAGACAGAAAGATAAGGAGTGGAAAGGGGGGTTTTAGAGAGAAGGAGATATGGTATGATAGAAATGTAGAGATACATGGAAAAAGGAAAGGAGAGGGAGTCAGAAGGAGAAAATAAAGAGAAAAAGACAAAGATAAGAAGGAAAGGGAGAGAGAAAGTGAAAGGCAGGTTGAGCAGAGAAGGAGATGAGAAAGTAGGAGAGAGAGAGCAATGAGCGAGCATAAAGAAATAAGGAGAAAGATAGTAAGAGAAGGTAAGAATGGAAAAATGGGCTAAGGAAAGGCATAGAGGGGATGGTTGTAAAATAGATATATATAGAGAGAGGGAGAGAAACACAGAAGGGAGAGAAAGAAATGAGCGAGCACAAGGAAGGAAGAAGGAGAAAGACAGTAAGCGAAGGTAAGAGTGGAAAAGTGGGCTAAGGAAAGGCAGAGAAGGGATTGTTGTAAAATAGATGTAGAGAGAGAGGGAGAGAAACACAGAAGGGAGAGAGAAAGTATAGGGCCGCAGGAGGGAAAGATAAAAAGATAGTGAGAGAGATAGAAAAGATTAAGGAGAGGGGGTAGAGAGAAAAAAAGTTATAACTGAGAGGTAGAATAATAGAGTGAGGAAGAAAAGAAGGGAGAGGAACAAAAAACAGAGACCGAAAAAAAGACAGACGATGGGGTGTCAGGATAGAGACAAATACAGTATCAAATGGAGAGGAAGAGAAATAAAGAATAAGGAAGAAAAGGAGAGGGAGAAAGAGCCATGGAAGAAAGGAGGAGAGGGAAAGACGAGAAAAAGTAGCAGAAAAAGATAAGAAGAGAGGTAAAGAGACAGAGGGTGAGAAGAGAGGGTAGAGAGAAAGAAAAAGGCAAGAATTGAAAGGAAGAATAATAAATAGAGAATAAGGAAGAAAAGGACAGAGAGGGAAAGAGGGGAAAAGTGAAAGGCTTGTGACAGAAGAGAGAAAAAGAGAACGGGAGACAGAAAAAAGACAAAAGATGTGGAGGGCCCTAGATAGAAGAAGAGAGAGTGGAAAAGTGAGAGTCAAAGAAATAAAGAGAAATGATAAAAAGCTGGAATGGGAAGAGAGGGAAAAAAGAGGGAGAAAGAGAAATAAGAGAGAAAGAGACAGACCAAAGAGGAAGAGAAGCGTCAGAAGGAGAAAGACAAGAATTGAGGGGTACCAAAAGAGAAAAAGAATAAGGAAGTTAAAAAGCGAGAGAGAGAGTGGGCAAGAAAACAAGTACAGACAAAGGAGGGAAAGACAGAGAGATGGAGAGAGAAATAGTGTAAAAGCAGAGGGAGGGAGTTATAATAAAGAGAAAGACACATGGGACAATGGAGAGGCAAAGAAAGAGTGAGTAAGGAAGGGATGGAGAGAGAGAAGAGAAAAAGAGGAAAAGAAACAAGAGAAAGAAAATGAAAGGGATGGGAAAAAGGAAAGAAAGATGGAGAGAGACAGAAATATAAGGAGTGGAAAGGGGGGTTTTAGAGAGAAGGAGAGATGGTATGATAGAAATGTAGAGATACATGGAGAAAGGAAAAGAGAGGGAGTCAGAAGGAGAAAATAAGACAGAAAAAGGAGACAAAGATGAGAAGGAAAGGGAGAGAGAAAGTGAAAGGCAGGTTGAGCAGAGAAGGAGGGAGATGAGAAAGAAGGAGAGAGAGCAATGAGCGAGCACAAGGAAATAAGAAGGAGAAAGACAGTAAGCAAAGGTAAGAGTGGAAAAGTGGGCTAAGGAAAGGCAGAGAAGGGATTGTTGTAAAATATATATAGAGAGAGAGAGGGAGAGAAACATAGAAGGGAGAGAGAGAAATGAGCAAGCACAAGGAAATAAGAAGGAGAAAGACAGTAAGCGAAGGTAAGAGTGGAAAAGGGGGCTAAGGAAAGGCAGAGTGTCGGAGAGAAACAAAGAAGGGAGAGAGAAAGTAGAGGGAATCAGGAGAGAAAGATAAAAAGATAGTGAGAGAAACAGAAAAGATTAAGGAGAGGGGGTGGAGAGAAAAAAGTTATAACTGAGAGGTAGAATAATAGAGTGAGGAAGAAAAGAAGGGAGAGAAAGAGAAAAACAGAGACCGAAAAAAAGACAGACGATGGGGTGTCAGGATAGAGACAAAGATAGACAGTATCAAATGGAGAGGAAGAGAAATAAAGAAAGAATAAGGAAGAAAAGGAGAGGGAGAAAGAGCCATGGAAGAAAGGAGGAGAGAGAAAGACGAGAAGAAGAAGCAGAAAAAGATAAGAAGAGAGGGAAAGAGACAGAGAGTAAGGAGAGAGGGTAGAGAGAAGGAAAAAGGCAAGAAATGAAAGGCAGAATAATAGAGAGTAAGGAAGAAAAGAAAGGACAGAAAGAGAGGGAAAGAGGAAAAGAGAGAAAGGCTTGTGGAAGAAGAGAGAAAAAGGGAACCGGAGACGTAAAAAAGATAACAGATAGGCAGGGGCCTAGAGAGGAGGAGAGAGAGTGGAAAAGGGAGAGGCAAAGAAATAAAGAAAGAGAAATGAAGAAAAAGTGGGATGGGAAAAGAGAAAAAAGAGGGAGATAGAGAAATGAGAGAGAAAGACAAAGGGTGAAGAAAGACTTTAGAAGGAGAAAGGTAAGAATTGAGAGGCAACAAAAGAATAGAATAAGGAAGAGGAAAGAAGGAGCAGAGAGTGCAAAAGAATAAAAGTAAAGAAAAAGGAGGGAAAGAGAGAGATGAAGAGAGAAACAGAGTAAAAGACAGAAGGTGTGAGTCAGAATAAAGAGAAAGACACATGGGAGAATGAAGAGGAACACAAAGAGTGAGTAAAGAAGGCATAGAGAGAGAAGAGAAAGGAGAGAGTGACAGAAAGAGAATGAGCAAGAGTGAAGAGGGGGGCGAGAGAGAAAGAGGAATGGTATGATATAAAGGTAGAGATCAATAGAGAAAGTAAAAGTGAGGGTTCAGAAGGAGAAAATAGAGAAAATAAGGCGATAAAGATGAGAAGAAAGGGAGAGAAAAAGAGGGTGAGGAGAGAAGGAGAAAGATGAGAATGATCAGAGAGGAAAGACAGCAAGGAAATGAGAGAGTGAAAAGTACGCTAGGAAAAGGCAGAGAGGGTATGGCTGTAGAAAGAGCGGGAGAGAAAAAGACAAAGGGAGAGAGAAACTAGAATGAGAAGAGAAAGATTAAAAGAGAGAAAGAGACAGAAAGAGAAACCAAAAATAAGGAGAGGGAGTAGAGAGAAGGAAAAGGCTATAACTGAGAGGTAGAATAATAGAGTAAGGAAAAAAAGAAGGGAGAGAAAGAAAAACAAAGATAGAAAAAAAGACAGACGATGGGGTGGCGGGATTGAGTCAAGGAGAGACAGTATCATATGGACAGGCAGACAGATAAAGCATGAGGAAGAAAAGGAGAGTGAGAAAGAGCCGTGGAAGAAAAAAAGGAGAGTGAAAGAAGAGTGAACAAGGAGAAAAAGATAAGAAGAGAGGGAAAGAGACAGAGTGAGGAGAGAGGGTAGAGAAAAGGAAAAAGGCAAGAAATGAAAGGCAGAGTAAGGAAGAAAAGAAAGAACAGAAAGAGAGAGTAACAGAGGAAAAGAGAGAAAGGCATGGGAAAGAAGAAAGAAAAAGAGAACTGGAGACAGAAAAAAGACAACAGATGCGCAGGGACCTAGAGAGAAGAAGAGAGAGTGGGAAAGGGAGAGGCAGAGAAATAAAGAAAACGTGGGATAGGAAGAGAGAGGGAAAAAAAGAGGGAGACAGAGAAATGAGACAGAAGGAGAAAGACAAAGGGTGAAGATAGATACCAGAAGGAGAAAGGCAAGAATTAAGAGGTAGCAAATGAAGAAAAGAATAAGAAAGAGAAAGGAGGAGCATAGTGTGGGAAAGAAAAAAAACTACAGAGAAAGGAGGGAAAGACAGAGAGAAGGGGAGAGAAACAGCGTAAAAGACAGAAGGTGGGAGTCAGAATAAAGAGAAAGACACGTGGGAGAATGGAGAGGCAAAGAAAGAGAGAGTAAAGAAGGGATAGAGAGAGGAAAGAGAAAAAGAGGAAAAGAAACAAGAGAAAGAAAACGAAAGAGATGGGAGAAACTAGAGAAATAGAGAGAGACAGAAAAAGAAAGTAAGGGTGGAGAGGGGGCTAGAGAGAACGAGAGATGGTATGGTAGAAAGGTATAGATATATAAAGGAAAAAAGAGGAGTCAGAAGGAGAAAATAAAATGAATAAAGAGACAAAGATGAGAAGAAAGGGAGAGAGAAAGAGAAAGGGTGAGGAGTGAAGAGGAGAGATGAGAAAGAAGGAGAGAAAGAAATGAGAGAGAACAAGTAAATGAAGGAGAAAGTAAGAAAGAGAATGAGAGAGTGGTAAGGTTGGCTAGGAAAAGGAATGAGGGGATAGTTGAAATATATAGAGAGAGACAAAAAGAGAAGGAGAGAGAAAGTAGAGAGAATGAGGAGAGAAAGATAAAAAGAAAGAGAAAAAAATCATAAGGAGAGGCGATACAGAGGGGAAAAAAAAGCTATAACTGAGAGGTAGAATAATAGAGTGAGGAAGAAAAGATGGGAGAGAAAGAGAAAAACAGAGACCGAAAAAAAGACAGACAATGTGGTGTCAGGATAGAGACAAAGAGAGACAGTATCAAATGGAGAGGAAGAGAAATAAAGAAAGAATAAGGAAGAAAAGGAGAGAGAGAAAGAGCCATGGAAGAAAGAAGGAGACAGAAGAGAGAATAAGGAGAAAAAGATAAGAAGAAAGAGAGTGAGGAGAGAGGGTAGAAAGAAGGAAAAAGGCAAGAATTGAAAGGCAGAATAATAGAGAGTTAGGAAGAAAAGAAAGGACAGAAAGAAAGGGGAAGAGAAGAAAAGAGAGAAAGGCTTGTGAAAGAAGAAAGAAAAAGATAGCGGGAGACATAAAAAAGACAATAGATAGGCAGGGGCCTAGAGAGAAGAAATGAGAGTGGAAAAGGGAGCGGCAGAGAAATAAAGAGAAATGAAGAAAAGTTTGGATAGGAAAAAGAGTGAAAAAGAGAGGGAGACAGAAGTGAGAGAGAAACAGAAAGACAAAGGATGAAAAGAGGCGTTAGAAGGAGAAAGGCTAGAATTAAGAGGCAGCAAAACAAGAAGAGAATAAGGAAGAGAAAGAAGGAGCAGAGAGTGGGAAAGAAAAAAAGTACAGAAAAAGAAGGGAAAGAGAGAGAAATGGAGAGAGAAAGAGAGTAAAAAGACAGAGGTGGGAGTCAGAATAAAGAGAAAGACACATGGGATAATGGAGAGGCATAGAAAAAGTGAGTAAGGAAGTCAGAGAGAGAGAGAAGAGAAAAGAGGAAAAGAAACAAGAGAAAGAGTGAAAGAGATGGGAGAAAGGAGAGAAAGAGGGAGACAGAAAGTGAAAGAGTAAGTGAAGATGGGGGCTAGAGAGAAAGAGAGATGGTATGATAGAAAGGTAGAAATATATAGAGAAAGGAAAAGAAAGGGGGTCAGAAGGGGAAAATAGAGAGAAAAAGGAGACAAAGATGAGAAGGAAAGGGAGAGAGAAAGAGAAAGGCAGGTTGAGGAGAGAAGGAGAGAGATGAGAAAGAAGGAGGGAGAGAAATGAGAGAGGACAAGGAAATGGAGAAGAAGAAAGACAGTAAGCGAAGGAAAGAGTGGAAAAGTGGGCTAAGGAAAGGCAGAGAGGGGATGGTTGAAATATAGATATAGAGAGAGAGGAGAGAAAAAGAAAAGTTAGAGAGAAAATAGAGAGAATGAGAACAGAAAGATTTTTTTAGTTTTTATTTTTTATTATTTTTTTAAATTTTATAATTATAATTTTTGACAGTACATATGCATGAGTAATTTTTTATAACATTATCCCGTGTATTCATTTTTCCAAATTTTCCCCTCCCTCCCCAAATGACAGGCAATCCCATACATTTTACATGGAACAGAAAGATTAAAAGAGAGAAAGAGACAGAAAGAGAAACAGAAAAGAATAAGGAAAGGGGGTAGAGAGATGGAAAAAGGCTAGAACTGAGAGGTAGGATAATAGAGTAAGGAAGAAAAGAAGGGCGAGAAAGAGAAAAACAGAGACTGAAAAAAAGACAGACGATGGGGTGTCAGGATAGAGACAAGGAGAGACAGTATCAAATGGAGAGGCAGAGAAATAAAGTATAAGGAAGAAAAGGAGAGTGAGAAAGAGCCATGGAAGAAAGGAGGAGAGAAAAAGAAGAGAGAACAAGGGGGAAAAGATGAGAGGGAAAGAGACAGACAGAGTGAGGAGAGAGAGGAGAGAGAAGAAAAAAGGCAAGAATTGAAAGGCAGAATAATAAATAGAGATTAAGTCAGAAAAGAAGAGACAAAAAGAGGATCAGAGGTGAAAAGAGAAAGAACAGAGAAAGAAGAAAGAAAACACAGAGACAGAAGAAAAAGACAGAAGATAGGGAGCAAGGATAGAGAGAATGAGAGAGAGTAGAGAAGGGAGAAGCAGAGAAATAAAGAGAGAAGGAAGAAAAAAGTGGGACAGAAAGAAGAGAAAAAGAAGAGAGAAATGAGACAGAAAGAGGGGAGAGAGGTTGGGGAGATGCAATATAGAGAAGGAGAAAGGTGAAAATTGAGAGGCAGAAAAAAAGGGTGAGTAAGAAGGAAAAGAAGGGGGAGAAAGAAAAGGGGGAGAGATAAAGAGAGAAAGAAGTGGGAAAGAGGAGAGAAAACAGAGAAACAGAAGAAAAAGTTAGAGTATGGGGAGGAGGGATAGAGTGGAGGAGGGAGAAATAGAGAATGAGGAAGAAAGAAGGGAAAAAGGAATAGAAGGAAAAATACAGAAAGAGGAGAGAAAGAGAGTGGGGAAAGGCAGTAGAAAGAAGCAGAAAGGCTAGAATTGAGAGGCAGGAAAAAAGAAAGAATAAGAAAGAAAAGGGAGAGAAATAGAAGGGTAGAGAGATAGAGACAGAAGTGGGAAATAAGAGAGAAAAAGATAAAAGATGGGCATGGGGACTAGAGAGAAGAGAAAAGTTGAAAAGGAAGATGAAACGAAAGAGAAAAGAAAAGGGGGATAGAAAGATAGAGGGAAGAAAGAGGGAGACAAATTTGAGAGAAAGACAGTGTGAAGAGAGGCATTAAAAGGATAAAGATGAGAATAGACAGATAGAATAATAAATATAGAGTATGGAAGAAAAGAATGGACAAAAAGAGAGGGGGAGAGAGGTAAAGAGAGAAAGAACAGAGAAAGAGGAGAAAAACAGAAAAAAACCCAAAAAGATAGGTGGGCATGGTGGCTAGAGAAAAGGGAAGAGGGGATAGAGGTAGAGAAATCGAGAGTAAGGAAGAGAGGGAGTGAAAGAGAGGAGAGGGAGAATGAGGAGAGAAAGATAAAAAGAGAGGGTGAGAAATAGAGAGGTGGGGGAGGGGGTAGAGAGAAGGAAAGAAGTAAATTGAGAGATAGAGAAATAAAGAGGGAGGGAGGGAGGGAAGCCATTGGGTGGTAGTGTAGTGCTGGGCTTAAAAACAATTTCCTGAGTTCAAACCCAGCTTCAAGTGGTAGCTTTGTGACCATGGTCAAGTCACTTCATCCTCTGTCTCAGCTTCTTCATCTGTAAAATGATCTGTAAAAAGATTTTGGCAAACCCCTACAGGATCTTTGCCAAGGAAACCCCATTTAGGCCCGAAATAGTTCTACTCAATGGAAACAACTGAACAATAACAAAAAAATTAGTAGGTGGAGACAGGCAGGCTCCCTAGGTAGTATAGATAGATGCTAGTGTGAGAGAGATGGGTACAGACAAGAGATGGGAAGGAGCCAGGCTAGGCAGGCAGGTAGATGCTTGCTGCTGCCAAAATTCTAAGGTAGGAGTTAGTTTCTCCCATAATATGAGTTCTGGATTGAAGGTGTTTACATTGGGTGAGGTGGGGTGGGGGTGGGGACCAGGCAAGAAGGTCACAGTGGGTGAGCTCACCTGTTCGGCAAGTTCACGATGTCTGGCCTTGTCTCCGGTTTCCACTTCTCTTGCTGCAAGAAGGGAGAATGGCATAAAACAAGTTAGGAAGTAGTTTTGGAGATCTGAGTTTTGGGTTGTCTTTGTTGGGGTGGGAGGGCGGGGCCCCTGGGTCCCCCCCTGCCACAAAGAAACTGGCAAGTATCTTCCCATGAAGATTCCTAGTCTTTGGTTTTAAAAAAGTCCCAGCATTGGAAATTGATTTTTAATACACATGGTCAGACTCAAATAAACAGTGACTGAGAGCAGCCTGCCATCATGGGAAGAGGGCTTTTGTCATCTCTGAAGTGAACTGTACAGTCTAGATTATCTCCAAGTCCCCTTAGAGCTCCTGGAGACGCTGTTCTGCTTCTTGGGGGAAGAATCCATTAGGGCTAAGCTATCCTAATGAATGAGTAGAAAGTCACCTCTTGTAATACATGTAGCAGGCAGGTACCCACCTATCCCGACATCTCGCCATACTGCCATGGACCTAAACTCTGTTCCCTGGCTTTGGAATCCCAGTCTCTTGCCCACAATCCCATTGAGTGACATAACCATGGCTATAAAACCCAGCCTCCCCAATTGCCAGACATCACCTGTGTGTGCTGAATGCCGTACACAGTCAGAGTTCACAGAGAGAATTATTAGGAATCATAATCTCTACCCCCAGCTGTTTAAAATAAAATAAAATTGAAAGGAAGTAACATGAAAACCATAAGGAATCATCAATGAAGAGGGCCAGTAAAGGCCCCTGCACACCCAGTAGAAGGAAACCCTCAGGCCTCCAAAATGGCACACACTGACCAAGCCAATGGCCTTGCCAGTGCCCACATTCTGGCCTGCTCCTTCCCAGTCACTTCCCATTCCGTTTTAAATCCTCCCTGTTTCTTGGGAGACCTAAAAATGGCCTACCTGAAGAGCCAGCAGCAAGAGGAGGCCTCCGTGACTCCCCACTCCTCGCTACTGAGCAAGTAGTGGTGAAAGTTCTTGAAAGAAAACCCAGAACGTTAGGGTTCTGGGAACCTTGGAAACCACTGTGGACCTCTTCTGTTCCCCCCACCCTACCTCCACCCCTTACTGTTTCCTAGAGACAAAACCAGAGGCCAGAAACAAACATTGACCCCAAAGTTCCACAGCGAGGCAGGGGTCGAGCTGGTGCTCTAGGCAGGCCTTATGATGCCAACTAAGCCCTATGGTACACTGACCTCACTGCTGTTCCTTGGAGGTGCAGTAGGTCTCTGATCAAGAATACAGTGTCACAAACTAAGGGCTCCATGATTTTCTTCCCCGTGTTACAGGTGAAGAAACCGAGGCCCTGAGGTCATCTGGTTTAAATAGTTATAGAAGTGACTTTTCATTGAGTAACACCGAGGACTTGAAGCCATCCCTCTCCGCACTGCACAACAGATACAGGTACCCAGCTTGGGTAGAAGGGCCAAGGTAGCAAGTCAGATGATAGGCCTAGTGGTTTGTGGGGTAAATAGAACTCTTCAGTACTAGATGTGAAGGCAGAGCATGCCCCAAGGCTGAAATCCTTTCTGTTACACTCAGAGATGGATAGAGCCCAGAAGGCCCGAGTCCAAGGCCTTTCTCTGACCTGCTCTGTGTGATTCTGAGTCCATCACTCCCTGGTGCTTTAAGCAACTCTCTAAGACTTAGTAAAAGAGCTACCTCCCAGCAGAGGTGGAGGGATTTTTACACTGAGGAAATCACAGGCTGGGCAAAATAAACAGAAACAATGTCAAACATATGCTCTTTACACCAGGTGACCCTCACACAGCCTGAACCAAGAAAATGGGCAATTCCACAGAAGAGTGAAGCCTTCCTCCAGGGTAGAGCCGTCAAAAATCATGTACCTGACAGGCAACTGATTAAGCATTTCTATGGAGCTAACACACCTCTATGGAAAGCAGAAAGTCCTCCCTACTAGGCCTTATATATTTCACACATCCGACAAAACGTCTTTTTACTAGTCATGTGACCTTGGGCTGGCCACTTCACCTCTTTAGGTCTCAGTTTCTTATTTTGTTAAAAGAGGGTATCAACCTGGATGCCTTGTGGGCTTCCTCCCACAGTCTAGCCTTCTCTTCCACTCTTCCCTGGCTATACTATTCCCATTTTTGTCCCCTCCCCAACTCTATGCTTTTACTCATTTTATCATTCTTTCCATAGATCCCATTATAGAGGCCCTGAGCTCCTTCTTCATGCCAGGTAATGAGACCAGATGCTAGACCAGGAACTTCGGCCAAGGAACCGACAATCTACTGAGGGCAAGAGGGTGATGTATACTTGTACACAGAGAAGTGAACAAGCACGAGACAGGAAGAGGATACTGGCAGTGAGGAGAATGAGAGGTGTCACATGTGCTGAACCTGGAAGGAAGATAGAAACTCATAGGCAAAGGTCCTAGATGGGAGGGGGGAATAGAACATCCCGTCTGAGGACCACCAGTAGGCCAATTTGGCTAGAATAGCATGAACCTCATGCCAGGAATGGATCTTTCCCCTCTTCCCAGAGTAACTGCCAAAATCTCTCTGTTCTTTCAAAAACGCAGCTCAGGTTCTACCTCCATGTGAAGCCTTTCCTGATCCCCCCCCCAAAAAATTTAGTCGCCTTCTCCTCAAATTTCTCCCAACAGGTCTGCTGCATTCAGAATGGACACTTCATCAGACCTATGTGTGTTGTGTGACCTTTTGTCTTCTATTCATAGTAGGTATTTCATAAATATTGATGGCATGAATGTTTGATGATGGCATAGCCCCAGCTCCGTTCCCCAGTTGAGGTGGGGCTGTGGGAAAAGCCACCTACTGTCTGTGCACAAATGGGGGGCAGAGGGAGGCCAGACCCATTGAGTGCCGGGTACCCAAGCTTTTGATACAGATTTGCTTGGCCATTGTCTGCCAGCTGTCAAACCCCTTGGAGCCCCTGGCAGCTCCCTGAGGTCTTAAGGTGTGGCCTAGCTGCCTGTCTGTGTCTGTAAAAGGAGCTGTTGTTCAACTGTGCCCGTTTGTCACCCCCTGGGGTCTTCTGGGCAAGAGTGGTTTGCTGAAGTGGTTTGCCATTTCCTTCTCCCATGGACTAAGCAAAACAGGTTTAAAAGTGACTTGCCCTGGATCACCAGGCCACATTTGAACTCAAGCCTTCCTGATTCCAGGCCCAGCTCTATTCCACTGAGGCACCTAGCCGCCTCTAAGAGATGGGGTTCCTTAACACAAAGGAAATTACACATTGGGAAGCAAAATAATGTCCAATGTGAGATAGATCATTGCCAATACAGCAATGAGCTGTGTTGGCTGTGAAAGCCTGGCCCTTTAAAAGAAACGCTACTCGATTTAGTAGTTGATTGAAAACACCTGAGCTTGTAAAGGTGTTTCTCATATTGTAAAATAGACTGGCTGAGGGCTTTGTGAGAGAGGAAGGTGAGCTCCTAAATGAAGGAGCCTGCTCGGAAAGTGCCCAGGAAACCCCACAAATGCAGCCAGGTCTGCGAGGAGGGAGGTGAGTCTGCTCTGATAGTGGGAATGAGGAGGCGGAGATGGAAGGGGAAAGTGCCAGTTTGGAACCCGGGCCTTGATTCTGAATCCCAACACACTATTGAGCTGTGTCCAAGCCCCCAGCAGGGGGGCTCGACTTCCCGAGTGGGACTCGGGTCCTCCTCTTTGGCCAAACCACTCGGTGGCCTCCCGAGTCCCTTCCTGATCTTTTTGCGCTGACCCTGGAAAAGGCTTGGGGCAGAGTATCAAAGAGAAGAGCCCAAGGGACAAAAATAGAGTATCGACTAGTCCCTGCTGTGGACAAATGGGCCCAGGACCAGAGGAGAAGCACCGCCCTTGGAAAAGCAAGGGTGGGGCAGCTAGGAGGGAGGGAGGGAGCGAGGGGGTGAAGCGGTTTAGCAGACTGAAGGAGGGACTGGGTGGGATAAGATGGGGGACGACCAGCAGAGCCCTCCTCCAGGTTGGTGGAGGCAGGGAGGACCCCACGCGTTGCCTTTGCCACACGGGGCGGGGAGGGGCCGCTTGGCTTTGGAAGCCCTGACTTTGGGAGCCGCCTCTTCCGGGCTGGGAGATTGTTCCCGCAGCTCCATGGGGAAGGGTCGGAAGGATCCTGAGTGCGGAGCAAGGCCGGGCGTCTGAAGCGCCGCAAAATTCGAAAGGAGAGGTCCTTGCGAGGGAGATCTAAATGAGGGTGCTGAAAGAGGGGGATGGCTTTCAATAAAAGCTTTGGCAACTGCTGGCTATAGCTTGGGGGTGCGGCGGATGCTGGAAGACATTGCGCTGGGCCTCCTTGGGCCTCAAGGATGGCATTCTTGGGAGCTAGAATCCCGTCCCCGAGGGCGCGCGCCCAGGCTGGCCAACGGAGCTGGCCGCTCTCTGCGCGTGGCGGGGTGGGGCTGGGTCGCGGCACGAGTTCTCGAGGTCCTCTGGGAATCCTCGTGCTCAAACCCCCCCCCCCCCAAGCTCTGAAGGAAGCATTCGTGCCCCTCACAATCAACTCCCGTTCTCCTAAGTCCGGTCAAAGAATAAATGAACAAACTTCCAAGTTAGTGTTGAGACGGGGACGTCCCCCGGAGCTCAGGCAAGTGGCTTGGGGTTCATTATGAGCCAAGTCCGAAGTTCAAAGCCCCAGATTTAGCGATTCTTAAGTAATTGGCACGGGACGGTCGTGGAGAGGGCCCCGCATTAGGCCCCAAAGTAGCGGAACAGGAGAATTTACCCAGAATGGGGGTTCCCTTTTCATAGAACTCTGAACCCCAAACGCGCGGAGAAAATATTTAATTAGTATTTTTCCCCCCCGGATAGATTGGAGGTAAGTGATCTCTTTGGCAATGGAAAGTGAGAAGGGAAAGCTGGAACTTCATAGCATCGGCTAGGACTATTTCTTGCTTTGGGGGAAGAGGCATATTTTTAACCGAGTTTTAATTTCAAAGAATGTCATTCCATAGAATTTGAAAATTAGCAAGTGTTAAGACTCATCTGACCCTCCCACTGTCCTCCCCCCACGGAGCCGATTTGAAAATGAAATGAAAATTCTTTGCTCCGTAACTGCTGACCAATTCAGTTCCTCCGGCTAGAGTACCTGCTCCAAGAGCCATGTTTTGCAGAGGTGTCAATAATAGGGACTTAATGTAAAACGGGGGAAAATGTCCAGTAGGCTCCCGATTATAAAATGGGGTGAGCTTTCCTGGAGAAGAATCATTTAGTAGATTAAACGGAAGATTGTGGTAAGGAAAGCTTAGCCCCTTCCTTGTCGTCTGCTTCCCCCCACCTCCCCAGTTTAGCACTTTCCAGTTGATAACCAAATTGCAAAGAGTATATAGAGGCAGAGAGCCTCCGGTGCCAACTCTCTCTTGTCTAGACTGTGACTGGAAGGAAACCATAGCCCCTCTACGCCTGAGTTTGGTTGGACAAATGAGGTGTGGGGCACAGCGGCCAGCTGACCACTTGTTCCCTGGGGCGGGGCCAAAGCAGATTCGAATGTCTGGGGGAAATAGTGTCAATCTCAAAACCATTCACATGGAGTCATGTGTGGGCCCCCCGGGATCCTTGGAGACAGGGTTTCTATTTCATTTGGATACCTCTGACTTCCAGGATCTTCGAGCTCCCCGAAGACACACTTGGATTCTGGGATCTCTACCCGTCTGCCTTTTCCCCGTAAAACTTTCTCTCACAAAATGACACAAGCACACACATACTGTGTTTCCTGCTCTCTCCCCCCTCTGTGTCGTCTCTGTCCCTCCCCCCTCTGTGTCGTCTCTGTCCCTCCCCTCTCTGTGTCCCCCCCCCCTCCATTCTTACTTGTCTTCTCCCACCTCTAATGCTCTCACTCTTCTCTCCTGCTCTCCCTACTTCTTCTCTCCCTCTCTCATCCTTCCTCCTTTCCCTCCTTCTCCCGGAGCTCAGGCAAGTGGCTTGGGGTTCATTATGAGCCAAGTCCGAAGTGCAAAGCCCCAGATTTAGCAACTCTTAAATAATTGGCACCCTCCCTCCACCTCTCTCACTCCCTCTCCTTTCACTTTCAATACACTCTCCCCCTCATTCCTGTTCTCCCTCTCCTCATCTCTCCCTCCTTCCTTCTCTCTCACACTCTCTCCCCCACACTCTTCCACACACACACCCTCCCTCTCCCGCTACCTCTTCCCTCTTTCATACCCTCTCTCTCTTACTCTCCCTCCTTGGCGTTCCCCCTCCCTCCTGCCTTGTCTCCCTTCCTCCCTCCCTCCCTCCCTCCGTCCTTCCTTGTCTCACTCCCTCCTTACTTGCCTTCTCCCTCCCTCCTTGTCCTCTCCGTCCCTCCTTGGCATCCACTTCCCTCCTTGTCGTCTTCCTCTTCCCCTTCCCTCTTTACACTCTCTCTCTTACTCTCCCTCCCTTGTGTGTGCCTCCCTCCTTGTCCTCTCCCTCCCTCCTTGTCTCTTTCCATTTTCCCTCTTTCACACTCTCTTATTCTTCCTCCCTCCTTGGCGTCTCCCTCCTTCTTCCCTCTTTCACACTTTCTTACTTTCCCTCCATCCTTGGCGTGTCCCTCCCTCCCTCCCGCCTCGTCTCCCTCCCTCCCCCCCCCCGCCTCGTCTCCCTCCCTCCCCCCCCCCCCGCCTCGTCTCCCTCCCCCCCCCCGCCTCGTCTCCCTCCCCCCCCCCGCCTCGTCTCCCTCCCCCCCCCCGCCTCGTCTCCCTCCCCCCCCCCGCCTCGTCTCCCTCCCCCCCCCCGCCTCGTCTCCCTCCCCCCCCCCGCCTCGTCTCCCCCCCCCGCCTCGTCTCCCCCTCCCTCCCTCCCCCCCCCCCGCCTCGTCTCCCTCCCTCCCGCCTCGTCTCCCTCCCTCCTCGTCTCCCTCCCTCCCTCCCGCCTCGTCTCCCTCCCTCCCGCCTCGTCTCCCTCCCTCCCGCCTCGTCTCCCTCCCTCCCGCCTCGTCTCCCTCCCTCCCGCCTCGTCTCCCTCCCTCCCTCCCCCCGCCTCGTCTCCCTCCCTCCCTCCCCCCCTCGTCTCCCTCCCCCCCCCACCTCGTCTCCCTCCCTCCCTCCTTGGCATCTGCCTGCCTCCCTGGCGTCTGCCTCCCTCCTGCCTTGCCTTCTCCTTCCTTCCTTGTCTCCCTCTGTTTTCCCTCTTTCACACTCTCTCTTACTCTCCCTCCCTCCTTGGGGTCTGCCTCCCTCCTTGGCATCTCCCTCCCTCCCTTCTTCTCTCCTTCCCTCTCTCAACCTCTCTCCCATTTTCTCTTTCTCCCTCTATTTCCATCCTTCTCTTCCACCTTCCTTCTCTGTCACTTTCTCTTCTTCTGCCTCCTTCCTCTTCTCCCTTCTTCTTCTCTCTCTTACTCTCTCCCTCACTCTCACTCTCCCTTCCTTCTCTCCCTCCCTCACTCTCATACTCCTTCTCTCCCTTTCTCCCTTAGTTCCTTTCTCCCTGTGTACCTCTGGGCCTCTCTTTTTCACTTCTTTTTGTGTCTTCTCTCTTTAGTTCTTCTTTCTCTAAATGCATTTCTGTACATATTCTGAAATCCCCCAGTTTAGCCAGTTATTTCAAAATGTATGTTTTTTTTAATCATTAAAATAATTTCTTACCAGTTCCAAAAAGGAAAGCCTATCAGTGGAATTAGTTAGGTGCACAACATAGGGAAACAAGTGAATAGAGCAAAAAAATATATTCATTAGATCTAAAGATCCCAATCCCTTGAAAATAGGACTCAATATTTATTATAAGTACTAACAACAAATAAAAACTGGCAGGCAGTCTGGTAGGAGCCAGGTACAAACCACTGTTTATACCATTCCACAAAGGAAAGCAAGTCGGACAACTCCTTCATTTTGATTTTTCAGACTAGGTGAATTTCTTTGCCTCCTTTCTCACCTAGCAGTAATCACTGGGTGCAGCTTTAGTGAAACTGAGACCTATTAAAGGCCTTAGATTCAGAAGGCCCAGGTCTCCCTCTTCATCCAGGGCCATCTCTAGTCATCCTGATCTGTATCTTCCCACTGGCCCCAGAGGCTCTGGAAGGGAAAGTGAGGCAGGTGACCTTACCCAGCCCTCCCTCAATCAAAGCCAATTCAGTGGCATGTTGGGGCATCACCTTTCTGATGTCAAGGGCTTCTTTGAGAATGCAGGACAAAGGACAGTCGCCTGCTCCAAATAAAAATTTAGCGTGAAGGTGGGAAAAAATTACATTATAGTGGAGAAAGCATCCTACTGGAAAGTTAGGAGATTTGAGTTTTCTAGTCTTTGACTTTCCACTTACTAGCCGTATGCCTTTAAATTACTCCTCTAGTTCCAGCAAATTTTTTAGTAATAAACCTAGAGAGTTAGATTACATGTAGAATATTGTATTGAATTCTGATGACTACTTTTTAAGAGGATTGTTGACAAACTTCAGAGAATCTAGAGAAGAGGCTCAAAACCTGATAAGATGTGATACATGGGGAATGTTTTAGCTTAAGGAAGAGTAAGTGGACACGTAATGCTTATCAAAGTACTGGAAGGGCTATCATGGGGAAGATGCATTCAATCTATTCCTTTATCCCCAGAGAGGCAATCACTCTGTAGAATTATAGGAAACTCTATAAATATAAAATAAGCATAAGGAAGAATTTCCTAATGATGAGTTGATTCAAAATGGAAGGAAATCACGGACTCTAGAGGTAGCAGAGATCTTAAAGCTCATTCATTTTAATTACCTTATCTGAGATTAGGAAACAGACTTACAGATGATTTGTCCAAGGTTATACTAAAAGTAAATGGGTGATGAGATTCGAACTGAGATCATTTATTTGCCCTCATGTAATCTTTACTCCAGCGTAGTCACTATTCCCCTTATGTATGCTCCAATGTTTAATCTTCACATTACTGTTTTCCGCAGGCTGGCTCCCTGTATGGAATTCTCTAGTTTGTCACCTCTTCCCTGTAAAATCTCTACTTTCTTTCAAGAGACAGATCCTACCTCCTGAGGAAGTCTTATTTGCTTTCCTCAGTTATTAGTGCATACTCCTCCTAAATTTAATTTGTATTATTTTGTATAAAAATGTATCTCTTGTTCTCTCTTTGTATAGTTTGCTCATTTAATCTTTATCTCTTATCTGTTTCTTTTTTAAAATTTAATCATTTTTATACCTCTGCCTCCCTGAACCACCTCCACCACCTATTGAGAAAAAAAATATCCATTATATGTAGAAACACACAAAAATATATTTCTGCATTAGTGTTGGTTTCTGCCTAATTTCTGCCACACTACTTTCAAGTTTTCCCAGCAGTTTATGTCAAATATAGACTTCTTGCCCCCAACATCTTGGATCTTTGCATTTATCATATACTAAATTACTATGGTCATTTATTTCTGTATACCGTATACCTAATTTCTGCATATTGTGTACCTAAAATCTTTTGATCAACATTCCATCTCTTAGCCAATATCAAACTATTTGGATAATCACTGCTTTTGGGGGCAGCGAGGTGGTGCAGTGAATAGAGCACCAGCCCTGAAGTCAGGAGGATCTGAGTTCAAATTTGGTATTAGACACCACACTGTGTGATCCTGGGCAAGTCACTTAATCCCAATTGTTTCCCCCCCCTCCAAAAAAAAAAAAAAAAAGATAATTACTGCTTTATCCTATAGTTTGAGATCTGCTCTTGTTGGACCTTTTTTCATTTTTTCCCCATTGATATTCTTGACCTTTTTTTCTGCAGATGAATTTTATTTTTTCCCCTAGTTCCATAAAACTTTGATAGTTTGGTATGGCACTTGAATAAATTAATTTAGGTAGTATTATCATTTTTATTTTTATTGGTTCGGTCTATCTATGAACAATTACTATTTCTCTAGCTGTTTAGATTTTTAAAAATATGTAGACAATGGCAGAAACTAGGCATGGACCCACATTTAACACCACATACTAAGACTTGGACTAAAGGTCCAAGATTCAGGCATAAAGAATGAGATCATAAATAAATTAGAGGAACATGGGATAGTCTACCTCTCAGACTTGTGGAGGAGGAAGGAATTTGTGTCCAAAGGAGAACTAGAGACCATTATTGATCACAAAATAGAAAATTTTGATTACATCAAATTAAAAAGCTTCTGCACAAACAAAACTAATGCAAACAAGATTAGAAGGGAAGTAACAAATTGTGAAAACATTTTTATAGTTAAAGGTTCTGATAAAGGCCTCATCTCCAAAATATACAGAAAATTGACCTTAATTTATAAGAAATCAAGCCATTCTCCAATTGAAAAATGGTCAAAGGATATGAACAGACAATTTTCAGATGGCAAAATTGAAACTATTTCCACTCATATGAAAGAGTGTTCCAAATCACTACTGATCAGAGAAATGCAAATTAAGACCACTCTGAGATACCACTACACACCTGTCAGACTGGCTAAGATGACAGGAACAAATAATGATGAATGTTGGAGGGGATGTGGGAAAACTGGGACACTGATGCATTGTTGGTGGAGTTGTGAAAGAATCCAAACATTCTGGAGAGCAATCTGGAATTATGCCCAAAAAGTTATCAAAATGTGCATACCCTTTGATCCAGCAGTGCTACTACTGGGCTTATATCCCAAGGAAATACTAAAGAAGGGAAAGGGACCTGTATGTGCCAAAATGTTTGTGGCAGCTCTTTTTGTAGTGGCTAGAAACTGGAAAATGAATGGATGCCCATCCATTGGAGAATGGTTGGGTAAATTATGGTATATGAATGTTATGGAATATTATTGTTCTGTAAGAAATGACCAACAGGAGGAATACAGAGAGGCTTGGAGAGACTTACATCAACTGATGCTGAGTGAAACGAGCAGAACCAGAAGATCACTATACACTTCAACAATGATACTGTATGAGGATGTATTCTGATGGAAGTGGATATCTTCAACATAGAGAAGAGCTAATCCAATTCCAATTGATCAGTGATGGACAGAATCAGCTACATCCAGAAAAGGAACACTGGGAAATGAGTGTAAACTGTGAGCATTGTTTTGTTTTGTTTTTGTTTTTCTTCCCAGATTATTTTTACCTTCCGAATACAATTCTTTCTTTGCAACAACAACAACAAAATTCGGTTTTGCACATATATATTGTACCTAGGATATACTATAAGATATTTAATATGTATGGGAATGCCTGCCATCTAGGGGAGGGGGTGGAGGGAAGGAGGGGAAAAATTCAGAACAGAAGGGAGTACAAGGGATAATGTTGTAAAAAAAAAAAATTACGTATGCATATGTACTGTCAAAAAAATGTTATAATTATAAAATTAATTTAAAAAAATATGTAGACAGCTGCTAGGTAGATAGAGGATCAGGTTTGTAGTTAGGAATCAGGATGGGCTGAGTTCAAATTCAGCCTCAGATACCATGTGACCCCACTTCTGTTTACCTCAGTTTCTGTAAAATGCGCTGAAGAAAAATGGCAAACCACTCCAGTGGTCCTAACTCCAAGAGTAGTCATGAAGAATTTTTTCTTATAGTGAATGAAGCCTGAATTCCTGGTATAAATCTCACTGAATAATAGTGTTTATTATCCCCTTCTTCAACTCATTGGACAGATGAGGAAACTGAGGTAAACAGCTAAGCAACTTGCCCAAGGTCATGTGATTGATTGTGGGGTTTTTTGTTTGTTTGGTGTTTGATAGAATTCACTTCTAAATCCACCCAGCCCTGGGGTTTTTTTTCTTTTCTTAGCTCATTTATAGCTTGTTGAATTTCTTTTTCTAAAATAGAACTATTTAAATATTCTATTTTCTCTTCTGTTTACTTAAGAAATTTATGATTTTGTAAATATTCATCCATTTCATTTAGATTATCAGTTTCATTGACACAAAATGAATCAAAGTAGCTCCCAATAATTGTTTTAATTTCATTTTTGTTGGTTGTAAATTCACCCTTTTAATTTTCATGCTGGTAATTTGTATTTCTTAAATTAAACAATGGTTTGTTTAATTGGTTTTTCATAAAACCAGCTCCTGGTTTTATTTATTAGTTCAATTAAAAAATATCCCTTTTTTAGCTTTCACTTTTAGTAATCTTTCTTTTGATGTTCAAGATTTTTAATTTGGTATTCAATTGGGGGTTTTTAATTGTTCTTTTTCCAGGTTTTTTTAATTGCATGCCTGATTGGTTGATGTGAGCATTTTCAGATATAAATTTTTTCCTAAGTACTCTGGGTACATTTTACAAATTTTGGTAAAATGTACCCAGAGTACTTAGGAAAAAAATTTTGTTTCATTGTTGGGTCATTAGTTTTAATTAAATTATTGAGGAGTTTTATGGTTTATTCTTAGACCCAATGATTCTTTAGGATTAAATTCTTTAGTTTTCAATTACTTTTCAATCTATGCTTCCAAGGACCTTTTTCAAATGTAGTTTTTATGGCATCATAGTCTGAAAAGGGTATATTGAATATTTGTTTCTCTGTGTATGTTTGTGAAGTTTTTATGCCAGTACCTGGTCAGCTTTGGTGAAAGTGTCGTACACAGTTGAAATAAAAAAGTATATTCCTTTTTATTCTCATTCACTGTTTTCCAGAGACCTAGTATCAAAATTTTCTATGATTATATTCATCTCCTTAATTATTCTTCCTTTTATCATTGGATTTATATCTGAGAGAAGTAAACTGAGACCTCCCACTAGTATAGTTTTACTGTATATTTCCTCCCATAAATTAATTAGCTTTCCTTCAAGAATTTGGATGTGATGCCATTTGGTATATGTATCTTTAGTTACTGATACTGGTAGTACTGCTCAGTGAACTATGGTATCTTTTAGCAAAATGTGATCTCTCTGATTATCTGTTTTACTTTATCTGAGATGATTGCTTCCTCTGTTTTTTTGCTTCAGATGAAGAATAGTATATTCTGCTCCAGTCCCTTAAGTCTGTAGGTCTTTGTTTCAAATGCCTCTTGTATATCACAGTTAGATTCTGGTTTTAATCCATTTCCATTTTCTAGGTGATTTATTCCAGTCACATTCATCTCCTTTTTTTTTCTCAACCTATTCCCTCTGCAAAAACCTGTTTCATTTCTGACCACTACCTTTTTCTTATCTTCCCTTTTCTCTGCCTACTTCTGCATTGGATGAGATGAATTTCTATACCCAACTGTCTGTATATCTCCTTCCCCTTTTAGTTCATTTGAGAATGAGGTTCAAGCATTGCCTGTTCTCCTCTCCACCTTTCTTTCTGCCTTCTCCTAGTTCATTCTTTTTCTCACCCTTCTAGCCTTCTTTTAAAAATTTTCCCAATATAATAGACTGGCACCCATGGCCCATATCAAAGTAAACTTCTAACTGCCTTAACGATGGTAGGATTCTTAGGGGTTACATGTATCATCTTCCAATGTGGGAATGTTAAGAGTTAAATTTAAGTCCAATGTGTGTCCTCCCTCATTTTTTACTTTTTTATGTTTATTTTGAGTTTGAAGTTTGAATGTTATTCAGCCCTTGTCTTTTCATTAGGCATACTTAAAGCCCTCTCTTCCTTATATTGGTTTGTTTCTCTCAATTATACTTTTCTCTCTACTCTTTAAATCTTTAGCTCCTTCTGTTTATATGTATTTCTCTCTAAGTCCCTCTTTGTATCACTATAACCCTCTTTGTATGTAGCTGTGTATCGTATTACCATATAACAGTAATAATAAAAATAGTTTGCTTTTGCATAGCATATATTATATACCAAATGCTTTTAAAAAATATGATCTCATTTCATACTCCCAACAATCCTGGGAGAAAAGGGCTATTATTATCCCTATTTTACAGATTAGGTTATTGACGCAAGCAGAAGTTAAATATCTAGACCTGAGTTCATGATGGATCTGTCTTTATGCTCCCTCTAGAGTAATAATAAACAGTGAACTAATCTAACAGTATTTATATAGTGCTAACTGTGCCAAGCACTATTCTAAGTACTTTACAACTATCATCTCATCATTTTAGTCTCATAACCCTGCTGAAGTAGTTGCTATTATTATTGCCATCATAGAGATGAGGAAACTGAGGCAAAGAGAAGTGAAGTGACTTGCCCAGCATCACACAGGTAGGACGTATCACATTTGAACTCATATCTTCCTCACTATAGACCCAGGGTTCTACCCATTGTGCAACCTAGCTATCCCCAGAGTATCTCAGTGTCTATTTATCCTTCCATGTGTCTAGCTCCCATCTTTCTTGCATTCTATATATAATACATGTGTGTATGTTATATATATATATATATATATATATATATATATATATATATATATATATATATATATACACAGGAAGAGAGAGATCTATATCACTTTCTGGCCTCATGAAGCTGAGGTTAAGTATAGCTATAGATACATCTCATCTGTCTCTTTATGTCTATAACTACATACCTCTATTTCTGTCTCTTTGCATCTCTCTAAAAAGATCTATCTATTCTTATGTATCTCTTTTTTCTTTCTATATCTGCCTTTAGCCATCTCTCTGTGTGTATCTAGCTTTATTGATAATATGGCTTTTCGGCCTATCTGAGCTAATATCAAGTATCAATCACCACCCCTGAACCCCTCATAAAATGGGAAGAGCGAATTTGCTGCCACTGGTTACAGCAGTAGACATTGGGCAGGTGACTCATGGGCCAAGTTATTTGTTTCCTTGGACATTTCCTCAGTGATATGATGAGAAACAGAATTAAGCATAACTCCTGATTGAAGACCAGATTGCCAATATTTGCTAATGTTTGGTTCTATAGAGGGGAAGTTTGGCAATGAGGGCATGGGTAATATGCAGTTCCATTTGCAGCTAGCCTCCTATTACTTGTCTATAATAAAATCCAAGGTGAGTTGAGGGTAGCCCATAGTGTTTTAACCATAGTTCCAAAAGGAACAGAGTAAGGTTTAAAAAAAAAGGCTTTTCGGCGTTTTATAAACATCAGCTAGTTGAAATACTAGATAAAGTATATTTTGTCACCTTGATGGCCTCAGCCTCTATCTTTTTGTGAGGCAAGCCTCCTTTACATGGCTTGAAAATTTAGCATTTTATCCACAGTGTTAAGTTGAACTGTGTCCCTTTGAATATAAAGTTAGGTGTGGCTCTAGGGAAAAAGCATTGTCATTGTTGATGGGCACTAAATAAAACATTCTCTCCTAGATCCTTGGTAATTATAACCTCCACCTGAGCAGGACTATAGCTCTGCCACCATGCTATTCTAAGTTAATATGAAGGTAGTAAGAGTGTTGGAGGCCAACCAAATTCAGAAAAATCTTTCTGGAACTGGAAAAGACACTTGGACCAGTTCTTATCATGTTCAGCCATAATCATTGACTTGATTCAATGTGCCCTCTGAGAATAGATACTTTGCTTTCAAATTGGCCAGGACTGGCAAACCAATAACATGTCAAATTAGAGTGTCAGCATCTTGCCTAGGACAGTTTATACAGTAATTCAACTACAGGGGTTTTGAGAAGTTGAAACCTGGGGCAATGAGTGTTTTCCAGATTAAGAAGCAGGAAGTATGATATCCTTTTTAAAAATTCAATGTTACTGGGGCAGCTAGGTGGTTCAATGGATATAGCACCAGCCCTTAAGTCAGGAGGACCGAGTTCAACTTAACACTTCCTAGATGTGTGATCCTGGGCAAGTCACTTAGCCCCAATTGCCCCCGCACAAAAAAAAATTTTATTGTCAGTATCAGATTTTCTGTCCCAACCACTCTCTCCCCACCACCATTGATTGAGAAAGCAAGAAAAACAAAGCCTGTACAAATATGTATAGTCATGCGAAACAAATTCCTATATTAGCTATGTCCAAAAAAATACT
This sequence comes from Sminthopsis crassicaudata, assembly GCF_048593235.1. Classification (NCBI taxonomy): domain Eukaryota; kingdom Metazoa; phylum Chordata; class Mammalia; order Dasyuromorphia; family Dasyuridae; genus Sminthopsis; species Sminthopsis crassicaudata. The sequence goes on from NC_133623.1 coordinate 27,643,443, forward strand.
TCAATCTGTACCCTAAATCTATTGGTTCTCTATCTGGAGGGTGGAGAGCTTATTTAATCATGAGTCTTTTGAAATAGTGAGTCATTTTCTTGATCAAAGTTACTAAGTCTTTCACATTGATTATCTTTACAATAGTGATGTTACTGTCTTCTCTTGATTCTTCTCACTTCACATCAATTCATATAAGTTTTCACTGATTTCTTAGAAACTGGGACCCTTCATAATTTAGTATAACATACACTAAAACTTGTTCAGCTATTCCCTAGTTGAGAGCATCCCCTAAATTTTCAATTCGACTTCAATCACTACAAAAAAGCTATTTTTGTACGCATGGGTTTTCCCCCCAATTTTTTTACCTCTTTGGGTTATAGCCCTACTAAGAAATAATGCTGAGTGGAGGGGTATGCACAGTTTAATAGTTTTGTGAGCAGAGTTCCAGATTGTTTTCTGGAATAGATGAACCAGTTCACAACTCTACCAACAATTCAATGGTTAATTTCTAATCATCTAATTTATAGCCCTTCCAGTATTTGTCATTTTTATTTTTTATCATATTAGCCTGATGATAGATGTGAGATGGTACCCTAGAGTTGTTTTAATTTGTGTTTCTCAATTTGTTAGTAATTGAAAACATTTTATTTATTTTGAAATTTAATTTTATGTTTGGTTCCAAATTCTCTCTTGTCCACCCCCACTCATTAAAAAGACAAAAAATACAATACTTCTTTTATATATGAGGTCATGCATGTTTGGAGAGGGAGGGAGAAGAAAAATGGAGGGAAAGCTTCATTTTACTCTTAGTCTATCAGTTATGTCTGGATATGGATAACTTTTTATGTCATGAGTCCTTTGGAATAGTTGTGAATCATATTGATCAGCATTACTAAGTCTTTCGCAGTTGATTAGCATTACAATACTGTTACTCTGTAAATTGTTCTACTAGTTCTTCTCCCTTTACTTTGCATCAGTTCATACAAATCTTTCAGGTTTCTCAGAAACTATCCTTTTCATCATTTTTACAGCACATTAGTATTCTATCACAATCCTGTATCACAACTTGTTCAGCCATTCCCCAGTTGATGGGCATCCTGTCATTTTCCAAATTTTTTGTAATCACTTAAAGAGCTGCTTTAAAAAAGTGTGTGTATGTGTGTGTATTCGTATATATGTATGTGTGTGTGTATGTGTATCCTTTTTCTTTTTCTCTTATCTCTTTGGGATATAAATCTAGCAGTAATATTTGATGTATTTGATGATTACTTCTTTGTAGTATACTTTGAGGTTTACTATAGATAGGTCCTCTTTCTCCACTTTTGTTTTCATTGATTCCTAAATATTCTTGACCTTTTGTTCCTCCAGATGAATTGTTATTATTTTCTAGCCTTAAAAATAATGTGTTGGAAATTGGATTAGTCTAGCATTTAATAAGTAAATAAATTTAGGTTGTATTGTCATTTTATTATAGTGGCTTAGCCTAAAAACAGTTAATATTTTTCTGAGTTGTTTAGTTTTTTTTTTTTGTATGAAAAAAGCATTTTGTAATTGTGTTCATATAGTTCCTATATGTGTCTTGGTCGATAGGCTTTGAAATATTTCTCTGGACTTATTTCAAATGGCATTTCTTTCCCTCTTCCTGCTGGGTTTTATTGCTAATATGGAGAAATGCTAATGATTTGTGTGGATTTATTTTATATCCTTGCTCCTTTGGTAAACTTAATTGTTTTGACTAGTTTTTAAGTTGATTCTCTCAGGTTCTCTTAGTATACTGGCATATTATCAAAAAAGAGTAATAGTTTTGTTTCCTCCTTGCCTACTCTTATTGCTTCAACTTCTTTTTCTTGTTTTATTGCTATATCTAGCATTTCTAGTATTGTACTGATTAAAAATGGTGATCCCAGTAAGACCACGATATCTGTTAAGGCTTCTAGCTTATCCCCATTTCAGATAATCCTTGATCTTGGTTTAGATAATGTCTCTCTCTCTCTCTTTTTTTTTTTTTTTTTTTTTTTTAAAAGCTTGATTTTTTTTTATTTTTAAATTTTTTTTATTTACAAGATATGTGCATGGGTAATTTTTCAGCATTGACAATTGTAAAACCTTTTGTTCCAATTTTTCCCCTCCTTCCCCCCACCCCCTCCCCCAAATGGCATGTTGACCAATACTCCAGTTTTTTTCAATGCTTTCTAATATTTAAATGGGAATTAGTGTTGTAATTTGTCAAAAGCTTTTTCTGCATCTCTTGAGATATGATTTTTGTTGTTTTTGTTGATGATATGGTTAGTTATACTCAAAATTTTCCCAATATAGAACCAGTCCTGTATTTCTGGTATAAATTACACTTGCTCATAATGAATGATCTTTACAATATATTACTATAATCTCCTTGCTAGTATCTTATTTAAATTTTTTGCATTGATATTCATAAAGGAAATTGAGCTATAATATTCTTTCTCTGTTTTTGATTTATGGTTTATGTATTAAAATCATGTTTGTATCAAAGAAAGAATTTGGTAGGACTCTACCTATTTTTCCAAATAGTTTTTATGGTATTGGAATTTGTTAAGGACCATGCCTAAGTGCACTGTAAGGGGCAGGCCAATTCTCTGAGAGCCTCCACAACTGTGGCTCATCATAACTGAGAGTTGCAAAGCAGCTTTTACTGACAGAGGTGTTGCTTGTGGACTGGGAATGAAATAAACTGAAGGCAGAGGGATGAGGAGAGAGGTCAGAACACGCAACTGCCTCTTAGCGGGAGAGGACAGAGAAAAGAGACTGACTGTCAGTCTCCTTGAATTGCCATTATTCTCTCAGAAGAAAAGAGGTAAAGCAAAGTTACAGATTGTGTTCCCAACAGAATTAGTTATTTTCTTCTGTGTTTGGTAGCATTTGCTTGTTAATTCATCTGGTTCTGGATTTTTTTTTCCTCCTCAGGGAGCTAATTTATCAATTGTTGAATTTATTTTTCAAAGATAAGGTTATTTTAGTAGTCTGTTTCCTATTTTGTTAATATGGACAATTTAAACTTTTGCAAATATCTACCTATTCCATATATATTGTTGTTAGGGGCATATAGTTGGGTAAAAATAGCTCCTAATAATTGCTTTCATTTCATCTTAATTGGTGGTGAATTCATCCTTTTCATTTTTGATGTTGGTATTTTGTCTTCCTTTTAAAAAAATCAAATTTAGGATTGGTTTATTTTATTTTTTTCTTAAAAATGGATCATTTTTAGTTCATTTTTTTTAAATTTCAATTTTATAAATCTTTGGATTTTTAGAATTTTTATTTTGGCATTTACTTGGATATCCTGAATTTGTTTCTCTAATTTTTTAAATGGCATGCTCAATTGGTTGATCTTTTTCCTTTATTGATGTAAACATTATTTAAAAGTATAAAATTTTCCTCATAAACTGCTTTAGGTGCAACCCACAAATTTTGCTGTTTTCTCATTTTGTCATCATCTTTAATGAAATTACTGCTTGTTTCTTTGATCCATTCATTTTTTAGGATTAGATTATTTAGTTTCTAATTAATTTTGTATCTATATTCCAAAGGCCCTTTATTAAATTTAATTTTTATTGCATTATGGTCTGAAAAGGGTGTATTGAATATTTTCTGCTTTTTTGCATTTGTTTGTGAGGTTTAAAGCACTATGGTCACTTTTTTTGTGCAGATACCATGTACTACTGAGAAAAAATCTATGATCCTTTGTATTCCCATTCTATTTTCTACAAACTGATATCATATCTAACTTTTCAGAAATTTTATTTCAACTTTTTAAAATTTGTTTTGTGGTTAGATTTATCTAATTCTGAGAGGGTTAAAACTGGCATAGTTTTACTGTTTATATCCTCCTGTATTGATTTAACTTTTCCTTTAGGAATTTAGATACTATGCCATTTGGTGCATATATGTTTAGTATTGATATTAAATCATTGGCTATGATACTTTTTAGCAAAATGGTATTTAGTTTATTATCTCTTAAGTAGGTATAGTTTTGCTTTTGGTTTGTCTGAGATTGTAGCAAACAATACATACATACATACATATACATACATATATATATATTCTACATTTTTGGTTTGTCTGAGATTGTAGCAAACGATACATACATACATACACACACACATATACATATATATATGTATGTATTCTACATTTTTTACTTCAACTAAAGTGCAATAAATTCTCTCCATACACTTAAAACAGAAGGACAAATACAAAGTTAAAATAAGGGTATCTAATAAATAATGTTTTGTTAGATTCTGGTTTCTCATCCATTCTGCTATCTCTTCTGTTTTATGGGTGAGTTCAGTTCATATGTTTCTTGGCTGTGAATTTCTCTTGACCCTATTCTCTTTTATTTATCCCTTTTTTATCAACTCTATTTCTTCCAGAAAAATCTGGTTTTCTTTTGAATTTCTTTAACCTATCCTCTCTCTCATCAGATGTCCTTCTTTCTCTTAGCCTGTGTGTGTGTATGTATGTATGTATGTGGATCTCTAGATATATACATATATATGGGTGTGTGTGTGTATGTATGTATGTATATATATATATATATATATATATACACACACGTACATACACATGAATATATATATATATATTTATGTATTACCTGCTTTCTTCCCCCTTGTCAACTTTTTGTTCTATTGTAAAAACTCTTCCTTGTATACCACTTTGATATTAGATAATCTTTTCCATCTATCTTCCCTTTTCTTTCAATGTATCCATCTTAGACTATCATTTTTCTTTTGAGATCATCCCAACATTAATACTCGTATCCACGCCCCCTAAGTACACCTTCTCTAACTGCCCTAATGATGTTAAAGTTCTTAGTGATTACATGTATCTTGTCCTCATTTGGAAATATAAACCGTTTAACCTTACTGAGTTCCTTATGATTTCTTTCATGTTTTTATGCTTTATTTGAGTCTTGGATTTGAATATAATATTTTCTCTTCAGCTTCTAGCCTTGTCATGCTAGGTATGTCCTCTGTTTCATTAAATGTACTCTCCCCCCCCCCTATCCCCAGATTGTACTAAGTTTTGCTGAGTAGTTTATTCTTAATTGTATCCTAGCCCTCTTGCCTTCCATAATTCAAAGCCTCCTTTGTAGTGATAGGTATTAAACCTTTTGTGGTCCTGACTGTAGCTTCATGGTGTTTGAAGAGTTTCTTTCTGGTTGTTTGCAATATTTTTCCTTCACCTGGAAGCTTTGGAATTTGGCTGTTATAAACCTGGGAATTTTCATTTGGGGGCCTATTTCAGAAAGTGATCAGTGAATTCTTTCATGACTATTTTGCTCTTTGGTTCTAAGATATCTTGGAAGTCAGTTTTCCCTTATAATTTTTTGAAATATTTTGAAATAAAAGAGAACTATCTAAGCTCTTTTTTGGTCATGGCTTTCAGATAGTTCAATAATTCTTAAATTATCTCTCTACTATTTTCTGTCAGTTGTTTTTCTTATGAAATATTTCACATTTTCTTTTACTTTTTCGTTCTTTTGATTTTTTTTTTTTTTGATAGCTCAAAGTGATTATCATCTACTCAGTGGTGTTTTGTACCTCTTTTTCTACTTGGCTAATTCTTATTTTTATTGAGTTTTTTCTTTGTGGTTTTACAATGCTGTTAATTTTCTTTTCATAATTTTCTTGCATTTCTCTCATTCCCCAATTTTCCCTCTACTGCTTTTTTTTTTAATTTTCAAAATCTTTTTTGTAGAAAAGCTGAAATATTAAATGCATCCCTTTAATGCAAGACTGGTTCAATATTAGAAAAAGTATCAGCATAATTGACCTGAATTTTAAAAACCAATCATATGAAATCATATTTTTGTCTCAATAGAAATGCTGGCTATATAGCAAGAAAAGAAGAAAAGGAAATTGAAGGAATTGGAATAGTCGACGAGAAAACAAAACTATTACTCTTTGCAGATGATATGATGGTATACTTAGAGAATCAACTAAAAGGTAATTAACAATTTTAGTAAAGCTACAGGATAGAAAGTAAACCCATATGAATCATCAGCATTTGTGTGTATTACCAACAAAATTCCAACAGGAAGGGAATAGAGATATTTCATTTAAAATAACTGTAGACAATATTAAATACCTGCCAAGACCCAAGAATTATATGATCATAATTACAAAACACTTCACACAAATGAAGTCAGAAATGTCAGTTGCTCATAGGTAGTAAACTAAGCCAATATGATAAAATGACAGTTCTGCCTAAATTAATTTACTCATTTAGTGCAATACTATCAGATTACCAAAAATTATTTTATAGAGATAGGAAAAATAAGTAATAACAAAAATCATCTGGAAGAACAAAAGGTCAAGACTCTGAAGGGAATTGGTGAAAAAAATATTGTGAAGGAAAGTGCCTAGTAGTACCAGATTTCAAAACTATATTACAAAACAATCATCAAAACAGTCTGGTACTAAGTACAGTGGTAGATCAGTGGAATAGATTAGGTACACAGTACATGGTTGTAAATGACAGTAGTAATTCAGTGTTTGATAAACCCAAGACTCAGCTTTGGGGACAAGAACTTACTATTTGACAAAAACTGTGGGGAAAACTAGAAATCAGTTTAATATAATCACAGCATGGACCAAAATTTCACCCTGTATAGCAAGATAAGGTCAAAATGGGTGCATGATTTAAACAAAAAGGTGATATCAAGTTAGGGATCATGGAATACTTTAACTGTCAGATTTATGAAGAAAGGAAGACTAAACACAAGATAAAGAGCATTACAGGATTTTAAATGGATAACTTGTATTATATTGAAAGGTTTTACACAAACAAAACCACTGCAGCCAAAGTTGGAAGGAAAGCAGAAAACTGGAGGAAATTTTAAAAAGAATTTTCTCTGACAAAGGCCTCATTTCTCAGAGATACAGAGAACTGACCCAAATTTATAAGAATTCAGGTCATTTCCCAATTGATAAATTGTCAAAGAATAGTCATGAAAAAAAATGCTTTAATTCAATATTGATTAGAGAAAGGCAAATAAAGACAATTCTGAGGTATCACCTCCCACCTGTCTTCTTCGTTAATATATCACAAGGAAACAGATAAATCTTGGAAGATGATGTGGGAACATTGGGACACTAATGCACTGTTGGTGGGGTTGTTAACTGATTTATCCATTCTGTGGAAGAATTTGAAATTATTCCCAAAAGGCAGCCAAACTGCATATATCCTTTGAAGTAGAAATACCTTTACTAGGTCTGTATCCCAAGAGATAAAAAGAAAAGGACCAATATGTTGAAAAATATTTCTAGTAGCTCTTTTTGTGGTAGCAAAGTATTGAAGACCGAGGAGGTACTTAGCAATTGGGGGAGTGGCTTTTCAAGTTGTTGTATAAGAAATGATGAGTAGAATATTTTCTATAGTGACTTATATGTACTAATTTGAACAGAACTAGGGGAACATCATACATAGTAGCCGTATTATTGTATAATGAGTAGCTATTCTCAACTGCAATGATTCAAGACAATTCTGAAGAACTTATGAAAATTTCTGTCTACCTCTATCTACAGAAAGAACTGATAGTTTAAATACAGATTATTTTTTTAATTTTTATTTAATTTTTCTTGTACAGCATGACAGATTTGGAAATATTTTTCATGACTGCATATGTATCACTCAATTGCTTGCCTTCTCAATAAGGGGGAAAGGTATGCGAGAGAATTTGAAATTGAAACATTTTGAAGAGAGTTTAAAATTATATATTTATTTTTAAAAGAAAGCTTTCAAGATAGTACCTTAAATAGGTAACAGGTAATCTAACCTAACATCCCTTCTAAGGTAACTGAATATGTATCATATTGTTATGATAGGCTAATTATGACAAAATACCTATTATAGCACTCCCACCACATCTGAGGAAACCATGTGTGCCGAGGCCAAGCTACCTAAAAGAATAATCATGAATGTGGCCAATCAAAACTTCCAGGCCCAATAATGAGTCAGAAAGTACCATTTCCCTCTTCTCCTTAAATTCAACTTCCACGATGACAGATTAAACCTGCTGCTGCTGAACACTCTTCTCAAGATCAGATTTAGCATGTCCTCCACAGACACAGGGGCTGAAAAACACAAAGACTAGTCCATGGCTAGGTAATAGTATTACATAGCCTCAGTAACTCTCCTTGGAAAGGCAACCAACATAGTTTGCCATTTGATAACTCATGCTACACAATATTTGTTTCCAAATATTGTGGAAGAAAGAGAAGAGGATACTTATCTATGTGTTTTTAGAAGTTACATCCCCCGCTGATCCTGGGGATCTAGGTTTTTCTAGTATGTAGCTTTTTCTATCAGTATTGCAAGTTCTCAAAGCCTAGATTTTAGGAGTCGTTTAAGTTTAGGGATAAGAAGCTAGAGCTCTAGATCTATAGATCTCTCCAGCCTTTTGCACACCAAGGCTGGAGTTACAGGTTGGTAAGTTTAGTACTCTAGGTGTTCCTAGTTCTCTAAAGCTAGGTTTCTAGTTCTTTAAGTCTTAAAATCTAGGACGTTAATGTTTATATCTAGAAAACTTCAATGCAATGCTATTTTCTAAGGCAATTCAGTGGCGCTGCATGGAATAGAGCAACGAGCGCGGAATCAAGAACACTCATCTCCCTGAGGTCAAATCTGGGCTTACACTTATTGGCCTGGCCCAGTCACTTTATCCAGGTAAGTTTCTTCCTCAGAAAAGGAAATGACAAGGAACTCCAGTATCTCTGCCAAGAAAACTACAAAAGGGGTTAAGAAGAGTTAGATGGATCTGAAAAATGACTAAATAAGGGTTTGTCATTTCTAGAGGAAAATAATATCATCTTCCTCCCAAGACAGTTGTTAGAATCAAATGAAATAATATCTGTAAAGTGCTTTGCATACTTTAAAGCACACTACAAATGCTCATTACTATCTAGGTCCCCCTCCTTGCTCAGTCTGTCTCTAGATACCATTTATTAGAGAAGGAAATATGGATTTTGTTAGCCTTTGTGTTTTAGACTTCCTAGCCCTGGAAATGTTCTATTAGATCCCTAGATTATGAAAGCTCTAAGAGAAGTCACTAAGCCTAGATAATTAGTTTCCTTGGTCTCTAAGTTCCCCTCACATTTCTAAATGAAATTCTATAAAGATTAGAGTCTGAGAAGTCAAGGGTCATAGACTTAACTATCCATGTCCAAGCCCTTGTTTGTACACTTCACTTTCTCTAAGTCCCCACACATATCTAAACCTAAGTCTCTAAAGATTATAGTCTGGGAAGAAAAGGTTAATAGACTTACCTATCCAAGCCCATGCCCTTGTTTATACAGCTCTCTTATTATGTCTAAGTCCCCTCACATTTCTAAACGAAACTTTATAAAGATTATAGTCTGGGAAGTCAAGGGTCATAGACTTACCTATCCAAGTCCAGGCCCTTGTTTGTACACCTCTCTTACTTTCTCTAATTCCCCCCACATTTCTGAACCTGAGTCTATAAAGATTATAATCTGGGAAGTCAAGGGTCATAAATTAACCTATCCAAGTCCAGGCCCTTGTTTATACACCTCTCTTGCTTTCTCTAAGTTCCCCAACATTTCGAAACCTGAGTCTATAAAAAGTATAGTGTGGGAAGTCAAGGGACATAGATTCACCTATCCAAGTCCATCTAAAAAGATTATAATATGTTAAGTCAGTGGTTATAGAATTACCTATTCAAATACATGCCCTTGTTTCTACACCTATCTTGCTTTCTCTCAGTCCGGCCACAATTGTGAACCTGAGTCTATAAAGATTGTAGTCTGGGAAGTCAAGACTCACCTATCCAAGTCCAGAACCTTGTTTGTACACCTCTCTTACTTACTCTCTTAGCTAAGTCTCCCCACATTTCTAAAACTGAGTCTATAAAGATTATACTCTGGGAGTGCAAGGGTCATAGATTTATTATGATATAACCTTTCATATCCATGCCATATATTTTAGTGTGTACTCTTGATATATAGTTTGAGGTGATACTTTAATCCTAATATCTGTGAATGATTTCCAGGTTTTCCAGTAGTTTTGACAAATAATGACTTCTGCTACTAGTAATTCTTCCAGTATCCAAGTCCAGGCCCTTCTTTGCACACCTCTCTTACTTTCTCTAAGTCCCCCCACATTTCTAAACCTGAGTCTATATAGATTATAGTCTGGGAAGTCAAGGGTCATAGACTTACCTGTCCAAGTCCAGGCCCTTGTTTGTACAACTCTCTTACTTTCTCTAAATTGCCCCACATTTCTTAAGCTGAGTCTATAAAAATTATACTCTGGGAAGTCAAGGGTCATAGACTTACCTATCCAAGTCTAGGCCTTTATTTGTTAAAGTCTCTTATTTCTCCAAGTCCCTCCCCATTTCTAAACCTCAGTCAATAAAGATTATCGTCTGGGACATCAAGGGACACAGACTTACCTATGCAAGTGCAGGCCCTTATTTGTACAACTCTCTTACTTTCTCTAAATTGACCCACATTTTTTTTATTTTATAGTTATAACATTTTAGACATAACATTTGCATAGTTAAATTTTTTACAACATTATCCCTTGTACTCCCTTCTGTTCCGAATTTTTCCCCTCCATCCCTCCACCCCCTCCCCTAGATGGCAGGCATTCCCATACATATTAAATATCTTATAGTATATCCTAGGTACAATATATATGTGCAGGACCAAATTTTGTTGTTGTTGTTGTTGCAAAGGAAGAATTATATTTGGAAGGTAAAAATAATCTGGGAAGAAAAACAAAAAAAATGCTCACAGTTTACACTCATTGACCCACATTTCTAAAGCTGAGTATATAAAAATTATAGTTTGGGAAGTCAAGGGTCATAGACTTACCTATAGAAGTCTAGGGCCTTGTTTGTACACGTCTCTTTCTCTAAGTCCCCCCAAAATTTCTAAACCTGAGTAAATAAAGATTATCATCTGGGACATCAAGGGACACAGACTTACCTATGCAAGTGCAGGCCCTTAAAGTCTGGGAAGTCAAGGGTCATATATTTATTATTCTTTAATATCCATGTCATATATTGTAGTTAGTACTGTTGATATATAGTTGGAGGTGATGCTTTAATCGAAATTTCTGGGAATGATTACCAGTTTTCTAGTAGTTATTAAAAACAATAAATTCTTCCACGAGTAATTCTTCCACTATCCTAGTCCATGCCCTTGTTTGTACACCACTCTTACTTTCTCTAAGTCCCCCCACATTTCTAAGCATGAGTCTAGAAAGATTATAGTCTGGGAAGTCAAGGGTCATAGACATACCTATCCAAGTCTAGGCCCTAGTTTGTACACCTGTCTTACTTTGTCTAAATCGCCCCACATTTCTAAAGTAGACTTTATAAAGATTATAGTCTGGGGAGAAAAGGGTCATAGGCTTAATATGATATAACCTTTAATATCCATGGCATATATTTTAGTTTGTACTGTTGATATATAGTTGGAGGTGATGATTTAATCCTAATTCCTGTGAATGATTTCCAGTTTTTCCAGGAGTTTTAATAAACAGTGGATTCTTCCACTATTAAGTCTTCCACTATCCAAGTCCAGGTCCTTGTTTTTACACTTCTCTTACTTTCTCTACGTCCCCCCACATTTCTAAACCTCAATACATAAAGAGAATAGTATAGGAAGGCAAGGGGCATAAATTTCCCTGTCAAAATCCAGGCCCTTGTTGGTACACCTCTCTTAATTTCTATAAGTATCCCCACATTTCTAAACCTGAGTCTATAAAGAGTATAGTTTGGGAAGTCACAGGTCATAGGCTAACCTATCCAAGTCCAGACCTTTTTTTATACACCTCTCTTACATACGCTGAGTCCCCCCAGATTTCTAACCCTGAGACTTTAAGGAGTATAGTCGGGGAATTCAAGGGTCATAGATTTAACTATTCAAGTCCAGGCCCTTGTTTGTACACCTCTCTCACTTTCTCTCAGTCCCTCAACATTTTTAAACGTGAATCTATAAAGATTATAGTCTGGGAAGTCAAGGATCATAGACTTACCTATCCAAGTGCAGGCCCTCGGTTCGATACCTCTCTCACTTTCTCAACATTGTTGCCTGACATTTCTTTTTTTTTTTTTTAATTTTTTATTATATATATATATATATATATATATATATATATATATATATATGTAATTTTTTTTTGCATTTGTGTAACTTTATTTTTTTTTTAATTTTTTATTATATATATATATATATATATATATATATATATATATATATATATATATATTTTTATAATATTATCCCTTGTATTCATTTTTCCAAATTACCCCCCCCTCCCTCTATTCCCTCCCCCCGATGACAGGCAATCCCATACATTTTACATGTGTTACAATATAGTCTAGGTACAATACATGTGTGTGAATATCATTTTCTTGTTGCACAATAAACATTAGAATCCGAAGGTACATGCAACCTGGGCAGACAGATATTAGTGCTAACAATTTACATTCACTTCCCATTGTTTCTTCTCTGGGTGTAGCTACCTCTGTCCATCATTGATCAACTGGAAGTGAGTTGGATCTTCTTTATGTTGAAGATTTCCACTTCCATCAGAATACATCCCCATACAGTATTGTTGTTGAAGTGTACAGTGATCTTCTGGTTCTGCTCATTTCACTCAGCATCAGTTGATTTAAGTCTCTCCAGGCCTCTCTATATTCCTCCTGCTGGTCATTTCTTACAGAGCAATAATATTCCATAACCTTCATATACCACAATTTACCCAACCGTTCTCCAACTGATGGACATCCATTCATCTTCCAGTTTCTAGCTACAACAAAAAGAGCTGCCACAGACATTTTTTGCCTGACATTTCTAAACCTCACTTTACAAAGATTATAGTTTGGGAAGTCAAATTTCATAGAATTACATACCAAGTCCATCTAAAATGATTATACTGTTGGAAGTCAAGGGTCATAGACTCACTAATGCAAGTCCAGGCCCTTGTATGTACAACTATCTTACTTTCCCTATGTCCCCCCACATTTCTAACCCTGAGTCTATAAAGAGTATAATCGGGGAATTCAAGGGTAATAGATCTACCTGTCCAAGCCAGGCCCTTATTTGTACACCTATCTCACTTTCTCTAAGTCCCTTGCCATTTCTAAATGTGAGTCTATAAAGAATATTGTGTGGGAAGTCAAGTATCATAGACTTAGGTATCCAAGTCCAGGCTCTTGTTTGTACATCTCTCTTACTTTCTCTAAGTGCCACCACATTTTCAAACCTGAGTCTATGGTGTAGAGTCTGGGAAGTCAAGGGTCATAGACTTACCTATCCAACTCCAGGCCCTTGTTTGTACACCTCTCTTACTTTCTTTAGGTCCTGCCACATTTCTAAACCGGAATCTATGAAGAAAATAATCTGGGAAGTTAAGGATCATAGACTTACCTATCCAAGTCCAGACCCTTTTTTGTATACATCTCTTACTTACTCTACGCCCCCCCTCATTTTAGAGCCTGAGTCTATAAAGAGTGTAGTGGGGGAAGTCAAGGGTCATAGACTTACCTACGAAGTCCACGCCCTTGTTTTTACACCTCTCTTGCTTTCTCTAACTTGCACCACATTTCTGAACTTGAGTCTATAAAGAGTACAGTGTGGGAAGTCAAGGTTCATAATCTTACCTACCAAGTCCAGGCCCTTGTTTGTACACCTCTTTTACTTTCTCTAATTCCCCCCACATTTCTAAATCTGAGTCTACAGAGTATACTCTGGGAAGTCAAGGATCATACACTCACTTATCTAAGTCCAGGCTGATGTTGGTACACCCCTCTTGGTTTCTCTAAGTACACCTGTATTTCAAACCTCAGTTTATGAAGACTATTGTCTGGGAAATCAAGGGGCATAGACCTATCCAAGTCCTGATCCTTTTTTGTACACCTCTCTTAGTTTCTATAAGTTCCCCCACATTTCTAAACATTAGTCTATAAAGTGTATAGGCTGGAATACAAGTGTCATAGAATGACCTATCCAAGTCCATCGAAAATGATTATAGCTTGGCAAATCAAGGGTCATAGACTTACCTATCCAAGTCCAGGCCCATGTTGGTACACCTCTCTTGCTTTCTCTAAGTACACCCATATTTCTAACCTCAGTTTATGAAGACTATTGTCTGGAAAATCAAGTGTCGGGACTTCCCTGTCCAAGTCCAGACCCATTTTTGTACATGTCTCTTACTTTCTCTAAGTTCCCCCACATTTCTAAACCTTGGTCTCTAAAGTTTATAATCTGTGAATACAAGTGTCATAGAATGACCTATCTAAGTCCATCGAAAATGATTATAGTTTGGCAAATCGAGGGTCATAGACTTAGGGATCCAAGTCTAGGCCCTTGTTTGTATACCACTCTTCCTTTCCTTAAGTCCCGCCACATTTCTGAACCTGAATCTATGAAGAAAATAATCTGGGAAGTCAAGGGTCATACACTTACCTATCCAAGTCCAGGCCCATGTTGGTACACCTCTCTTGCTTTCTCGAAGTCCACCCACATTTATGAACCTGAGTCTATAAAGAGTATAGCCTGGTAAGTCAAGGGTCATAGAGAAACCTATCCAAGTCCATCTAAAAAGGTTATAGTCTAGGAAATCAAGGGTCATAGACTTAGGTATCCAAGTCCAGGCCCTTGTTTGTACACCTCTCTTACTTTCTCTAATTCCCCCCACATTTCCAAACCTGAGTGTATAAAGAGTATAGTCTGGGAAGTTAGGGATCATAGACTCACCTATCCAAGTCCAGACCCTTTTTTGTACACCTCTCTTACTTTCTCTAAGCCCCCTCACATTTCCAAACCTGAGTCTATAAAGTGTACTTAATGACAAGTCAAGGGTCATAGACTTACCAATCCAAGTCCAGGCCCTTGTTTGTACACCTCTCTTACTTTCTCTAAGTGGCACCACATTTCCAAAATTTAGTTTATTAAGAGTATATTCTGGGAAGTCAAGGGTCATAGACTCACCAATCCAAGTCCAGGCCCTTGTTTGTACACCTCTCTTACTTTCTCTAAGCCCCCTCACATTTCCAAACCTGAGTCTATGGTATAGAGTCTGGGAAGTCAAGGGTAATAGACTTACCAATCCAAGTCCAGGCCCTTGTTTGTACACCTCTCTTACTTTCTCTAAGCCCCCTCATATTTCCAAACCTGAGTCTATGGTATAGAGTCTGGGAAGTCAAGGGTCATAGACTTACCAATCCAAGTCCAGGCCCTTGTTTGTACACCTCTCTTACTTTCTCTAAGCCCCCTCACATTTCCAAACCTGAGTCTATGGTATAGAGTCTGGGAAGTCAAGGGTAATAGACTTACCAATCCAAGTCCAGGCCCTTGTTTGTACACCTCTCTTACTTTCTCTAAGCCCCCTCACATTTCCAAACCTGAGTCTATAAAGTGTACTGAATGAGAAGTCAAGGGTAATAGACTTACCAATCCAAGTCCAGGCCCTTGTTTGTACACCACTCTTACTTTCTCTAAGTGGCACCACTTTTCCAAAACTTAGTTTGTAAAGAGTATATTCTGGGAAGTCAAGGATCATAGACTCATCAATCCAAGTCCAAGCCCTTGTTTGTACACCTCTCTTACTTTCTCTAAGGCCCCTCACATTTCCAAACCTGAGTCTATGGTATAGAGTCTGGGAAGTCAAGGGTCATGGACTCGCCAATCCAAGTCCAGGCCCTTGTTTGTACACCTCTCTTACTTTCTTTAAGTGCCACCACATTTCCAAAACTTAGTTTATAAAGAGTCTATTCTGGGAAGTCAAGGATCATAGACTCACCAATCCAAGTCCTGGCCCTGTTTTGTACACCTCACATGCTTTCTCAAAGTCCCCTCACATTTCCAAACTTGCCTCTATAGATTAAAGTCTGGGAAGTCAAGGGTCATAGACTCACCAATCCAAGTCCAGGCCCTTATTTGTACACCTCTCTTACTTTCTCTAAGTGCCATCACATTTCCAAAACTTAGTTTATAAAGAGTATATTCTGAGAAGTCAAGGGTCATAGACTCACCAATTCAAGTCCAGGCCCTTGGTTGTACACGTCTCTTACTTTCTCTAAGTGCCACTACATTTCCAAAACTTAGTTTATAAAGAGTATATTCTGGGAAGTCAAGGGTCATACACTTAACAATCCAAGTCCAGGCCCTTGTTTGTACACCTCTCTTACTTTCTCTAAGTGCCACCACATTTCCAAAACTTAGTTTATAAAGAGTATATTCTGGGAAGTCAAGGGTCATAGACTCGCCAATCCAATCCAGGCCGTTGTTTGTACACCTCTCTTACTTTCTTTAAGTCTCCTCACATTTCCAAACCTGAGTCTATGGTGTAGAGTCTAAGAAGTCAAGGGTCATAGACTCGCCAATCCAAGTCCAGGCCCTTGTTTGTAAACCTCTCTTACTTTCTCTAAGCCCCCTCACATTTCCAAACCTCAGTCTTTGGTGTAGAGTCTATGAAGTCAAGGGTCATAGACTCGCCAATCCAAGTCCAGGCCCTTGTTTGTACACCTCTCTTACTTTCTCTAAGTGGCACCACATTTCCAAAACTTAGTTTATAAAGAGTATATTCTGGGAAGTCAAGGGTCATAGACTTACCAATCCAAGTGCAGGCCCTTGTTTGTACACCTCTCTTATTTTCTCTAAGCCCCCTCACATTTCCAAACCTGAGTCTATGGTATAGAGTCTGGGAAGTCAAGGGTCATAGACTTACCAATCCAAGTCCAGGCCCTTGTTTGTACACCTCTCTTACTTTCTCTAAGTGCCACCACATTTCCAAACTTGCCTCTATAGAATAAAGTCTGGGAAGTCAAGGGTCATAGACTCACCAATGCAAGTCCAGGCCCTTGTTTGTACACCTCTCTTACTTTCTCTAAGCCACCTCACATTTCCAAACCTGAGTCTATGGTGTAGAGTCTGGGAAGTCAAGGGTCATAGACTCGCCAATCCAAGTGCAGGCCCTTCTTTGTACAACTCACATGCTTTCTCTAAGCACCCTCACATTTCCAAACCTGAGTCTATGGTGAGAGTCTGGGAAGTCAAGGGTCATAGACTCACCAATCCAAGTCCAGGCCCTTGTTTGTACACCTCTCTTACTTTCTCTAAGTGCCACCACGTTTCCAAAACTTAGTTTATAAAGAGTATATTCTGGGAAGTCAAGGGTCATAGACTCACCAATCCAAGTCCAGGCCCTTGTTTGTAGACCTCTCTTACTTTCTCTAAGCCCCCTCACATTTCCAAACCTGAGTCTATGGTGTAGAGTCTAGGAAGTCAAGGGTCATAGACTCGCCAATCCAAGTCCAGGCCCTTGTTTGTAAACCTCTCTTACTTTCTCTAAGTCCCCTCACATTTCCAAACCTGAGTCTATAAAGTGTACTGTGTGGGAAGTCAAGGGTCATAGACTCACCAATCCAAGTCCAGGCCCTTGTTTGTACACCTCTTTTACTTTCTCTAAGTTCCCTCACATTTCCAAACCTGAGTCTGTGGTGTAGAGTCTATGAAGTCAAGGGTCATAGACTTACCAATCCAAGTCCTGGCCCTCTTTTGTACACCTCACATGCTTTCTCTAAGTCCCCTCACATTTCCAAACTTGCCTCTATAGAATAAAGTCTGTGAAGTCAAGAGTCATAGACTTACCAATCCAAGTCCAGATCCTTGTTTGTACACCTCTCTTACTTTCTCTAAGTGCCACCTCATTTCCAAAACTTAGTTTATAAAGAGTATATTCTGGGAAGTCAAGGGTCATACACTCACCAATCCAATTCCAGGCCCTTGTTTGTACACCTCTCTTACTTTCTCTAAGTGTCACCACATTTCCAAAACTTAGTTTATAAAGAGTATATTATGGGAAGTCAAGGGTTATAGACTCGCCAATCCAAGTGCTGCCCTTGTTTTGTACACCTCACATGCTTTCTCTAAGTCCCCTCACATTTCCAAACTTACCTGTATATAATAAAGTCTGGGAAGTCAAGGGTCATAGACTCACCAATCCAAGTCCAGGCCCTTGTTTGTACACCTCTCTTACTTTCTCTAAGCCCCCTCACATTTCCAAACCTGAGTCTATGGTGTAGAGTCTGGGAAGTCAAGGGTCATAGACTCACCAATCCAAGTCCAGGCCCTTGTTTGTACACCTCTCTTACTTTCTCTAAGTGCCACCACGTTTCCAAAACTTAGTTTATAAAGAGTATATTCTTGGAAGTCAAGGGTCATAGACTCACCAATCCAAGTCCAGGCCCTTGTTTGTACACCTCTCTTACTTTCTCTAAGCCCCCTCACATTTCCAAACCTGAGTCTACGGTGTAGAGTCTAGGAAGGCAAGGGTCATAGACTCGCCAATCCAAGTCTAGGCCCTTGTTTGTAAACCTCTCTTACTTTCTCTAAGTCCCCGCACATTTCCAAACCTGAGTCTATAAAGTGTACTGTGTTGGAAGTCAAAGGTCATAGACTTACCAATCCAAGTCTAGGCCATTGTTTGTACACCTCTCTTACTTTTTCGAAGTGCCACCACATTTCCAAACCTGAGTCTATAAAGTGTACTGTGTGGGAAGTCAAGGGTCATAGACTCGCCAATCCAAGTCCAGGCCCTTGCTTGTACACCTCTCTTACTTTCTCTAAGCACCCTCACATTTCCAAACCTGAGTCTATGGTGTAGAGTCTGGGAAGTCAAGGGTCATAGACTCACCAATCCAAGTCCAGGCCCTTGTTTGTACACCTCTCTTACTTTCTCTAAGTGTCACCACATTTCCAAAACTTAGTTTATAAAGAGTATATTATGGGAAGTCAAGGGTCATAGACTCGCCAATCCAAGTGCTGCCCTTGTTTTGTACACCTCACATGCTTTCTCTAAGTCCCCTCACATTTCCAAACTTACCTGTATATAATAAAGTCTGGGAAGTCAAGGGTCATAGACTCACCAATCCAAGTCCAGGCCCTTGTTTGTACACCTCTCTTACTTTCTCTAAGCCCCCTCACATTTCCAAACCTGAGTCTATGGTGTAGAGTCTGGGAAGTCAAGGGTCATAGACTCACCAATCCAAGTCCAGGCCCTTGTTTGTACACCTCTCTTACTTTCTCTAAGTGCCACCACGTTTCCAAAACTTAGTTTATAAAGAGTATATTCTTGGAAGTCAAGGGTCATAGACTTACCAATCCAAGTCCAGGCCCTTGTTTGTACACCTCTCTTACTTTCTCTAAGCCCCCTCACATTTCCAAACCTGAGTCTACAGTGTAGAGTCTAGGAAGGCAAGGGTCATAGACTCGCCAATCCAAGTCTAGGCCCTTGTTTGTAAACCTCTCTTACTTTCTCTAAGTCCCCTCACATTTCCAAACCTGAGTCTATAAAGTGTACTGTGTTGGAAGTCAAAGGTCATAGACTTACCAATCCAAGTCTAGGCCATTGTTTGTACACCTCTCTTACTTTTTCGAAGTGCCACCACATTTCCAAACCTGAGTCTATAAAGTGTACTGTGTGGGAAGTCAAGGGTCATAGACTCGCCAATCCAAGTCCAGGCCCTTGCTTGTACACCTCTCTTACTTTCTCTAAGCACCCTCACATTTCCAAACCTGAGTCTATGGTGTAGAGTCTGGGAAGTCAAGGGTCATAGACTCACCAATCCAAGTCCAGGTCCTTGTTTGTACACCTCTCTTACTTTCTCTAAGTGCCACCACGTTTCCAAAACTTAGTTTATAAAGAGTATATTCTGGGAAGTCAAGGGTCATAGACTCACCAATCCAAGTCCTGGCCCTCTTTTGTACACCTCACATGCTTTCTCTAAGTCCCCTCACATTTCCAAACTTGCCTCTATAGTATAAAGTCTGGGAAGTCAAGGGTCATAGACTTACCAATCTAAGTCCAGGCCGTTGTTTGTACACCTCTCTTACTTTCTCTAAGCCCCCTCACATTTCCAAACCTGAGTCTATGGTGTAGATTCTGGGAAGTCAAGGGTCATAGACTCGCCAATCCAAGTGCAGGCCCTTGTTTGTACAGCTCACATGCTTTCTCTAAGTCCCCTCACATTTCCAAACCTGAGTCTATAAAGTGTACTGTGGGGAAGTCAAGGGTCATAGACTCACCAATCCAAGTCCAGGCCCTTGTTTGTAGACCTCTCTTACTTTCTCTAAGCCCCCTCACATTTCCAAACCTGAGTCTATGGTGTAGAGTCTAGGAAGTCAAGGGTCATAGACTCGCCAATCCAAGTCCAGGCCCTTGTTTGTAAACCTCTCTTACTTTCTCTAAGTCCCCTCACATTTCCAAACCTGAGTCTATACAGTGTACTGTGTGGGAAGTCAAGGGTCATAGACTCACCAATCCAAGTCCAGGCCCTTGTTTGTACACCTCTTTTACTTTCTCTAAGTTCCCTCACATTTCCAAACCTGAGTCTGTGGTGTAGAGTCTATGAAGTCAAGGGTCATAGACTTACCAATCCAAGTCCTGGCCCTCTTTTGTACACCTCACATGCTTTCTCAAAGTCCCCTCACATTTCCAAACTTGCCTCTATAGAATAAAGTCTGTGAAGTCAAGAGTCATAGACTTACCAATCCAAGTCCAGATCCTTGTTTGTACACCTCTCTTACTTTCTCTAAGTGCCACCTCATTTCCAAAACTTAGTTTATAAAGAGTATATTCTGGGAAGTCAAGGGTCATACACTCACCAATCCAATTCCAGGCCCTTGTTTGTACACCTCTCTTACTTTCTCTAAGTGTCACCACATTTCCAAAACTTAGTTTATAAAGAGTATATTATGGGAAGTCAAGGGTCATAGACTCGCCAATCCAAGTGCTGCCCTTGTTTTGTACACCTCACATGCTTTCTCTAAGTCCCCTCACATTTCCAAACTTACCTGTATATAATAAAGTCTGGGAAGTCAAGGGTCATAGACTCACCAATCCAAGTCCAGGCCCTTGTTTGTACACCTCTCTTACTTTCTCTAAGCCCCCTCACATTTCCAAACCTGAGTCTATGGTGTAGAGTCTGGGAAGTCAAGGGTCATAGACTCACCAATCCAAGTCCAGGCCCTTGTTTGTACACCTCTCTTACTTTCTCTAAGTGCCACCACGTTTCCAAAACTTAGTTTATAAAGAGTATATTCTTGGAAGTCAAGGGTCATAGACTCACCAATCCAAGTCCAGGCCCTTGTTTGTACACCTCTCTTACTTTCTCTAAGCCCCCTCACATTTCCAAACCTGAGTCTACGGTGTAGAGTCTAGGAAGGCAAGGGTCATAGACTCGCCAATCCAAGTCTAGGCCCTTGTTTGTAAACCTCTCTTACTTTCTCTAAGTCCCCTCACATTTCCAAACCTGAGTCTATAAAGTGTACTGTGTTGGAAGTCAAAGGTCATAGACTTACCAATCCAAGTCTAGGCCATTGTTTGTACACCTCTCTTACTTTTTCGAAGTGCCACCACATTTCCAAACCTGAGTCTATAAAGTGTACTGTGTGGGAAGTCAAGGGTCATAGACTCGCCAATCCAAGTCCAGGCCCTTGCTTGTACACCTCTCTTACTTTCTCTAAGCACCCTCACATTTCCAAACCTGAGTCTATGGTGTAGAGTCTGGGAAGTCAAGGGTCATAGACTCACCAATCCAAGTCCAGGCCCTTGTTTGTACACCTCTCTTACTTTCTCTAAGTGTCACCACATTTCCAAAACTTAGTTTATAAAGAGTATATTATGGGAAGTCAAGGGTCATAGACTCGCCAATCCAAGTGCTGCCCTTGTTTTGTACACCTCACATGCTTTCTCTAAGTCCCCTCACATTTCCAAACTTACCTGTATATAATAAAGTCTGGGAAGTCAAGGGTCATAGACTCACCAATCCAAGTCCAGGCCCTTGTTTGTACACCTCTCTTACTTTCTCTAAGCCCCCTCACATTTCCAAACCTGAGTCTATGGTGTAGAGTCTGGGAAGTCAAGGGTCATAGACTCACCAATCCAAGTCCAGGCCCTTGTTTGTACACCTCTCTTACTTTCTCAAAGTGCCACCACGTTTCCAAAACTTAGTTTATAAAGAGTATATTCTTGGAAGTCAAGGGTCATAGACTTACCAATCCAAGTCCAGGCCCTTGTTTGTACACCTCTCTTACTTTCTCTAAGCCCCCTCACATTTCCAAACCTGAGTCTACAGTGTAGAGTCTAGGAAGGCAAGGGTCATAGACTCGCCAATCCAAGTCTAGGCCCTTGTTTGTAAACCTCTCTTACTTTCTCTAAGTCCCCTCACATTTCCAAACCTGAGTCTATAAAGTGTACTGTGTTGGAAGTCAAAGGTCATAGACTTACCAATCCAAGTCTAGGCCATTGTTTGTACACCTCTCTTACTTTTTCGAAGTGCCACCACATTTCCAAACCTGAGTCTATAAAGTGTACTGTGTGGGAAGGCAAGGGTCATAGACTCGCCAATCCAAGTCCAGGCCCTTGCTTGTACACCTCTCTTACTTTCTCTAAGCACCCTCACATTTCCAAACCTGAGTCTATGGTGTAGAGTCTGGGAAGTCAAGGGTCATAGACTCACCAATCCAAGTCCAGGTCCTTGTTTGTACACCTCTCTTACTTTCTCTAAGTGCCACCACGTTTCCAAAACTTAGTTTATAAAGAGTATATTCTGGGAAGTCAAGGGTCATAGACTCACCAATCCAAGTCCTGGCCCTCTTTTGTACACCTCACATGCTTTCTCTAAGTCCCCTCACATTTCCAAACTTGCCTCTATAGTATAAAGTCTGGGAAGTCAAGGGTCATAGACTTACCATTCTAAGTCCAGGCCGTTGTTTGTACACCTCTCTTACTTTCTCTAAGCCCCCTCACATTTCCAAACCTGAGTCTATGGTGTAGATTCTGGGAAGTCAAGGGTCATAGACTCGCCAATCCAAGTGCAGGCCCTTGTTTGTACAGCTCACATGCTTTCTCTAAGTCCCCTCACATTTCCAAACCTGAGTCTATAAAGTGTACTGTGTGGGAAGTCAAGGGTCATAGACTCACCAATCCAAGTCCAGGCCCTTGTTTGTACACCTCTCTTACTTTCTCTAAGTCCCCTCACATTTCCAAACCTGAGTCTATAAAGTGTACTGTGTGGGAAGTCAAAGGTCATAGACTTACCAATCCAAGTCTAGGCCATTGTTTGTACACCTCTCTTACTTTTTCGAAGTGCCACCACATTTCCAAACCTGAGTCTATAAAGTGTACTGTGTGGGAAGTCAAGGGTCATAGACTCGCCAATCCAAGTCCAGGCCCTTGCTTGTACACCTCTCTTACTTTCTCTAAGCACCCTCACATTTCCAAACCTGAGTCTATGGTGTAGAGTCTGGGAAGTCAAGGGTCATAGACTCACCAATCCAAGTCCAGGTCCTTGTTTGTACACCTCTCTTACTTTCTCTAAGTGCCACCACGTTTCCAAAACTTAGTTTATAAAGAGTATATTCTGGGAAGTCAAGGGTCATAGACTCACCAATCCAAGTCCTGGCCCTCTTT
Organism: Sminthopsis crassicaudata; assembly: GCF_048593235.1. Classification (NCBI taxonomy): domain Eukaryota; kingdom Metazoa; phylum Chordata; class Mammalia; order Dasyuromorphia; family Dasyuridae; genus Sminthopsis; species Sminthopsis crassicaudata. The sequence goes on from NC_133623.1 coordinate 27,666,921, forward strand.
TGTACACCTCACATGCTTTCTCTAAGTCCCCTCACATTTCCAAACTTGCCTCTATAGTATAAAGTCTGGAAAGTCAAGGGTCATAGACTCACCAATCCAAGTCCAGGCCCTTGTTTGTACACCTCTCTTACTTTCTCTAAGTGCCACCTCATTTCCAAAACTTAGTTTATAAAGAGTATATTCTGGGAAGTCAAGGGTCATAGACTCACCAATCCAATTCCAGGCCCTTGTTTGTACACCTCTCTTACTTTCTCTAAGTGCCACCACGTTTCCAAAACTTAGTTTATAAAGAGTATATTCTGGGAAGTCAAGGGTCATAGACTCACCAATCCAAGTCCTGGCCCTCTTTTGTACACCTCACATGCTTTCTCTAAGTCCCCTCACATTTCCAAACTTGCCTCTATAGAATAAAGTCTGTGAAGTCAAGAGTCATAGACTTACCAATCCAAGTCCAGACCCTTGTTTGTACACCTCTCTTACTTTCTCTAAGTGCCACCTCATTTCCAAAACTTAGTTTATAAAGAGTATATTCTGGGAAGTCAAGGGTCATACACTCACCAATCCAATTCCAGGCCCTTGTTTGTACACCTCTCTTACTTTCTCTAAGTGTCACCACATTTCCAAAACTTAGTTTATAAAGAGTATATTATGGGAAGTCAAGGGTCATAGACTCGCCAATCCAAGTGCTGCCCTTGTTTTGTACACCTCACATGCTTTCTCTAAGTCCCCTCACATTTCCAAACTTACCTGTATATAATAAAGTCTGGGAAGTCAAGGGTCATAGACTCACCAATCCAAGTCCAGGCCCTTGTTTGTACACCTCTCTTACTTTCTCTAAGCCCCCTCACATTTCCAAACCTGAGTCTATGGTGTAGAGTCTGGGAAGTCAAGGGTCATAGACTCACCAATCCAAGTCCAGGCCCTTGTTTGTACACCTCTCTTACTTTCTCTAAGCCCCCTCACATTTCCAAACCTGAGTCTACGGTGTAGAGTCTAGGAAGGCAAGGGTCATAGACTCGCCAATCCAAGTCTAGGCCCTTGTTTGTAAACCTCTCTTACTTTCTCTAAGTCCCCTCACATTTCCAAACCTGAGTCTATAAAGTATACTGTGTTGGAAGTCAAAGGTCATAGACTTACCAATCCAAGTCTAGGCCATTGTTTGTACACCTCTCTTACTTTTTCGAAGTGCCACCACATTTCCAAACCTGAGTCTATAAAGTGTACTGTGTGGGAAGTCAAGGGTCATAGACTCGCCAATCCAAGTCCAGGCCCTTGCTTGTACACCTCTCTTACTTTCTCTAAGTCCCCCTCACATTTCCAAACCTGAGTCTATGGTGTAGAGTCTGGGAAGTCAAGGGTCATAGACTCACCAATCCAAGTCCAGGTCCTTGTTTGTACACCTCTCTTACTTTCTCTAAGTGCCACCACGTTTCCAAAACTTAGTTTATAAAGAGTATATTCTGGGAAGTCAAGGGTCATAGACTCACCAATCCAAGTCCTGGCCCTCTTTTGTACACCTCACATGCTTTCTCTAAGTCCCCTCACATTTCCAAACTTGCCTCTATAGTATAAAGTCTGGGAAGTCAAGGGTCATAGACTTACCAATCCAAGTGCAGGCCTTGTTTGTACACCTCTCTTACTTTCTCTAAGCCCCCTCACATTTCCAAACCTGAGTCTATGGTGTAGATTCTGGGAAGTCAAGGGTCATAGACTCGCCAATCCAAGTGCAGGCACTTGTTTGTACAGCTCACATGCTTTCTCTAAGTCCCCTCACATTTCCAAACCTGAGTCTATAAAGTGTACTGTGTGGGAAGTCAAGGGTCATAGCCTCACCAATCCAAGTCCAGGCCATTGTTTGTACACCTCTCTTACTTTCTTTAAGCGGCACCACATTTCCAAAACTTAGTTTATAAAGAGTATATTCTGGGAAGTCAAGGTTCATGGACTTACCAATCCAAGTGCAGGCCCTTGTTTGTACAGCTCACATGTTTTCTCTAAGTCCCCTCACATTTCCAAACCTGAATCTATAAAGTGTACTGTGTGGGAAGTCAAGGGTCATAGACTCACCAATCCAAGTCCAGGCCCTTATTTGTACACCTCTCTTACTTTCTCTAAGGCCCCTCACATTTCCAAACCTGAGTCTGTGGTGTAGAGTCTATGAAGTCAAGGGTCATAGACTTACCAATCCAAGTCCTGGCCCTCTTTTGTACACCTCACATGCTTTCTCTAAGTCCCCTCACATTTCCAAACTTGCCTCTATAGTATAAAGTCTGGGAAGTCAAGGGTCATAGACTTACCAATCCAAGTCCAGGCCCTTGTTTGTACAGCTCACATGCTTTCTGTAAGTCCCCTCACATTTCCAAAACTTAGTTTATAAAGAGTATGTTCTGGGAAGTCAAGGGTCATAGACTCACCAATCCAAGTCCAGGCCCTTGTTTGTACACCTCTCTTACTTTCTCTAAGTGCCACCTCATTTCCAAAACTTAGTTTATAAAGAGTATATTCTGGGAAGTCAAGGGTCATAGACTCACCAATCCAAGTCCTGGCCCTCTTTTGCACACCTCACATGCTTTCTCTAAGTCCCCTCACATTTCCAAACTTGCCTCTATAGTATAAAGTCTGGAAAGTCAAGGCTCATAGACTCACCAATCCAAGTCCAGGCCCTTGTTTGTACACCTCTCTTACTTTCTCTAAGTGCCACCTCATTTCCAAAACTTAGTTTATAAAGAGTATATTCTGGGAAGTCAAGGGTCATACACTCACCAATCCAATTCCAGGCCCTTGTTTGTACACCTCTCTTACTTTCTCTAGGTGTCACCACATTTCCAAAACTTAGTTTATAAAGAGTATATTATGGGAAGTCAAGGGTCATAGACTCGCCAATCCAAGTGCTGCCCTTGTTTTGTACACCTCACATGCTTTCTCTAAGTCCCCTCACATTTCCAAACTTACCTGTATATAATAAAGTCTGGGAAGTCAAGGGTCATAGACTCACCAATCCAAGTCCAGGCCCTTGTTTGTACACCTCTCTTACTTTCTCTAAGCCCCCTCACATTTCCAAACCTGAGTCTATGGTGTAGAGTCTGGGAAGTCAAGGGTCATAGACTCACCAATCCAAGTCCAGGCCCTTGTTTGTACACCTCTCTTACTTTCTCTAAGCCCCCTCACATTTCCAAACCTGAGTCTACAGTGTAGAGTCTAGGAAGGCAAGGGTCATAGACTCGCCAATCCAAGTCTAGGCCCTTGTTTGTAAACCTCTCTTACTTTCTCTAAGTCCCCTCACATTTCCAAACCTGAGTCTATAAAGTATACTGTGTTGGAAGTCAAAGGTCATAGACTTACCAATCCAAGTCTAGGCCATTGTTTGTACACCTCTCTTACTTTTTCGAAGTGCCACCACATTTCCAAACCTGAGTCTATAAAGTGTACTGTGTGGGAAGTCAAGGGTCATAGACTCGCCAATCCAAGTCCAGGCCCTTGCTTGTACACCTCTCTTACTTTCTCTAAGTGCCACCACGTTTCCAAAACTTAGTTTATAAAGAGTATATTCTGGGAAGTCAAGGGTCATAGACTCACCAATCCAAGTCCTGGCCCTCTTTTGTACACCTCACATGCTTTCTCTAAGTCCCCTCACATTTCCAAACTTGCCTCTATAGTATAAAGTCTGGGAAGTCAAGGGTCATAGACTTACCAATCCAAGTCCAGGCCGTTGTTTGTACACCTCTCTTACTTTCTCTAAGCCCCCTCACATTTCCAAACCTGAGTCTATGGTGTAGATTCTGGGAAGTCAAGGGTCATAGACTCGCCAATCCAAGTGCAGGCCCTTGTTTGTACAGCTCACATGCTTTCTCTAAGTCCCCTCACATTTCCAAACCTGAGTCTATAAAGTGTACTGTGTGGGAAGTCAAGGGTCATAGACTCACCAATCCAAGTCCAGGCCATTGTTTGTACACCTCTCTTACTTTCTTTAAGCGGCACCACATTTCCAAAACTTAGTTTATAAAGAGTATATTCTGGGAAGTCAAGGTTCATGGACTTACCAATCCAAGTGCAGGCCCTTGTTTGTACAGCTCACATGTTTTCTCTAAGTCCCCTCACATTTCCAAACCTGAATCTATAAAGTGTACTGTGTGGGAAGTCAAGGGTCATAGACTCACCAATCCAAGTCCAGGCCCTTATTTGTACACATCTCTTACTTTCTCTAAGGCCCCTCACATTTCCAAACCTGAGTCTGTGGTGTAGAGTCTATGAAGTCAAGGTTCATAGACTTACCAATCCAAGTCCTGGCCCTCTTTTGTACACCTCACATGCTTTCTCTAAGTCCCCTCACATTTCCAAACTTGCCTCTATAGTATAAAGTCTGGGAAGTCAAGGGTCATAGACTTACCAATCCAAGTCCAGGCCCTTGTTTGTACAGCTCACATGCTTTCTGTAAGTCCCCTCACATTTCCAAAACTTAGTTTATAAAGAGTATGTTCTGGGAAGTCAAGGGTCATAGACTCACCAATCCAAGTCCAGGCCCTTGTTTGTACACCTCTCTTACTTTCTCTAAGTGCCACCTCATTTCCAAAACTTAGTTTATAAAGAGTATATTCTGGGAAGTCAAGGGTCATAGACTCACCAATCCAATTCCAGGCCCTTGTTTGTACACCTCTCTTACTTTCTCTAAGTGTCACCACGTTTCCAAAACTTAGTTTATAAAGAGTATATTCTGGGAAGTCAAGGGTCATAGACTCACCAATCCAAGTCCAGGCCCTCTGTTTGTACACCTCTCTTACTTTCTCTAAGCCCCCTCACATTTCCAAACCTGAGTCTACGGTGTAGAGTCTAGGAAGGCAAGGGTCATAGACTCGCCAATCCAAGTCTAGGCCCTTGTTTGTAAACCTCTCTTACTTTCTCTAAGTCCCCTCACATTTCCAAACCTGAGTCTATAAAGTATACTGTGTTGGAAGTCAAAGGTCATAGACTTACCAATCCAAGTCTAGGCCATTGTTTGTACACCTCTCTTACTTTTTCGAAGTGCCACCACATTTCCAAACCTGAGTCTATAAAGTGTACTGTGTGGGAAGTCAAGGGTCATAGACTCGCCAATCCAAGTCCAGGCCCTTGCTTGTACACCTCTCTTACTTTCTCTAAGCACCCTCACATTTCCAAACCTGAGTCTATGGTGTAGAGTCTGGGAAGTCAAGGGTCATAGACTCACCAATCCAAGTCCAGGCCCTTGTTTGTACACCTCTCTTACTTTCTCTAAGTGTCACCACATTTCCAAAACTTAGTTTATAAAGAGTATATTATGGGAAGTCAAGGGTCATAGACTCGCCAATCCAAGTGCTGCCCTTGTTTTGTACACCTCACATGCTTTCTCTAAGTCCCCTCACATTTCCAAACTTACCTGTATATAATAAAGTCTGGGAAGTCAAGGGTCATAGACTCACCAATCCAAGTCCAGGCCCTTGTTTGTACACCTCTCTTACTTTCTCTAAGCCCCCTCACATTTCCAAACCTGAGTCTATGGTGTAGAGTCTGGGAAGTCAAGGGTCATAGACTCACCAATCCAAGTCCAGGCCCTTGTTTGTACACCTCTCTTACTTTCTCTAAGTGCCACCACGTTTCCAAAACTTAGTTTATAAAGAGTATATTCTTGGAAGTCAAGGGTCATAGACTTACCAATCCAAGTCCAGGCCCTTGTTTGTACACCTCTCTTACTTTCTCTAAGCCCCCTCACATTTCCAAACCTGAGTCTACAGTGTAGAGTCTAGGAAGGCAAGGGTCATAGACTCGCCAATCCAAGTCTAGGCCCTTGTATGTAAACCTCTCTTACTTTCTCTAAGTCCCCTCACATTTCCAAACCTGAGTCTATAAAGTGTACTGTGTTGGAAGTCAAAGGTCATAGACTTACCAATCCAAGTCTAGGCCATTGTTTGTACACCTCTCTTACTTTTTCGAAGTGCCACCACATTTCCAAACCTGAGTCTATAAAGTGTACTGTGTGGGAAGTCAAGAGTCATAGACTCGCCAATCCAAGTCCAGGCCCTTGCTTGTACACCTCTCTTACTTTCTCTAAGCCCCTCACATTTCCAAACCTGAGTCTATGGTGTAGAGTCTGGGAAGTCAAGGGTCATAGACTCACCAATCCAAGTCCAGGTCCTTGTTTGTACACCTCTCTTACTTTCTCTAAGTGCCACCACGTTTCCAAAACTTAGTTTATAAAGAGTATATTCTGGGAAGTCAAGGGTCATAGACTCACCAATCCAAGTCCTGGCCCTCTTTTGTACACCTCACATGCTTTCTCTAAGTCCCCTCACATTTCCAAACTTGCCTCTATAATATAAAGTCTGGGAAGTCAAGGGTCATAGACTTACCAATCTAAGTCCAGGCCGTTGTTTGTACACCTCTCTTACTTTCTCTAAGCCCCCTCACATTTCCAAACCTGAGTCTATGGTGTAGATTCTGGGAAGTCAAGGGTCATAGACTCGCCAATCCAAGTGCAGGCCCTTGTTTGTACAGCTCACATGCTTTCTCTAAGTCCCCTCACATTTCCAAACCTGAGTCTATAAAGTGTACTGTGTGGGAAGTCAAGGGTCATAGACTCACCAATCCAAGTCCAGGCCCTTGTTTGTACACCTCTCTTACTTTCTCTAAGCCCCCTCACATTTCCAAACCTGAGTCTATGGTGTAGATTCTGGGAAGTCAAGGGTCATAGACTCGCCAATCCAAGTGCAGGCCCTTGTTTGTACAGCTCACATGCTTTCTCTAAGTCCCCTCACATTTCCAAACCTGAGTCTATAAAGTGTACTGTGTGGGAAGTCAAGGGTCATAGACTCACCAATCCAAGTCCAGGCCCTTGTTTGTACACCTCTCTTACTTTCTCTAAGTCCCCTCACATTTCCAAACCTGAGTCTATAAAGTGTACTGTGTGGGAAGTCAAAGGTCATAGACTTACCAATCCAAGTCTAGGCCATTGTTTGTACACCTCTCTTACTTTTCTCTAAGTGCCACCACATTTCCAAACCTGAGTCTATAAAGTGTACTGTGTGGGAAGTCAAGGGTCATAGACTCGCCAATCCAAGTCCAGGCCCTTGCTTGTACACCTCTCTTACTTTCTCTAAGCCCCTCACATTTCCAAACCTGAGTCTATGGTGTAGAGTCTGGGAAGTCAAGGGTCATAGACTCACCAATCCAAGTCCAGGTCCTTGTTTGTACACCTCTCTTACTTTCTCTAAGTGCCACCACGTTTCCAAAACTTAGTTTATAAAGAGTATATTCTGGGAAGTCAAGGGTCATAGACTCACCAATCGAAGTCCAGGCCCTCTTTTGTACACCTCACATGCTTTCTCTAAGTCCCCTCACATTTCCAAACTTGCCTCCATAGTATAAAGTCTGGAAAGTCAAGGGTCATAGACTCACCAATCCAAGTCCTGGCCCTCTTTTGTACACCTCACATGCTTTCTCTAAGTCCCCTCACATTTCCAAACTTGCCTCTATAGTATAAAGTCTGGAAAGTAAAGGGTCATAGACTCACCAATCCAAGTCCAGGCCCTTGTTTGTACACCTCTCTTACTTTCTCTAAGTGCCACCCACATTTCCAAAACTTAGTTTATAAAGAGTATATTCTGGGAAGTCAAGGCTCATAGACTCACCAATCCAATTCCAGGCCCTTGTTTGTACACCTCTCTTACTTTCTCTAAGTGCCACCTCATTTCCAAAACTTAGTTTATAAAGAGTATATTCTGGGAAGTCAAGGGTCATAGACTCACCAATCCAAGTCCTGGCCCTCTTTTGTACACCTCACATGCTTTCTCTAAGTCCCCTCACATTTCCAAACTTACCTCTATAGAATAAAGTCTGTGAAGTCAAGAGTCATAGACTTACCAATCCAAGTCCAGACCCTTGTTTGTACACCTCTCTTACTTTCTCTAAGTGCCACCTCATTTCCAAAACTTAGTTTATAAAGAGTATATTCTGGGAAGTCAAGGGTCATACACTCACCAATCCAATTCCAGGCCCTTGTTTGTACACCTCTCTTACTTTCTCTAAGTGTCACCACATTTCCAAAACTTAGTTTATAAAGAGTATATTATGGGAAGTCAAGGGTCATAGACTCGCCAATCCAAGTGCTGCCCTTGTTTTGTACACCTCACATGCTTTCTCTAAGTCCCCTCACATTTCCAAACTTACCTGTATATAATAAAGTCTGGGAAGTCAAGGGTCATAGACTCACCAATCCAAGTCCAGGCCCTTGTTTGTACACCTCTCTTACTTTCTCTAAGCCCCCTCACATTTCCAAACCTGAGTCTATGGTGTAGAGTCTGGGAAGTCAAGGGTCATAGACTCACCAATCCAAGTCCAGGCCCTTGTTTGTACACCTCTCTTACTTTCTCTAAGTGCCACCACGTTTCCAAAACTTAGTTTATAAAGAGTATATTCTTGGAAGTCAAGGGTCATAGACTCACCAATCCAAGTCCAGGCCCTTGTTTGTACACCTCTCTTACTTTCTCTAAGCCCCCTCACATTTCCAAACCTGAGTCTACGGTGTAGAGTCTAGGAAGGCAAGGGTCATAGACTCGCCAATCCAAGTCTAGGCCCTTGTTTGTAAACCTCTCTTACTTTCTCTAAGTCCCCTCACATTTCCAAACCTGAGTCTATAAAGTATACTGTGTTGGAAGTCAAAGGTCATAGACTTACCAATCCAAGTCTAGGCCATTGTTTGTACACCTCTCTTACTTTTTCGAAGTGCCACCACATTTCCAAACCTGAGTCTATAAAGTGTACTGTGTGGGAAGTCAAGGGTCATAGACTCGCCAATCCAAGTCCAGGCCCTTGCTTGTACACCTCTCTTACTTTCTCTAAGCACCCTCACATTTCCAAACCTGAGTCTATGGTGTAGAGTCTGGGAAGTCAAGGGTCATAGACTCACCAATCCAAGTCCAGGTCCTTGTTTGTACACCTCTCTTACTTTCTCTAAGTGCCACCACGTTTCCAAAACTTAGTTTATAAAGAGTATATTCTGGGAAGTCAAGGGTCATAGACTCACCAATCCAAGTCCTGGCCCTCTTTTGTACACCTCACATGCTTTCTCTAAGTCCCCTCACATTTCCAAACTTGCCTCTATAGAATAAAGTCTGAGAAGTCAAGGGTCATAGACTCACCAGTCCAAGTCCAGGCCCTTGTTTGTACACCTCTCTTACTTTCTCTTAGTGGCACCACTTTTCCAAAACTTAGTTTATAAAGAGTATATTCTGGGAAGTCAAGGGTCATAGACTTACCAATCCAAGTCCAGGCCCTTGTTTGTACACCTCTCTTACTTTCTCTAAGTGCCACCACATTTCCAAAACTTAGTTTATAAAGAGTATATTCTGGAAAGTCAAGGATCATAGACTCGCCAATACAAGTCCTGGCCCTCTTTTGTACACCTCACATGCTTTCTCTACGTCCCCTCACATTTTTAAACTTGCCTCTATAATATAAAGTCTGGCAAGTCAAGGGTCATAGACTTAACAATCCAATTTCAGGCCCTTGTTTGTACACCTCTCTTACTTTCTCTAAGCCCCCTCACATTTCCAAACCTGAGTCTATGGTTTAGAGTCAGGGAAGTCAAGGGTCATAGACTCGCCAATCCAAGTCCAGGCCCTTGTTTGTACAGCTCACATGCTTTCTGTAAGTCCCCTCACATTTCCAAACCTGAGTCTATAAAGTGTACTGTGTGGGAAGTTAAGGGTCATAGACTCGCCAATCCAAGTCCAGGCCCTTGCTTGTACACCTCTCTTACTATCTCTAAGTGCCACCACGTTTCCAAAACTTAGTTTATAAAGAGTATATTCTGGGAAGTCAAGGGTCATAGACTCACCAATCCAAGTCCTGGCCCTCTTTTGTACACCTCACATGCTTTCTCTAAGTCCCCTCACAATTCCAAACTTGCCTCTATAGAATAAAGTCTGGGAAGTCAAGGGTCATAGACTCACCAATCCAAGTGCAGGCCCTTGTTTGTACACCTCTCTTACTTTCTCTAAGTGCCACCACATTTCCAAAACTTAGTTTGTAAAGAGTATATTCTGGAAAGTCAAGGGTCATAGACTCACCAATCAAAGTCCAGGCCCTTGTTTGTACACCTCTCTTACTTTCTCTAAGCCCCCTCACATTTCCAAACCTGAGTCTATGGTTTAGAGTCAGGGAAGTCAAGGGTCATAGACTCGCCAATCCAAGTCCAGGCCCTTGTTTGTACAGCTCACATGCTTTCTGTAAGTCCCCTCACATTTCCAAACCTGAGTATATAAAGTGTACTGTGTGGGAAGTCAAAGGTCATAGACTCACCAATCCAAGTCCAGGCCCTTGTTTGTACACCTCTCTTACTTTCTCTAAGGCCCCTCACATTTCCAAACCTGAGTCTGTGGTGTAGAGTCTATGAAGTCAAGGGTCATAGACTTACCAATCCAAGTCCTGGCCCTCTTTTGTACACCTCACATGCTTTCTCTTAGTCCCCTCACATTTCCAAACTTGCCTCTATAGTATAAAGTCTGGGAAGTCAAGGGTCATAGACTTACCAATCCAAGTCCAGGCCCTTGTTTGTACACCTCTCTTACTTTCTCTAAGTGCCACCTCATTTCCAAAACTTAGTTTATAAAGAGTATATTCTGGGAAGTCAAGGGTCATAGACTCACCAATCCAATTCCAGGCCCTTGTTTGTACACCTCTCTTACTTTCTCTAGTGCCACCTCATTTCCAAAACTTAGTTTATAAAGAGTATATTCTGGAAAGTCAAGGATCATAGACTCACCAATCCAAGTCCAGGCCCTTGTTTGTACAGCTCACATGCTTTCTGTAAGTCCCCTCACATTTCCAAACCTGAGTCTATAAAGTGTACTGTGTGGGAAGTTAAGGGTCATAGACTCGCCAATCCAAGTCCAGGCCCTTGCTTGTACACCTCTCTTACTATCTCTAAGCACCCTCACATTTCCAAACCTGAGTCTATGGTGTAGAGTCTGGGAAGTCAAGGGTCATAGACTCGCCAATCCAAGTCCAGGCCCTTGTTTGTACACCTCTCTTACTTTCTCTAAGTGCCACCATATTTCCAAAACTTAGTTTATAAAGAGTATATTCTGGGAAGTCAAGGGTCATAGACTCACCAATCCAAGTCCTGGCCCTCTTTTGTACACCTCACATGCTTTCTCTAAGTCCCCTCACATTTCCAAACTTGCCTCTATAGAATAAAGTCTGGGAAGTCAAGGGTCATAGACTTAACAATCCAATTCCAGGCCCTTGTTTGTACACCTCTCTTACTTTCTCTAAGCCCCCTCACATTTCCAAACCTGAGTCTATGGTTTAGAGTCAGGGAAGTCAAGGGTCATAGACTCGCCAATCCAAGTCCAGGCTCTTGTCTGTAGACCTCTCTTATTTTCTCTAAGTGCCACCACGTTTCCAAAACTTAGTTTATAAAGAGTATATTCTGGGAAGTCAAGGGTCATAGACTCACCAATCCAAGTCCAGGCCCTTGTTTGTACACCTCTCTTACTTTCTCTGAGTGCCACCACGTTTCCAAAACTTAGTTTATAAAGAGTATATTCTGGGAAGTCAAGGGTCATAGACTCACCAATCCAAGTCCTGGCCCTCTTTTGTACACCTCACATGCTTTCTCTAAGTCCCCTCACATTTCCAAACTTGCCTCTATAGAATAAAGTCTGGGAAGTCAAGGGTCATAGACTCACCAATCCAAGTGCAGGCCCTTGTTTGTACACATCTCTTACTTTCTCTAAGTGCCACCACATTTCCAAAACTTAGTTTATAAAGAGTATATTCTGGAAAGTCAAGGATCATAGACTTACCAATCCAAGTCCTGGCCCTCTTTTGTACACCTCACATGCTTTCTCTAAGTCCCCTCACATTTTTAAACTTGCCTCTATAATATAAAGTCTGGCAAGTCAAGGGTCATAGACTTAACAATTCAATTCCAGGCCCTTGTTTGTACACCTCTCTTACTTTCTCTAAGCCCCCTCACATTTCCAAACCTGAGTCTATGGTTTAGAGTCAGGGAAGTCAAGGGTCATAGACTCGCCAATCCAAGTCCAGGCCGTTGTTTGTACAGCTCACATGGTTTCTCTAAGTCCCCTCACATTTCCAAACCTGAGTTTATAAAGTGTACTGTGTGGGAAGTCAAGGGTCATAGACTCACCAATCCAAGTCCAGGCCCTTGTTTGTACACCTCTCTTACTTTCTCTAAGCGGCACCACATTTCCAAAACTTAGTTTATAAAGAGTATATTCTGGGAAGTCAAGGTTCATGGACTTACCAATCCAAGTGCAGTCCCTTGTTTGTACACCTCTCTTACTTTCTCTAAGTGCCACCATATTTCCAAAACTTTGTTTATAAAGAGTACATTCTGGGAAGTCAAGGGTCATAGACTCGCCAATCCAAGTCCAGGCCCTTGTTTGTACACCTCTCTTACTTTCTCTAAGTGCCACCACGTTTCCAAAACTTAGTTTATAAAGAGTATATTCTGGGAAGTCAAGGGTCATAGACTCACCAATCCAAGTCCTGGCCCTCTTTTGTACACCTCACATGCTTTCTCTAAGTCCCCTCACATTTCCAAACTTACCTGTATATAATAAAGTCTGGGAAGTCAAGGGTCATAGACTCACCAATCCAAGTCCAGGCCCTTGTTTGTACACCTCTCTTACTTTCTCTAAGCCCCCTCACATTTCCAAACCTGAGTCTACGGTGTAGAGTCTAGGAAAGCAAGGGTCATAGACTCGCCAATCCAAGTCTAGGCCCTTGTTTGTAAACCTCTCTTACTTTCTCTAAGTCCCCTCACATTTCCAAACCTGAGTCTATAAAGTGTACTGTGTTGGAAGTCAAAGGTCATAGACTTACCAATCCAAGTCTAGGCCATTGTTTGTACACCTCTCTTACTTTTTCGAAGTTCCACCACATTTCCAAACCTGAGTCTATAAAGTGTACTGTGTGGGAAGTCAAGGGTCATAGACTCGCCAATCCAAGTACAGGCCCTTGCTTGTACACCTCTCTTACTTTCTCTAAGCACCCTCACATTTCCAAACCTGAGTCTATGGTGTAGAGTCTGGGAAGTCAAGGGTCATAGACTCACCAATCCAAGTCCAGGTCCTTGTTTGTACACCTCTCTTACTTTCTCTAAGTGCCACCACGTTTCCAAAACTTAGTTTATAAAGAGTATATTCTGGGAAGTCAAGGGTCATAGACTCGCCAATCCAAGTGCTGCCCTTGTTTTGTACACCTCACATGCTTTCTCTAAGTCCCCTCACATTTCCAAACTTACCTGTATATAATAAAGTCTGGGAAGTCAAGGGTCATAGACTCACCAATCCAAGTCCAGGCCCTTGTTTGTACACCTCTCTTACTTTCTCTAAGCCCCCTCACATTTCCAAACCTGAGTTTATGGTGTAGAGTCTGGGAAGTCAAGGGTCATAGACTCACCAATCCAAGTCCAGGCCCTTGTTTGTACACCTCTCTTACTTTCTCTAAGTGCCACCACGTTTCCAAAACTTAGTTTATAAAGAGTATATTCTTGGAAGTCAAGGGTCATAGACTCACCAATCCAAGTCCAGGCCCTTGTTTGTACACCTCTCTTACTTTCTCTAAGCCCCCTCACATTTCCAAACCTGAGTCTACGGTGTAGAGTCTAGGAAGGGAAGGGTCATAGACTCGCCAATCCAAGTCTAGGCCCTTGTTTGTAAACCTCTCTTACTTTCTCTAAGTCCCCTCACATTTCCAAACCTGAGTCTATAAAGTGTACTGTGTTGGAAGTCAAAGGTCATAGACTTACCAATCCAAGTCTAGGCCATTGTTTGTACACCTCTCTTACTTTTTCGAAGTGCCACCACATTTCCAAACCTGAGTCTATAAAGTGTACTGTGTGGGAAGTCAAGGGTCATAGACTCGCCAATCCAAGTACAGGCCCTTGCTTGTACACCTCTCTTACTTTCTCTAAGCCCCTCACATTTCCAAACCTGAGTCTATGGTGTAGAGTCTGGGAAGTCAAGGGTCATAGACTCACCAATCCAAGTCCAGGTCCTTGTTTGTACACCTCTCTTACTTTCTCTAAGTGCCACCACGTTTCCAAAACTTAGTTTATAAAGAGTATATTCTGGGAAGTCAAGGGTCATAGACTCGCCAATCCAAGTGCTGCCCTTGTTTTGTACACCTCACATGCTTACTCTAAGTCCCCTCACATTTCCAAACTTGCCTCTATAGATAAAGTCTGGGAAGTCAAGGGTCATAGACTTACCAATCCAAGTCCAGGCCGTTGTTTGTACACCTCTCTTACTTTCTCTAAGCCCCCTCACATTTCCAAACCTGAGTCTATGGTGTAGAGTCTGGGAAGTCAAGGGTCATAGACTCGCCAATCCAAGTCCAGGCCCTTGTTTGTAGACCTCTCTTATTTTCTCTAAGTGCCACCACGTTTCCAAAACTTAGTTTATAAAGAGTATATTCTGGGAAGTCAAGGGTCATAGACTCACCAATCCAAGTCCAGGCCCTTGTTTGTACACCTCTCTTACTTTCTCTAAGCGGCACCACATTTCCAAAACTTAGTTTATAAAGAGTATATTCTGGGAAGTCAAGGTTCATGGACTTACCAATCCAAGTGCAGGCCCTTGTTTGTACACCTCTCTTACTTTCTCTAAGTGCCACCATATTTCCAAAACTTTGTTTATAAAGAGTACATTCTGGGAAGTCAAGGGTCATAGACTCGCCAATCCAAGTCCAGGCCCTTGTTTGTACACCTCTCTTACTTTCTCTAAGTGCCACCACGTTTCCAAAACTTAGTTTATAAAGAGTATATTCTGGGAAGTCAAGGGTCATAGACTCACCAATCCAAGTCCAGGCCCTTGTTTGTACACCTCGCTTACTTTCTCTAAGTGCCACCACGTTTCCAAAACTTAGTTTATAAAGAGTATATTCTGGGAAGTCAAGGGTCATAGACTCACCAATCCAAGTCCTGGCCCTCTTTTGTACACCTCACATGCTTTCTCTAAGTCCCCTCACATTTCCAAACTTACCTGTATATAATAAAGTCTGGGAAGTCAAGGGTCATAGACTCACCAATCCAAGTCCAGGCCCTTGTTTGTACACCTCTCTTACTTTCTCTAAGCCCCCTCACATTTCCAAACCTGAGTCTACGGTGTAGAGTCTAGGAAAGCAAGGGTCATAGACTCGCCAATCCAAGTCTAGGCCCTTGTTTGTAAACCTCTCTTACTTTCTCTAAGTCCCCTCACATTTCCAAACCTGAGTCTATAAAGTGTACTGTGTTGGAAGTCAAAGGTCATAGACTTACCAATCCAAGTCTAGGCCATTGTTTGTACACCTCTCTTACTTTTTCGAAGTGCCACCACATTTCCAAACCTGAGTCTATAAAGTGTACTGTGTGGGAAGTCAAGGGTCATAGACTCGCCAATCCAAGTACAGGCCCTTGCTTGTACACCTCTCTTACTTTCTCTAAGCACCCTCACATTTCCAAACCTGAGTCTATGGTGTAGAGTCTGGGAAGTCAAGGGTCATAGACTCACCAATCCAAGTCCAGGTCCTTGTTTGTACACCTCTCTTACTTTCTCTAAGTGCCACCACGTTTCCAAAACTTAGTTTATAAAGAGTATATTCTGGGAAGTCAAGGGTCATAGACTCGCCAATCCAAGTGCTGCCCTTGTTTTGTACACCTCACATGCTTTCTCTAAGTCCCCTCACATTTCCAAACTTACCTGTATATAATAAAGTCTGGGAAGTCAAGGGTCATAGACTCACCAATCCAAGTCCAGGCCCTTGTTTGTACACCTCTCTTACTTTCTCTAAGCACCCTCACATTTCCAAACCTGAGTCTATGGTGTAGAGTCTGGGAAGTCAAGGGTCATAGACTCACCAATCCAAGTCCAGGTCCTTGTTTGTACACCTCTCTTACTTTCTCTAAGTGCCACCACGTTTCCAAAACTTAGTTTATAAAGAGTATATTCTGGGAAGTCAAGGGTCATAGACTCGCCAATCCAAGTGCTGCCCTTGTTTTGTACACCTCACATGCTTTCTCTAAGTCCCCTCACATTTCCAAACTTACTGTATATAATAAAGTCTGGGAAGTCAAGGGTCATAGACTCACCAATCCAAGTCCAGGCCCTTGTTTGTACACCTCTCTTACTTTCTCTAAGCCCCCTCACATTTCCAAACCTGAGTTTATGGTGTAGAGTCTGGGAAGTCAAGGGTCATAGACTCACCAATCCAAGTCCAGGCCCTTGTTTGTACACCTCTCTTACTTTCTCTAAGTGCCACCACGTTTCCAAAACTTAGTTTATAAAGAGTATATTCTTGGAAGTCAAGGGTCATAGACTCACCAATCCAAGTCCAGGCCCTTGTTTGTACACCTCTCTTACTTTCTCTAAGCCCCCTCACATTTCCAAACCTGAGTCTACGGTGTAGAGTCTAGGAAGGGAAGGGTCATAGACTCGCCAATCCAAGTCTAGGCCCTTGTTTGTAAACCTCTCTTACTTTCTCTAAGTCCCCTCACATTTCCAAACCTGAGTCTATAAAGTGTACTGTGTTGGAAGTCAAAGGTCATAGACTTACCAATCCAAGTCTAGGCCATTGTTTGTACACCTCTCTTACTTTTTCGAAGTGCCACCACATTTCCAAACCTGAGTCTATAAAGTGTACTGTGTGGGAAGTCAAGGGTCATAGACTCGCCAATCCAAGTACAGGCCCTTGCTTGTACACCTCTCTTACTTTCTCTAAGCACCCTCACATTTCCAAACCTGAGTCTATGGTGTAGAGTCTGGGAAGTCAAAGGTCATAGACTCACCAATCCAAGTCCAGGTCCTTGTTTGTACACCTCTCTTACTTTCTCTAAGTGCCACCACGTTTCCAAAACTTAGTTTATAAAGAGTATATTCTGGGAAGTCAAGGGTCATAGACTCGCCAATCCAAGTGCTGCCCTTGTTTTGTACACCTCACATGCTTACTCTAAGTCCCCTCACATTTCCAAACTTGCCTCTATAGTATAAAGTCTGGGAAGTCAAGGGTCATAGACTTACCAATCCAAGTCCAGGCCGTTGTTTGTACACCTCTCTTACTTTCTCTAAGCCCCCTCACATTTCCAAACCTGAGTCTATGGTGTAGAGTCTGGGAAGTCAAGGGTCATAGACTCGCCAATCCAAGTCCAGGCCCTTGTTTGTAGACCTCTCTTATTTTCTCTAAGTGCCACCACGTTTCCAAAACTTAGTTTATAAAGAGTATATTCTGGGAAGTCAAGGGTCATAGACTCACCAATCCAAGTCCAGGCCCTTGTTTGTACACCTCTCTTACTTTCTCTAAGCGGCACCACATTTCCAAAACTTAGTTTATAAAGAGTATATTCTGGGAAGTCAAGGTTCATGGACTTACCAATCCAAGTGCAGGCCCTTGTTTGTACACCTCTCTTACTTTCTCTAAGTGCCACCATATTTCCAAAACTTTGTTTATAAAGAGTACATTCTGGGAAGTCAAGGGTCATAGACTCGCCAATCCAAGTCCAGGCCCTTGTTTGTACACCTCTCTTACTTTCTCTAAGTGCCACCACGTTTCCAAAACTTAGTTTATAAAGAGTATATTCTGGGAAGTCAAGGGTCATAGACTCACCAATCCAAGTCCAGGCCCTTGTTTGTACACCTCGCTTACTTTCTCTAAGTGCCACCACGTTTCCAAAACTTAGTTTATAAAGAGTATATTCTGGGAAGTCAAGGGTCATAGACTCACCAATCCAAGTCCTGGCCCTCTTTTGTACACCTCACATGCTTTCTCTAAGTCCCCTCACATTTCCAAACTTACCTGTATATAATAAAGTCTGGGAAGTCAAGGGTCATAGACTCACCAATCCAAGTCCAGGCCCTTGTTTGTACACCTCTCTTACTTTCTCTAAGCCCCCTCACATTTCCAAACCTGAGTCTACGGTGTAGAGTCTAGGAAAGCAAGGGTCATAGACTCGCCAATCCAAGTCTAGGCCCTTGTTTGTAAACCTCTCTTACTTTCTCTAAGTCCCCTCACATTTCCAAACCTGAGTCTATAAAGTGTACTGTGTTGGAAGTCAAAGGTCATAGACTTACCAATCCAAGTCTAGGCCATTGTTTGTACACCTCTCTTACTTTTTCGAAGTGCCACCACATTTCCAAACCTGAGTCTATAAAGTGTACTGTGTGGGAAGTCAAGGGTCATAGACTCGCCAATCCAAGTACAGGCCCTTGCTTGTACACCTCTCTTACTTTCTCTAAGCACCCTCACATTTCCAAACCTGAGTCTATGGTGTAGAGTCTGGGAAGTCAAGGGTCATAGACTCACCAATCCAAGTCCAGGTCCTTGTTTGTACACCTCTCTTACTTTCTCTAAGTGCCACCACGTTTCCAAAACTTAGTTTATAAAGAGTATATTCTGGGAAGTCAAGGGTCATAGACTCGCCAATCCAAGTGCTGCCCTTGTTTTGTACACCTCACATGCTTTCTCTAAGTCCCCTCACATTTCCAAACTTACCTGTATATAATAAAGTCTGGGAAGTCAAGGGTCATAGACTCACCAATCCAAGTCCAGGCCCTTGTTTGTACACCTCTCTTACTTTCTCTAAGCCCCCTCACATTTCCAAACCTGAGTTTATGGTGTAGAGTCTGGGAAGTCAAGGGTCATAGACTCACCAATCCAAGTCCAGGCCCTTGTTTGTACACCTCTCTTACTTTCTCTAAGTGCCACCACGTTTCCAAAACTTAGTTTATAAAGAGTATATTCTTGGAAGTCAAGGGTCATAGACTCACCAATCCAAGTCCAGGCCCTTGTTTGTACACCTCTCTTACTTTCTCTAAGCCCCCTCACATTTCCAAACCTGAGTCTACGGTGTAGAGTCTAGGAAGGCAAGGGTCATAGACTCGCCAATCCAAGTCTAGGCCCTTGTTTGTAAACCTCTCTTACTTTCTCTAAGTCCCCTCACATTTCCAAACCTGAGTCTATAAAGTGTACTGTGTTGGAAGTCAAAGGTCATAGACTTACCAATCCAAGTCTAGGCCATTGTTTGTACACCTCTCTTACTTTTTCGAAGTGCCACCACATTTCCAAACCTGAGTCTATAAAGTGTACTGTGTGGGAAGTCAAGGGTCATAGACTCGCCAATCCAAGTACAGGCCCTTGCTTGTACACCTCTCTTACTTTCTCTAAGCCCCTCACATTTCCAAACCTGAGTCTATGGTGTAGAGTCTGGGAAGTCAAGGGTCATAGACTCACCAATCCAAGTCCAGGTCCTTGTTTGTACACCTCTCTTACTTTCTCTAAGTGCCACCACGTTTCCAAAACTTAGTTTATAAAGAGTATATTCTGGGAAGTCAAGGGTCATAGACTCGCCAATCCAAGTGCTGCCCTTGTTTTGTACACCTCACATGCTTACTCTAAGTCCCCTCACATTTCCAAACTTGCCTCTATAGTATAAAGTCTGGGAAGTCAAGGGTCATAGACTTACCAATCCAAGTCCAGGCCGTTGTTTGTACACCTCTCTTACTTTCTCTAAGCCCCCTCACATTTCCAAACCTGAGTCTATGGTGTAGAGTCTGGGAAGTCAAGGGTCATAGACTCGCCAATCCAAGTCCAGGCCCTTGTTTGTAGACCTCTCTTATTTTCTCTAAGTGCCACCACGTTTCCAAAACTTAGTTTATAAAGAGTATATTCTGGGAAGTCAAGGGTCATAGACTCACCAATCCAAGTCCAGGCCCTTGTTTGTACACCTCTCTTACTTATTCTAAGCCCCCTCACATTTCTTAACCTGAGTCTATGGTGTAGAGTCTGGGAAGTCAAGGGTCATAGACTCGCCAATCCAAGTCCAGGCCCTTGTTTGTACACCTCTCTTACTTTCTCTAAGTGCCACCACGTTTCCAAAACTTAGTTTATAAAGAGTATATTCTGGAAAGTCAAGGATCATAGACTCACCAATCCAAGTCCTGGCCCTCTTTTGTACACCTCACATGCTTTCTCTAAGTCCCCTCACATTTTTAAACTTGCCTCTATAATATAAAGTCTGGCAAGTCAAGGGTCATAGATTTAACAATCCAATTCCAGGCCCTTGTTTGTACACCTCTCTTACTTTCTCTAAGCCCCCTCACATTTCCAAACCTGAGTCTATGGTTTAGAGTCAGGGAAGTCAAGGGTCATAGACTCGCCAATCCAAGTCCAGGCCGTTGTTTGTACAGCTCACATGGTTTCTCTAAGTCCCCTCACATTTCCAAACCTGAGTTTATAAAGTGTACTGTGTGGGAAGTCAAGGGTCATAGACTCACCAATCCAAGTCCAGGCCCTTGTTTGTACACCTCTCTTACTTTCTCTAAGCGGCACCACATTTCCAAAACTTAGTTTATAAAGAGTATATTCTGGGAAGTCAAGGTTCATGGACTTAGCAATCCAAGTGCAGGCCCTTGTTTGTACACCTCTCTTACTTTCTCTAAGTGCCACCATATTTCCAAAACTTTGTTTATAAAGAGTACATTCTGGGAAGTCAAGGTTCCTGGACTTAGCAATCCAAGTGCAGGCCCTTGTTTGTACACCTCTCTTACTTTCTCTAAGTGCCACCACGTTTCCAAAACTTAGTTTATAAAGAGTATATTCTGGGAAGTCAAGGGTCATAGACTCACCAATCCAAGTCCAGGCCCTTGTTTGTACACCTCTCTTACTTTCTCTAAGTCCCCTCACATTTCCAAACTTGCCTCTATAGAATAAAGTCTGGGAAGTCAAGGGTCATAGACTCACCAATCCAAGTCCAGGCCCTTGTTTGTACACCTCTCTTACTTTCTCTAAGGCCCCTCACATTTCCAAACCTGAGTCTGTGGTGTAGAGTCTATGAAGTCAAGGGTCATAGACTTGCCAATCCAAGTGCAGGCCCTTGTTTGTATACCTCACATGCTTTCTCTAAGTCCCCTCACATTTCCAAACTTGCCTCTATAGTATAAAGTCTGGGAAGTCAAGGGTCATAGACTTACCAATCTAAGTCCAGGCCCTTGTTTGTACACCTCTCTTTCTCTAAGTGCCACCTCATTTCCAAAACTTAGTTTATAAAGAGTATATTCTGGGAAGTCAAGGGTCATGGACTTACCAATCCAAGTCCAGGCCCTTGTTTGTACAGCTCACATGCTTTCTGTAAGTCCCCTCACATTTCCAAACCTGAGTATATAAAGTGTACTGTGTGGGAAGTCAAAGGTCATAGACTCACCAATCCAAGTCCAGGCCCTTGTTTGTACACCTCTCTTACTTTCTCTAAGGCCCCTCACATTTCCAAACCTGAGTCTGTGGTGTAGAGTCTATGAAGTCAAGGGTCATAGACTTACCAATCCAAGTCCTGGCCCTCTTTTGTACACCTCACATGCTTTCTCTAAGTCCCCTCACATTTCCAAACTTGCCTCTATAGTATAAAGTCTGGGAAGTCAAGTTCATAGACTTACCAATCCAAGTCCAGGCCCTTGTTTGTACACCTCTCTTACTTTCTCTAAGTGCCACCTCATTTCCAAAACTTAGTTTATAAAGAGTATATTCTGGGAAGTCAAGGGTCATAGACTCACCAATCCAATTCCAGGCCCTTGTTTGTACACCTCTCTTACTTTCTCTAGTGCCACCTCATTTCCAAAACTTAGTTTATAAAGAGTATATTCTGGAAAGTCAAGGATCATAGACTCACCAATCCAAGTCCAGGCCCTTGTTTGTACAGCTCACATTCTTTCTGTAAGTCCCCTCACATTTCCAAACCTGAGTCTATAAAGTGTACTGTGTGGGAAGTTAAGGGTCATAGACTCGCCAATCCAAGTCCAGGCCCTTGCTTGTACACCTCTCTTACTAGCTCTAAGCACCCTCACATTTCCAAACCTGAGTCTATGGTGTAGAGTCTGGGAAGTCAAGGGTCATAGACTCGCCAATCCAAGTCCAGGCCCTTGTTTGTACACCTCTCTTACTTTCTCTAAGTGCCACCATATTTCCAAAACTTAGTTTATAAAGAGTATATTCTGGGAAGTCAAGGGTCATAGACTCACCAATCCAAGTCCTGGCCCTCTTTTGTACACCTAACATGCTTTCTCTAAGTCCCCTCACATTTCCAAACTTGCCTCTATAGAATAAAGTCTGGGAAGTCAAGGGTCATAGACTTAACAATCCAATTCCAGGCCCTTGTTTGTACACCTCTCTTACTTTCTCTAAGCCCCCTCACATTTCCAAACCTGAGTCTATGGTTTAGAGTCAGGGAAGTCAAGGGTCATAGACTCGCCAATCCAAGTCCAGGCCGTTGTTTGTACAGCTCACATGGTTTCTCTAAGTCCCCTCACATTTCCAAACCTGAGTTTATAAAGTGTACTGTGTGGGAAGTCAAGGGTCATAGACTCACCAATCCAAGTCCAGGCCCTTGTTTGTACACCTCTCTTACTTTCTCTAAGCGGCACCACATTTCCAAAACTTAGTTTATAAAGAGTATATTCTGGGAAGTCAAGGTTCATGGACTTACCAATCCAAGTGCAGGCCCTTGTTTGTACACCTCTCTTACTTTCTCTAAGTGCCACCATATTTCCAAATCTTTGTTTATAAAGAGTACATTCTGGGAAGTCAAGGGTCATAGACTCGCCAATCCAAGTCCAGGCCCTTGTTTGTACACCTCTCTTACTTTCTCTAAGTGCCACCACGTTTCCAAAACTTAGTTTATAAAGAGTATATTCTGGGAAGTCAAGGGTCATAGACTCACCAATCCAAGTCCTGGCCCTCTTTTGTACACCTCACATGCTTTCTCTAAGTCCCCTCACATTTCCAAACTTGCCTCTATAGAATAAAGTCTGGGAAGTCAAGGGTCATAGACTCACCAATCCAAGTCCAGGCCCTTGTTTGTACACCTCTCTTACTTTCTCTAAGGCCCCTCACATTTCCAAACCTGAGTCTGTGGTGTAGAGTCTATGAAGTCAAGAGTCATAGACTTACCAATCCAAGTGCAGGCCCTTGTTTGTATACCTCACATGCTTTCTCTAAGTCCCCTCACATTTCCAAACTTGCCTCTATAGTATAAAGTCTGGGAAGTCAAGGGTCATAGACTTACCAATCTAAGTCCAGGCCCTTGTTTGTACACCTCTCTTACTTTCTCTAAGTGCCACCTCATTTCCAAAACTTAGTTTATAAAGAGTATATTCTGGGAAGTCAAGGGTCATAGACTTACCAATCCAAGTCCAGGCCCTTGTTTGTACAGCTCACATGCTTTCTGTAAGTCCCCTCACATTTCCAAACCTGAGTCTATAAAGTGAACTGTGTGGGAAGTTAAGGGTCATAGACTCGCCAATCCAAGTCCAGGCCCTTGCTTATACACCTCTCTTACTATCTCTAAGCACCCTCACATTTCCAAACCTGAGTCTATGGTGTAGAGTCTGGGAAGTCAAGGGTCATAGACTCGCCAATCCAAGTGCAGGCCCTTGTTTGTACAGCTCACATGCTTTCTCTAAGTCCCCTCACATTTCCAAACTTGCCTCTATAGTATAAAGTCTGGGAAGTCAAGGGTCATAGACTTACCAATCCAAGTCCAGGCCGTTGTTTGTACACCTCTCTTACTTTCTCTAAGCCCCCTCACATTTCCAAACCTGAGTCTATGGTGTAGATTCTGGGAAGTCAAGGGTCATAGACTCGCCAATCCAAGTGCAGGCCCTTGTTTGTACAGCTCACATGCTTTCTCTAAGTCCCCTCACATTTCCAAACCTGAGTCTATAAAGTGTACTGTGTGGGAAGTCAAGGGTCATAGACTCACCAATCCAAGTCCAGGCCATTGTTTGTACACCTCTCTTACTTTCTTTAAGCGGCACCACATTTCCAAAACTTAGTTTATAAAGAGTATATTCTGGGAAGTCAAGGTTCATGGACTTACCAATCCAAGTGCAGGCCCTTGTTTGTACAGCTCACATGTTTTCTCTAAGTCCCCTCACATTTCCAAACCTGAATCTATAAAGTGTACTGTGTGGGAAGTCAAGGGTCATAGACTCACCAATCCAAGTCCAGGCCCTTATTTGTACACCTCTCTTACTTTCTCTAAGGCCCCTCACATTTCCAAACCTGAGTCTGTGGTGTAGAGTCTATGAAGTCAAGGGTCATAGACTTACCAATCCAAGTCCTGGCCCTCTTTTGTACACCTCACATGCTTTCTCTAAGTCCCCTCACATTTCCAAACTTGCCTCTATAGTATAAAGTCTGGGAAGTCAAGGGTCATAGACTTACCAATCCAAGTCCAGGCCCTTGTTTGTACAGCTCACATGCTTTCTGTAAGTCCCCTCACATTTCCAAAACTTAGTTTATAAAGAGTATGTTCTGGGAAGTCAAGGGTCATAGACTCACCAATCCAAGTCCAGGCCCTTGTTTGTACACCTCTCTTACTTTCTCTAAGTGCCACCTCATTTCCAAAACTTAGTTTATAAAGAGTATATTCTGGGAAGTCAAGGGTCATAGACTCACCAATCCAAGTCCTGGCCCTCTTTTGCACACCTCACATGCTTTCTCTAAGTCCCCTCACATTTCCAAACTTGCCTCTATAGTATAAAGTCTGGAAAGTCAAGGGTCATAGACTCACCAATCCAAGTCCAGGCCCTTGTTTGTACACCTCTCTTACTTTCTCTAAGTGCCACCTCATTTCCAAAACTTAGTTTATAAAGAGTATATTCTGGGAAGTCAAGGGTCATACACTCACCAATCCAATTCCAGGCCCTTGTTTGTACACCTCTCTTACTTTCTCTAAGTGTCACCACATTTCCAAAACTTAGTTTATAAAGAGTATATTATGGGAAGTCAAGGGTCATAGACTCGCCAATCCAAGTGCTGCCCTTGTTTTGTACACCTCACATGCTTTCTCTAAGTCCCCTCACATTTCCAAACTTACCTGTATATAATAAAGTCTGGGAAGTCAAGGGTCATAGACTCACCAATCCAAGTCCAGGCCCTTGTTTGTACACCTCTCTTACTTTCTCTAAGCCCCCTCACATTTCCAAACCTGAGTCTATGGTGTAGAGTCTGGGAAGTCAAGGGTCATAGACTCACCAATCCAAGTCCAGGCCCTTGTTTGTACACCTCTCTTACTTTCTCTAAGCCCCCTCACATTTCCAAACCTGAGTCTACGGTGTAGAGTCTAGGAAGGCAAGGGTCATAGACTCGCCAATCCAAGTCTAGGCCCTTGTTTGTAAACCTCTCTTACTTTCTCTAAGTCCCCTCACATTTCCAAACCTGAGTCTATAAAGTATACTGTGTTGGAAGTCAAAGGTCATAGACTTACCAATCCAAGTCTAGGCCATTGTTTGTACACCTCTCTTACTTTTTCGAAGTGCCACCACATTTCCAAACCTGAGTCTATAAAGTGTACTGTGTGGGAAGTCAAGGGTCATAGACTCGCCAATCCAAGTCCAGGCCCTTGCTTGTACACCTCTCTTACTTTCTCTAAGTGCCACCACGTTTCCAAAACTTAGTTTATAAAGAGTATATTCTGGGAAGTCAAGGGTCATAGACTCACCAATCCAAGTCCTGGCCCTCTTTTGTACACCTCACATGCTTTCTCTAAGTCCCCTCACATTTCCAAACTTGCCTCTATAGTATAAAGTCTGGGAAGTCAAGGGTCATAGACTTACCAATCCAAGTCCAGGCCGTTGTTTGTACACCTCTCTTACTTTCTCTAAGCCCCCTCACATTTCCAAACCTGAGTCTATGGTGTAGATTCTGGGAAGTCAAGGGTCATAGACTCGCCAATCCAAGTGCAGGCCCTTGTTTGTACAGCTCACATGCTTTCTCTAAGTCCCCTCACATTTCCAAACCTGAGTCTATAAAGTGTACTGTGTGGGAAGTCAAGGGTCATAGACTCACCAATCCAAGTCCAGGCCATTGTTTGTACACCTCTCTTACTTTCTTTAAGCGGCACCACATTTCCAAAACTTAGTTTATAAAGAGTATATTCTGGGAAGTCAAGGTTCATGGACTTACCAATCCAAGTGCAGGCCCTTGTTTGTACAGCTCACATGTTTTCTCTAAGTCCCCTCACATTTCCAAACCTGAATCTATAAAGTGTACTGTGTGGGAAGTCAAGGGTCATAGACTCACCAATCCAAGTCCAGGCCCTTATTTGTACACATCTCTTACTTTCTCTAAGGCCCCTCACATTTCCAAACCTGAGTCTGTGGTGTAGAGTCTATGAAGTCAAGGTTCATAGACTTACCAATCCAAGTCCTGGCCCTCTTTTGTACACCTCACATGCTTTCTCTAAGTCCCCTCACATTTCCAAACTTGCCTCTATAGTATAAAGTCTGGGAAGTCAAGGGTCATAGACTTACCAATCCAAGTCCAGGCCCTTGTTTGTACAGCTCACATGCTTTCTGTAAGTCCCCTCACATTTCCAAAACTTAGTTTATAAAGAGTATGTTCTGGGAAGTCAAGGGTCATAGACTCACCAATCCAAGTCCAGGCCCTTGTTTGTACACCTCTCTTACTTTCTCTAAGTGCCACCTCATTTCCAAAACTTAGTTTATAAAGAGTATATTCTGGGAAGTCAAGGGTCATAGACTCACCAATCCAATTCCAGGCCCTTGTTTGTACACCTCTCTTACTTTCTCTAAGTGTCACCACGTTTCCAAAACTTAGTTTATAAAGAGTATATTCTGGGAAGTCAAGGGTCATAGACTCACCAATCCAAGTCCAGGCCCTCTGTTTGTACACCTCTCTTACTTTCTCTAAGCCCCCTCACATTTCCAAACCTGAGTCTACGGTGTAGAGTCTAGGAAGGCAAGGGTCATAGACTCGCCAATCCAAGTCTAGGCCCTTGTTTGTAAACCTCTCTTACTTTCTCTAAGTCCCCTCACATTTCCAAACCTGAGTCTATAAAGTGTACTGTGTTGGAAGTCAAAGGTCATAGACTTACCAATCCAAGTCTAGGCCATTGTTTGTACACCTCTCTTACTTTTTCGAAGTGCCACCACATTTCCAAACCTGAGTCTATAAAGTGTACTGTGTGGGAAGTCAAGGGTCATAGACTCGCCAATCCAAGTCCAGGCCCTTGCTTGTACACCTCTCTTACTTTCTCTAAGCACCCTCACATTTCCAAACCTGAGTCTATGGTGTAGAGTCTGGGAAGTCAAGGGTCATAGACTCACCAATCCAAGTCCAGGCCCTTGTTTGTACACCTCTCTTACTTTCTCTAAGTGTCACCACATTTCCAAAACTTAGTTTATAAAGAGTATATTATGGGAAGTCAAGGGTCATAGACTCGCCAATCCAAGTGCTGCCCTTGTTTTGTACACCTCACATGCTTTCTCTAAGTCCCCTCACATTTCCAAACTTACCTGTATATAATAAAGTCTGGGAAGTCAAGGGTCATAGACTCACCAATCCAAGTCCAGGCCCTTGTTTGTACACCTCTCTTACTTTCTCTAAGCCCCCTCACATTTCCAAACCTGAGTCTATGGTGTAGAGTCTGGGAAGTCAAGGGTCATAGACTCACCAATCCAAGTCCAGGCCCTTGTTTGTACACCTCTCTTACTTTCTCTAAGTGCCACCACGTTTCCAAAACTTAGTTTATAAAGAGTATATTCTTGGAAGTCAAGGGTCATAGACTTACCAATCCAAGTCCAGGCCCTTGTTTGTACACCTCTCTTACTTTCTCTAAGCCCCCTCACATTTCCAAACCTGAGTCTACAGTGTAGAGTCTAGGAAGGCAAGGGTCATAGACTCGCCAATCCAAGTCTAGGCCCTTGTATGTAAACCTCTCTTACTTTCTCTAAGTCCCCTCACATTTCCAAACCTGAGTCTATAAAGTGTACTGTGTTGGAAGTCAAAGGTCATAGACTTACCAATCCAAGTCTAGGCCATTGTTTGTACACCTCTCTTACTTTTTCGAAGTGCCACCACATTTCCAAACCTGAGTCTATAAAGTGTACTGTGTGGGAAGTCAAGAGTCATAGACTCGCCAATCCAAGTCCAGGCCCTTGCTTGTACACCTCTCTTACTTTCTCTAAGCCCCTCACATTTCCAAACCTGAGTCTATGGTGTAGAGTCTGGGAAGTCAAGGGTCATAGACTCACCAATCCAAGTCCAGGTCCTTGTTTGTACACCTCTCTTACTTTCTCTAAGTGCCACCACGTTTCCAAAACTTAGTTTATAAAGAGTATATTCTGGGAAGTCAAGGGTCATAGACTCACCAATCCAAGTCCTGGCCCTCTTTTGTACACCTCACATGCTTTCTCTAAGTCCCCTCACATTTCCAAACTTGCCTCTATAATATAAAGTCTGGGAAGTCAAGGGTCATAGACTTACCAATCTAAGTCCAGGCCGTTGTTTGTACACCTCTCTTACTTTCTCTAAGCCCCCTCACATTTCCAAACCTGAGTCTATGGTGTAGATTCTGGGAAGTCAAGGGTCATAGACTCGCCAATCCAAGTGCAGGCCCTTGTTTGTACAGCTCACATGCTTTCTCTAAGTCCCCTCACATTTCCAAACCTGAGTCTATAAAGTGTACTGTGTGGGAAGTCAATGGTCATAGACTCACCAATCCAAGTCCAGGCCCTTGTTTGTACACCTCTCTTACTTTCTCTAAGCCCCCTCACATTTCCAAACCTGAGTCTATGGTGTAGATTCTGGGAAGTCAAGGGTCATAGACTCGCCAATCCAAGTGCAGGCCCTTGTTTGTACAGCTCACATGCTTTCTCTAAGTCCCCTCACATTTCCAAACCTGAGTCTATAAAGTGTACTGTGTGGGAAGTCAAGGGTCATAGACTCACCAATCCAAGTCCAGGCCCTTGTTTGTACACCTCTCTTACTTTCTCTAAGTCCCCTCACATTTCCAAACCTGAGTCTATAAAGTGTACTGTGTGGGAAGTCAAAGGTCATAGACTTACCAATCCAAGTCTAGGCCATTGTTTGTACACCTCTCTTACTTTTTCGAAGTGCCACCACATTTCCAAACCTGAGTCTATAAAGTGTACTGTGTGGGAAGTCAAGGGTCATAGACTCGCCAATCCAAGTCCAGGCCCTTGCTTGTACACCTCTCTTACTTTCTCTAAGCACCCTCACATTTCCAAACCTGAGTCTATGGTGTAGAGTCTGGAAAGTCAAGGGTCATAGACTCACCAATCCAAGTCCAGGTCCTTGTTTGTACACCTCTCTTACTTTCTCTAAGTGCCACCACGTTTCCAAAACTTAGTTTATAAAGAGTATATTCTGGGAAGTCAAGGGTCATAGACTCACCAATCGAAGTCCAGGCCCTCTTTTGTACACCTCACATGCTTTCTCTAAGTCCCCTCACATTTCCAAACTTGCCTCCATAGTATAAAGTCTGGAAAGTCAAGGGTCATAGACTCACCAATCCAAGTCCTGGCCCTCTTTTGTACACCTCACATGCTTTCTCTAAGTCCCCTCACATTTCCAAACTTGCCTCTATAGTATAAAGTCTGGAAAGTAAAGGGTCATAGACTCACCAATCCAAGTCCAGGCCCTTGTTTGTACACCTCTCTTACTTTCTCTAAGTGCCACCTCATTTCCAAAACTTAGTTTATAAAGAGTATATTCTGGGAAGTCAAGGGTCATAGACTCACCAATCCAATTCCAGGCCCTTGTTTGTACACCTCTCTTACTTTCTCTAAGTGCCACCTCATTTCCAAAACTTAGTTTATAAAGAGTATATTCTGGGAAGTCAAGGGTCATAGACTCACCAATCCAAGTCCTGGCCCTCTTTTGTACACCTCACATGCTTTCTCTAAGTCCCCTCACATTTCCAAACTTACCTCTATAGAATAAAGTCTGTGAAGTCAAGAGTCATAGACTTACCAATCCAAGTCCAGACCCTTGTTTGTACACCTCTCTTACTTTCTCTAAGTGCCACCTCATTTCCAAAACTTAGTTTATAAAGAGTATATTCTGGGAAGTCAAGGGTCATACACTCACCAATCCAATTCCAGGCCCTTGTTTGTACACCTCTCTTACTTTCTCTAAGTGTCACCACATTTCCAAAACTTAGTTTATAAAGAGTATATTATGGGAAGTCAAGGGTCATAGACTCACCAATCCAAGTGCTGCCCTTGTTTTGTACACCTCACATGCTTTCTCTAAGTCCCCTCACATTTCCAAACTTACCTGTATATAATAAAGTCTGGGAAGTCAAGGGTCATAGACTCACCAATCCAAGTCCAGGCCCTTGTTTGTACACCTCTCTTACTTTCTCTAAGCCCCCTCACATTTCCAAACCTGAGTCTATGGTGTAGAGTCTGGGAAGTCAAGGGTCATAGACTCACCAATCCAAGTCCAGGCCCTTGTTTGTACACCTCTCTTACTTTCTCTAAGTGCCACCACGTTTCCAAAACTTAGTTTATAAAGAGTATATTCTTGGAAGTCAAGGGTCATAGACTCACCAATCCAAGTCCAGGCCCTTGTTTGTACACCTCTCTTACTTTCTCTAAGCCCCCTCACATTTCCAAACCTGAGTCTACGGTGTAGAGTCTAGGAAGGCAAGGGTCATAGACTCGCCAATCCAAGTCTAGGCCCTTGTTTGTAAACCTCTCTTACTTTCTCTAAGTCCCCTCACATTTCCAAACCTGAGTCTATAAAGTATACTGTGTTGGAAGTCAAAGGTCATAGACTTACCAATCCAAGTCTAGGCCATTGTTTGTACACCTCTCTTACTTTTTCGAAGTGCCACCACATTTCCAAACCTGAGTCTATAAAGTGTACTGTGTGGGAAGTCAAGGGTCATAGACTCGCCAATCCAAGTCCAGGCCCTTGCTTGTACACCTCTCTTACTTTCTCTAAGCACCCTCACATTTCCAAACCTGAGTCTATGGTGTAGAGTCTGGGAAGTCAAGGGTCATAGACTCACCAATCCAAGTCCAGGTCCTTGTTTGTACACCTCTCTTACTTTCTCTAAGTGCCACCACGTTTCCAAAACTTAGTTTATAAAGAGTATATTCTGGGAAGTCAAGGGTCATAGACTCACCAATCCAAGTCCTGGCCCTCTTTTGTACACCTCACATGCTTTCTCTAAGTCCCCTCACATTTCCAAACTTGCCTCTATAGAATAAAGTCTGAGAAGTCAAGGGTCATAGACTCACCAGTCCAAGTCCAGGCCCTTGTTTGTACACCTCTCTTACTTTCTCTTAGTGGCACCACTTTTCCAAAACTTAGTTTATAAAGAGTATATTCTGGGAAGTCAAGGGTCATAGACTTACCAATCCAAGTCCAGGCCCTTGTTTGTACACCTCTCTTACTTTCTCTAAGTGCCACCACATTTCCAAAACTTAGTTTATAAAGAGTATATTCTGGAAAGTCAAGGATCATAGACTCGCCAATACAAGTCCTGGCCCTCTTTTGTACACCTCACATGCTTTCTCTACGTCCCCTCACATTTTTAAACTTGCCTCTATAATATAAAGTCTGGCAAGTCAAGGGTCATAGACTTAACAATCCAATTTCAGGCCCTTGTTTGTACACCTCTCTTACTTTCTCTAAGCCCCCTCACATTTCCAAACCTGAGTCTATGGTTTAGAGTCAGGGAAGTCAAGGGTCATAGACTCGCCAATCCAAGTCCAGGCCCTTGTTTGTACAGCTCACATGCTTTCTGTAAGTCCCCTCACATTTCCAAACCTGAGTCTATAAAGTGTACTGTGTGGGAAGTTAAGGGTCATAGACTCGCCAATCCAAGTCCAGGCCCTTGCTTGTACACCTCTCTTACTGTCTCTAAGTGCCACCACGTTTCCAAAACTTAGTTTATAAAGAGTATATTCTGGGAAGTCAAGGGTCATAGACTCACCAATCCAAGTCCTGGCCCTCTTTTGTACACCTCACATGCTTTCTCTAAGTCCCCTCACAATTCCAAACTTGCCTCTATAGAATAAAGTCTGGGAAGTCAAGGGTCATAGACTCACCAATCCAAGTGCAGGCCCTTGTTTGTACACCTCTCTTACTTTCTCTAAGTGCCACCACATTTCCAAAACTTAGTTTGTAAAGAGTATATTCTGGAAAGTCAAGGGTCATAGACTCACCAATCAAAGTCCAGGCCCTTGTTTGTACACCTCTCTTACTTTCTCTAAGCCCCCTCACATTTCCAAACCTGAGTCTATGGTTTAGAGTCAGGGAAGTCAAGGGTCATAGACTCGCCAATCCAAGTCCAGGCCCTTGTTTGTACAGCTCACATGCTTTCTGTAAGTCCCCTCACATTTCCAAACCTGAGTATATAAAGTGTACTGTGTGGGAAGTCAAAGGTCATAGACTCACCAATCCAAGTCCAGGCCCTTGTTTGTACACCTCTCTTACTTTCTCTAAGGCCCCTCACATTTCCAAACCTGAGTCTGTGGTGTAGAGTCTATGAAGTCAAGGGTCATAGACTTACCAATCCAAGTCCTGGCCCTCTTTTGTACACCTCACATGCTTTCTCTTAGTCCCCTCACATTTCCAAACTTGCCTCTATAGTATAAAGTCTGGGAAGTCAAGGGTCATAGACTTACCAATCCAAGTCCAGGCCCTTGTTTGTACACCTCTCTTACTTTCTCTAAGTGCCACCTCATTTCCAAAACTTAGTTTATAAAGAGTATATTCTGGGAAGTCAAGGGTCATAGACTCACCAATCCAATTCCAGGCCCTTGTTTGTACACCTCTCTTACTTTCTCTAGTGCCACCTCATTTCCAAAACTTAGTTTATAAAGAGTATATTCTGGAAAGTCAAGGATCATAGACTCACCAATCCAAGTCCAGGCCCTTGTTTGTACAGCTCACATGCTTTCTGTAAGTCCCCTCACATTTCCAAACCTGAGTCTATAAAGTGTACTGTGTGGGAAGTTAAGGGTCATAGACTCGCCAATCCAAGTCCAGGCCCTTGCTTGTACACCTCTCTTACTATCTCTAAGCACCCTCACATTTCCAAACCTGAGTCTATGGTGTAGAGTCTGGGAAGTCAAGGGTCATAGACTCGCCAATCCAAGTCCAGGCCCTTGTCTGTAGACCTCTCTTATTTTCTCTAAGTGCCACCACGTTTCCAAAACTTAGTTTATAAAGAGTATATTCTGGGAAGTCAAGGGTCATAGACTCACCAATCCAAGTCCAGGCCCTTGTTTGTACACCTCTCTTACTTTCTCTGAGTGCCACCACGTTTCCAAAACTTAGTTTATAAAGAGTATATTCTGGGAAGTCAAGGGTCATAGACTCACCAATCCAAGTCCTGGCCCTCTTTTGTACACCTCACATGCTTTCTCTAAGTCCCCTCACATTTCCAAACTTGCCTCTATAGAATAAAGTCTGGGAAGTCAAGGGTCATAGACTCACCAATCCAAGTGCAGGCCCTTGTTTGTACACATCTCTTACTTTCTCTAAGTGCCACCACATTTCCAAAACTTAGTTTATAAAGAGTATATTCTGGAAAGTCAAGGATCATAGACTTACCAATCCAAGTCCTGGCCCTCTTTTGTACACCTCACATGCTTTCTCTAAGTCCCCTCACATTTTTAAACTTGCCTCTATAATATAAAGTCTGGCAAGTCAAGGGTCATAGACTTAACAATTCAATTCCAGGCCCTTGTTTGTACACCTCTCTTACTTTCTCTAAGCCCCCTCACATTTCCAAACCTGAGTCTATGGTTTAGAGTCAGGGAAGTCAAGGGTCATAGACTCGCCAATCCAAGTCCAGGCCGTTGTTTGTACAGCTCACATGGTTTCTCTAAGTCCCCTCACATTTCCAAACCTGAGTTTATAAAGTGTACTGTGTGGGAAGTCAAGGGTCATAGACTCACCAATCCAAGTCCAGGCCCTTGTTTGTACACCTCTCTTACTTTCTCTAAGCGGCACCACATTTCCAAAACTTAGTTTATAAAGAGTATATTCTGGGAAGTCAAGGTTCATGGACTTACCAATCCAAGTGCAGTCCCTTGTTTGTACACCTCTCTTACTTTCTCTAAGTGCCACCATATTTCCAAAACTTTGTTTATAAAGAGTACATTCTGGGAAGTCAAGGGTCATAGACTCGCCAATCCAAGTCCAGGCCCTTGTTTGTACACCTCTCTTACTTTCTCTAAGTGCCACCACGTTTCCAAAACTTAGTTTATAAAGAGTATATTCTGGGAAGTCAAGGGTCATAGACTCACCAATCCAAGTCCTGGCCCTCTTTTGTACACCTCACATGCTTTCTCTAAGTCCCCTCACATTTCCAAACTTACCTGTATATAATAAAGTCTGGGAAGTCAAGGGTCATAGACTCACCAATCCAAGTCCAGGCCCTTGTTTGTACACCTCTCTTACTTTCTCTAAGCCCCCTCACATTTCCAAACCTGAGTCTACGGTGTAGAGTCTAGGAAAGCAAGGGTCATAGACTCGCCAATCCAAGTCTAGGCCCTTGTTTGTAAACCTCTCTTACTTTCTCTAAGTCCCCTCACATTTCCAAACCTGAGTCTATAAAGTGTACTGTGTTGGAAGTCAAAGGTCATAGACTTACCAATCCAAGTCTAGGCCATTGTTTGTACACCTCTCTTACTTTTTCGAAGTGCCACCACATTTCCAAACCTGAGTCTATAAAGTGTACTGTGTGGGAAGTCAAGGGTCATAGACTCGCCAATCCAAGTACAGGCCCTTGCTTGTACACCTCTCTTACTTTCTCTAAGCACCCTCACATTTCCAAACCTGAGTCTATGGTGTAGAGTCTGGGAAGTCAAGGGTCATAGACTCACCAATCCAAGTCCAGGTCCTTGTTTGTACACCTCTCTTACTTTCTCTAAGTGCCACCACGTTTCCAAAACTTAGTTTATAAAGAGTATATTCTGGGAAGTCAAGGGTCATAGACTCGCCAATCCAAGTGCTGCCCTTGTTTTGTACACCTCACATGCTTTCTCTAAGTCCCCTCACATTTCCAAACTTACCTGTATATAATAAAGTCTGGGAAGTCAAGGGTCATAGACTCACCAATCCAAGTCCAGGCCCTTGTTTGTACACCTCTCTTACTTTCTCTAAGCCCCCTCACATTTCCAAACCTGAGTTTATGGTGTAGAGTCTGGGAAGTCAAGGGTCATAGACTCACCAATCCAAGTCCAGGCCCTTGTTTGTACACCTCTCTTACTTTCTCTAAGTGCCACCACGTTTCCAAAACTTAGTTTATAAAGAGTATATTCTTGGAAGTCAAGGGTCATAGACTCACCAATCCAAGTCCAGGCCCTTGTTTGTACACCTCTCTTACTTTCTCTAAGCCCCCTCACATTTCCAAACCTGAGTCTACGGTGTAGAGTCTAGGAAGGGAAGGGTCATAGACTCGCCAATCCAAGTCTAGGCCCTTGTTTGTAAACCTCTCTTACTTTCTCTAAGTCCCCTCACATTTCCAAACCTGAGTCTATAAAGTGTACTGTGTTGGAAGTCAAAGGTCATAGACTTACCAATCCAAGTCTAGGCCATTGTTTGTACACCTCTCTTACTTTTTCGAAGTGCCACCACATTTCCAAACCTGAGTCTATAAAGTGTACTGTGTGGGAAGTCAAGGGTCATAGACTCGCCAATCCAAGTACAGGCCCTTGCTTGTACACCTCTCTTACTTTCTCTAAGCACCCTCACATTTCCAAACCTGAGTCTATGGTGTAGAGTCTGGGAAGTCAAGGGTCATAGACTCACCAATCCAAGTCCAGGTCCTTGTTTGTACACCTCTCTTACTTTCTCTAAGTGCCACCACGTTTCCAAAACTTAGTTTATAAAGAGTATATTCTGGGAAGTCAAGGGTCATAGACTCGCCAATCCAAGTGCTGCCCTTGTTTTGTACACCTCACATGCTTACTCTAAGTCCCCTCACATTTCCAAACTTGCCTCTATAGTATAAAGTCTGGGAAGTCAAGGGTCATAGACTTACCAATCCAAGTCCAGGCCGTTGTTTGTACACCTCTCTTACTTTCTCTAAGCCCCCTCACATTTCCAAACCTGAGTCTATGGTGTAGAGTCTGGGAAGTCAAGGGTCATAGACTCGCCAATCCAAGTCCAGGCCCTTGTTTGTAGACCTCTCTTATTTTCTCTAAGTGCCACCACGTTTCCAAAACTTAGTTTATAAAGAGTATATTCTGGGAAGTCAAGGGTCATAGACTCACCAATCCAAGTCCAGGCCCTTGTTTGTACACCTCTCTTACTTTCTCTAAGCGGCACCACATTTCCAAAACTTAGTTTATAAAGAGTATATTCTGGGAAGTCAAGGTTCATGGACTTACCAATCCAAGTGCAGGCCCTTGTTTGTACACCTCTCTTACTTTCTCTAAGTGCCACCATATTTCCAAAACTTTGTTTATAAAGAGTACATTCTGGGAAGTCAAGGGTCATAGACTCGCCAATCCAAGTCCAGGCCCTTGTTTGTACACCTCTCTTACTTTCTCTAAGTGCCACCACGTTTCCAAAACTTAGTTTATAAAGAGTATATTCTGGGAAGTCAAGGGTCATAGACTCACCAATCCAAGTCCAGGCCCTTGTTTGTACACCTCGCTTACTTTCTCTAAGTGCCACCACGTTTCCAAAACTTAGTTTATAAAGAGTATATTCTGGGAAGTCAAGGGTCATAGACTCACCAATCCAAGTCCTGGCCCTCTTTTGTACACCTCACATGCTTTCTCTAAGTCCCCTCACATTTCCAAACTTACCTGTATATAATAAAGTCTGGGAAGTCAAGGGTCATAGACTCACCAATCCAAGTCCAGGCCCTTGTTTGTACACCTCTCTTACTTTCTCTAAGCCCCCTCACATTTCCAAACCTGAGTCTACGGTGTAGAGTCTAGGAAAGCAAGGGTCATAGACTCGCCAATCCAAGTCTAGGCCCTTGTTTGTAAACCTCTCTTACTTTCTCTAAGTCCCCTCACATTTCCAAACCTGAGTCTATAAAGTGTACTGTGTTGGAAGTCAAAGGTCATAGACTTACCAATCCAAGTCTAGGCCATTGTTTGTACACCTCTCTTACTTTTTCGAAGTGCCACCACATTTCCAAACCTGAGTCTATAAAGTGTACTGTGTGGGAAGTCAAGGGTCATAGACTCGCCAATCCAAGTACAGGCCCTTGCTTGTACACCTCTCTTACTTTCTCTAAGCACCCTCACATTTCCAAACCTGAGTCTATGGTGTAGAGTCTGGGAAGTCAAGGGTCATAGACTCACCAATCCAAGTCCAGGTCCTTGTTTGTACACCTCTCTTACTTTCTCTAAGTGCCACCACGTTTCCAAAACTTAGTTTATAAAGAGTATATTCTGGGAAGTCAAGGGTCATAGACTCGCCAATCCAAGTGCTGCCCTTGTTTTGTACACCTCACATGCTTTCTCTAAGTCCCCTCACATTTCCAAACTTACCTGTATATAATAAAGTCTGGGAAGTCAAGGGTCATAGACTCACCAATCCAAGTCCAGGCCCTTGTTTGTACACCTCTCTTACTTTCTCTAAGCCCCCTCACATTTCCAAACCTGAGTTTATGGTGTAGAGTCTGGGAAGTCAAGGGTCATAGACTCACCAATCCAAGTCCAGGCCCTTGTTTGTACACCTCTCTTACTTTCTCTAAGTGCCACCACGTTTCCAAAACTTAGTTTATAAAGAGTATATTCTTGGAAGTCAAGGGTCATAGACTCACCAATCCAAGTCCAGGCCCTTGTTTGTACACCTCTCTTACTTTCTCTAAGCCCCCTCACATTTCCAAACCTGAGTCTACGGTGTAGAGTCTAGGAAGGCAAGGGTCATAGACTCGCCAATCCAAGTCTAGGCCCTTGTTTGTAAACCTCTCTTACTTTCTCTAAGTCCCCTCACATTTCCAAACCTGAGTCTATAAAGTGTACTGTGTTGGAAGTCAAAGGTCATAGACTTACCAATCCAAGTCTAGGCCATTGTTTGTACACCTCTCTTACTTTTTCGAAGTGCCACCACATTTCCAAACCTGAGTCTATAAAGTGTACTGTGTGGGAAGTCAAGGGTCATAGACTCGCCAATCCAAGTACAGGCCCTTGCTTGTACACCTCTCTTACTTTCTCTAAGCCCCTCACATTTCCAAACCTGAGTCTATGGTGTAGAGTCTGGGAAGTCAAGGGTCATAGACTCACCAATCCAAGTCCAGGTCCTTGTTTGTACACCTCTCTTACTTTCTCTAAGTGCCACCACGTTTCCAAAACTTAGTTTATAAAGAGTATATTCTGGGAAGTCAAGGGTCATAGACTCGCCAATCCAAGTGCTGCCCTTGTTTTGTACACCTCACATGCTTACTCTAAGTCCCCTCACATTTCCAAACTTGCCTCTATAGTATAAAGTCTGGGAAGTCAAGGGTCATAGACTTACCAATCCAAGTCCAGGCCGTTGTTTGTACACCTCTCTTACTTTCTCTAAGCCCCCTCACATTTCCAAACCTGAGTCTATGGTGTAGAGTCTGGGAAGTCAAGGGTCATAGACTCGCCAATCCAAGTCCAGGCCCTTGTTTGTAGACCTCTCTTATTTTCTCTAAGTGCCACCACGTTTCCAAAACTTAGTTTATAAAGAGTATATTCTGGGAAGTCAAGGGTCATAGACTCACCAATCCAAGTCCAGGCCCTTGTTTGTACACCTCTCTTACTTATTCTAAGCCCCCTCACATTTCTTAACCTGAGTCTATGGTGTAGAGTCTGGGAAGTCAAGGGTCATAGACTCGCCAATCCAAGTCCAGGCCCTTGTTTGTACACCTCTCTTACTTTCTCTAAGTGCCACCACGTTTCCAAAACTTAGTTTATAAAGAGTATATTCTGGAAAGTCAAGGATCATAGACTCACCAATCCAAGTCCTGGCCCTCTTTTGTACACCTCACATGCTTTCTCTAAGTCCCCTCACATTTTTAAACTTGCCTCTATAATATAAAGTCTGGCAAGTCAAGGGTCATAGATTTAACAATCCAATTCCAGGCCCTTGTTTGTACACCTCTCTTACTTTCTCTAAGCCCCCTCACATTTCCAAACCTGAGTCTATGGTTTAGAGTCAGGGAA
Source organism: Sminthopsis crassicaudata (assembly GCF_048593235.1). Classification (NCBI taxonomy): domain Eukaryota; kingdom Metazoa; phylum Chordata; class Mammalia; order Dasyuromorphia; family Dasyuridae; genus Sminthopsis; species Sminthopsis crassicaudata. The sequence goes on from NC_133623.1 coordinate 27,705,872, forward strand.
GTCAAGGGTCATAGACTCGCCAATCCAAGTCCAGGCCGTTGTTTGTACAGCTCACATGGTTTCTCTAAGTCCCCTCACATTTCCAAACCTGAGTTTATAAAGTGTACTGTGTGGGAAGTCAAGGGTCATAGACTCACCAATCCAAGTCCAGGCCCTTGTTTGTACACCTCTCTTACTTTCTCTAAGCGGCACCACATTTCCAAAACTTAGTTTATAAAGAGTATATTCTGGGAAGTCAAGGTTCATGGACTTAGCAATCCAAGTGCAGGCCCTTGTTTGTACACCTCTCTTACTTTCTCTAAGTGCCACCATATTTCCAAAACTTTGTTTATAAAGAGTACATTCTGGGAAGTCAAGGGTCATAGACTCGCCAATCCAAGTCCAGGCCCTTGTTTGTACACCTCTCTTACTTTCTCTAAGCCCCCTCACATTTCCAAACCTGAGTCTATGGTTTAGAGTCAGGGAAGTCAAGGGTCATAGACGCCAATCCAAGTGCTGCCCTTGTTTTGTACACCTCACATGCTTTCTCTAAGTCCCCTCACATTTCCAAACTTACCTGTATATAATAAAGTCTGGGAAGTCAAGGGTCATAGACTCACCAATCCAAGTCCAGGCCCTTGTTTGTACACCTCTCTTACTTTCTCTAAGCCCCCTCACATTTCCAAACCTGAGTTTATGGTGTAGAGTCTGGGAAGTCAAGGGTCATAGACTCACCAATCCAAGTCCAGGCCCTTGTTTGTACACCTCTCTTACTTTCTCTAAGTGCCACCACGTTTCCAAAACTTAGTTTATAAAGAGTATATTCTTGGAAGTCAAGGGTCATAGACTCACCAATCCAAGTCCAGGCCCTTGTTTGTACACCTCTCTTACTTTCTCTAAGCCCCCTCACATTTCCAAACCTGAGTCTACGGTGTAGAGTCTAGGAAGGGAAGGGTCATAGACTCGCCAATCCAAGTCTAGGCCCTTGTTTGTAAACCTCTCTTACTTTCTCTAAGTCCCCTCACATTTCCAAACCTGAGTCTATAAAGTGTACTGTGTTGGAAGTCAAAGGTCATAGACTTACCAATCCAAGTCTAGGCCATTGTTTGTACACCTCTCTTACTTTTTCGAAGTGCCACCACATTTCCAAACCTGAGTCTATAAAGTGTACTGTGTGGGAAGTCAAGGGTCATAGACTCGCCAATCCAAGTACAGGCCCTTGCTTGTACACCTCTCTTACTTTCTCTAAGCACCCTCACATTTCCAAACCTGAGTCTATGGTGTAGAGTCTGGGAAGTCAAGGGTCATAGACTCACCAATCCAAGTCCAGGTCCTTGTTTGTACACCTCTCTTACTTTCTCTAAGTGCCACCACGTTTCCAAAACTTAGTTTATAAAGAGTATATTCTGGGAAGTCAAGGGTCATAGACTCGCCAATCCAAGTGCTTCCCTTGTTTTGTACACCTCACATGCTTACTCTAAGTCCCCTCACATTTCCAAACTTGCCTCTATAGTATAAAGTCTGGGAAGTCAAGGGTCATAGACTTACCAATCCAAGTCCAGGCCGTTGTTTGTACACCTCTCTTACTTTCTCTAAGCCCCCTCACATTTCCAAACCTGAGTCTATGGTGTAGAGTCTGGGAAGTCAAGGGTCATAGACTCGCCAATCCAAGTCCAGGCCCTTGTTTGTAGACCTCTCTTATTTTCTCTAAGTGCCACCACGTTTCCAAAACTTAGTTTATAAAGAGTATATTCTGGGAAGTCAAGGGTCATAGACTCACCAATCCAAGTCCAGGCCCTTGTTTGTACACCTCTCTTACTTTCTCTAAGCGGCACCACATTTCCAAAACTTAGTTTATAAAGAGTATATTCTGGGAAGTCAAGGTTCATGGACTTACCAATCCAAGTGCAGGCCCTTGTTTGTACACCTCTCTTACTTTCTCTAAGTGCCACCATATTTCCAAAACTTTGTTTATAAAGAGTACATTCTGGGAAGTCAAGGGTCATAGACTCGCCAATCCAAGTCCAGGCCCTTGTTTGTACACCTCTCTTACTTTCTCTAAGTGCCACCACGTTTCCAAAACTTAGTTTATAAAGAGTATATTCTGGGAAGTCAAGGGTCATAGACTCACCAATCCAAGTCCAGGCCCTTGTTTGTACACCTCGCTTACTTTCTCTAAGTGCCACCACGTTTCCAAAACTTAGTTTATAAAGAGTATATTCTGGGAAGTCAAGGGTCATAGACTCACCAATCCAAGTCCAGGCCCTTGTTTGTACACCTCTCTTACTTTCTCTAAGCCCCCTCACATTTCCAAACCTGAGTCTACGGTGTAGAGTCTAGGAAAGCAAGGGTCATAGACTCGCCAATCCAAGTCTAGGCCCTTGTTTGTAACCTCTCTTACTTTCTCTAAGTCCCCTCACATTTCCAAACCTGAGTCTATAAAGTGTACTGTGTTGGAAGTCAAAGGTCATAGACTTACCAATCCAAGTCTAGGCCATTGTTTGTACACCTCTCTTACTTTTTCGAAGTGCCACCACATTTCCAAACCTGAGTCTATAAAGTGTACTGTGTGGGAAGTCAAGGGTCATAGACTCGCCAATCCAAGTACAGGCCCTTGCTTGTACACCTCTCTTACTTTCTCTAAGCACCCTCACATTTCCAAACCTGAGTCTATGGTGTAGAGTCTGGGAAGTCAAGGGTCATAGACTCACCAATCCAAGTCCAGGTCCTTGTTTGTACACCTCTCTTACTTTCTCTAAGTGCCACCACGTTTCCAAAACTTAGTTTATAAAGAGTATATTCTGGGAAGTCAAGGGTCATAGACTCGCCAATCCAAGTGCTGCCCTTGTTTTGTACACCTCACATGCTTTCTCTAAGTCCCCTCACATTTCCAAACTTACCTGTATATAATAAAGTCTGGGAATTCAAGGGTCATAGACTCACCAATCCAAGTCCAGGCCCTTGTTTGTACACCTCTCTTACTTTCTCTAAGCCCCCTCACATTTCCAAACCTGAGTTTATGGTGTAGAGTCTGGGAAGTCAAGGGTCATAGACTCACCAATCCAAGTCCAGGCCCTTGTTTGTACACCTCTCTTACTTTCTCTAAGTGCCACCACGTTTCCAAAACTTAGTTTATAAAGAGTATATTCTTGGAAGTCAAGGGTCATAGACTCACCAATCCAAGTCCAGGCCCTTGTTTGTACACCTCTCTTACTTTCTCTAAGCCCCCTCACATTTCCAAACCTGAGTCTACGGTGTAGAGTCTAGGAAGGCAAGGGTCATAGACTCGCCAATCCAAGTCTAGGCCCTTGTTTGTAAACCTCTCTTACTTTCTCTAAGTCCCCTCACATTTCCAAACCTGAGTCTATAAAGTGTACTGTGTTGGAAGTCAAAGGTCATAGACTTACCAATCCAAGTCTAGGCCATTGTTTGTACACCTCTCTTACTTTTCTCTAAGTGCCACCACATTTCCAAACCTGAGTCTATAAAGTGTACTGTGTGGGAAGTCAAGGGTCATAGACTCGCCAATCCAAGTACAGGCCCTTGCTTGTACACCTCTCTTACTTTCTCTAAGCCCCTCACATTTCCAAACCTGAGTCTATGGTGTAGAGTCTGGGAAGTCAAGGGTCATAGACTCACCAATCCAAGTCCAGGTCCTTGTTTGTACACCTCTCTTACTTTCTCTAAGTGCCACCACGTTTCCAAAACTTAGTTTATAAAGAGTATATTCTGGGAAGTCAAGGGTCATAGACTCGCCAATCCAAGTGCTGCCCTTGTTTTGTACACCTCACATGCTTACTCTAAGTCCCCTCACATTTCCAAACTTGCCTCTATAGTATAAAGTCTGGGAAGTCAAGGGTCATAGACTTACCAATCCAAGTCCAGGCCGTTGTTTGTACACCTCTCTTACTTTCTCTAAGCCCCCTCACATTTCCAAACCTGAGTCTATGGTGTAGAGTCTGGGAAGTCAAGGGTCATAGACTCGCCAATCCAAGTCCAGGCCCTTGTTTGTAGACCTCTCTTATTTTCTCTAAGTGCCACCACGTTTCCAAAACTTAGTTTATAAAGAGTATATTCTGGGAAGTCAAGGGTCATAGACTCACCAATCCAAGTCCAGGCCCTTGTTTGTACACCTCTCTTACTTATTCTAAGCCCCCTCACATTTCTTAACCTGAGTCTATGGTGTAGAGTCTGGGAAGTCAAGGGTCATAGACTCGCCAATCCAAGTCCAGGCCCTTGTTTGTACACCTCTCTTACTTTCTCTAAGTGCCACCACGTTTCCAAAACTTAGTTTATAAAGAGTATATTCTGGAAAGTCAAGGATCATAGACTCACCAATCCAAGTCCTGGCCCTCTTTTGTACACCTCACATGCTTTCTCTAAGTCCCCTCACATTTTTAAACTTGCCTCTATAATATAAAGTCTGGCAAGTCAAGGGTCATAGATTTAACAATCCAATTCCAGGCCCTTGTTTGTACACCTCTCTTACTTTCTCTAAGCCCCCTCACATTTCCAAACCTGAGTCTATGGTTTAGAGTCAGGGAAGTCAAGGGTCATAGACTCGCCAATCCAAGTCCAGGCCGTTGTTTGTACAGCTCACATGGTTTCTCTAAGTCCCCTCACATTTCCAAACCTGAGTTTATAAAGTGTACTGTGTGGGAAGTCAAGGGTCATAGACTCACCAATCCAAGTCCAGGCCCTTGTTTGTACACCTCTCTTACTTTCTCTAAGCGGCACCACATTTCCAAAACTTAGTTTATAAAGAGTATATTCTGGGAAGTCAAGGTTCATGGACTTAGCAATCCAAGTGCAGGCCCTTGTTTGTACACCTCTCTTACTTTCTCTAAGCCCCCTCACATTTCCAAACCTGAGTCTATGGTTTAGAGTCAGGGAAGTCAAGGGTCATAGACGCCAATCCAAGTGCTGCCCTTGTTTTGTACACCTCACATGCTTTCTCTAAGTCCCCTCACATTTCCAAACTTACCTGTATATAATAAAGTCTGGGAAGTCAAGGGTCATAGACTCACCAATCCAAGTCCAGGCCCTTGTTTGTACACCTCTCTTACTTTCTCTAAGCCCCCTCACATTTCCAAACCTGAGTTTATGGTGTAGAGTCTGGGAAGTCAAGGGTCATAGACTCACCAATCCAAGTCCAGGCCCTTGTTTGTACACCTCTCTTACTTTCTCTAAGTGCCACCACGTTTCCAAAACTTAGTTTATAAAGAGTATATTCTTGGAAGTCAAGGGTCATAGACTCACCAATCCAAGTCCAGGCCCTTGTTTGTACACCTCTCTTACTTTCTCTAAGCCCCCTCACATTTCCAAACCTGAGTCTACGGTGTAGAGTCTAGGAAGGGAAGGGTCATAGACTTACCAATCCAAGTCTAGGCCATTGTTTGTACACCTCTCTTACTTTTTCGAAGTGCCACCACATTTCCAAACCTGAGTCTATAAAGTGTACTGTGTGGGAAGTCAAGGGTCATAGACTCGCCAATCCAAGTACAGGCCCTTGCTTGTACACCTCTCTTACTTTCTCTAAGCACCCTCACATTTCCAAACCTGAGTCTATGGTGTAGAGTCTGGGAAGTCAAGGGTCATAGACTCACCAATCCAAGTCCAGGTCCTTGTTTGTACACCTCTCTTACTTTCTCTAAGTGCCACCACGTTTCCAAAACTTAGTTTATAAAGAGTATATTCTGGGAAGTCAAGGGTCATAGACTCGCCAATCCAAGTGCTTCCCTTGTTTTGTACACCTCACATGCTTCTCTAAGTCCCCTCACATTTCCAAACTTGCCTCTATAGTATAAAGTCTGGGAAGTCAAGGGTCATAGACTTACCAATCCAAGTCCAGGCCGTTGTTTGTACACCTCTCTTACTTTCTCTAAGCCCCCTCACATTTCCAAACCTGAGTCTATGGTGTAGAGTCTGGGAAGTCAAGGGTCATAGACTCGCCAATCCAAGTCCAGGCCCTTGTTTGTAGACCTCTCTTATTTTCTCTAAGTGCCACCACGTTTCCAAAACTTAGTTTATAAAGAGTATATTCTGGGAAGTCAAGGGTCATAGACTCACCAATCCAAGTCCAGGCCCTTGTTTGTACACCTCTCTTACTTTCTCTAAGCGGCACCACATTTCCAAAACTTAGTTTATAAAGAGTATATTCTGGGAAGTCAAGGTTCATGGACTTACCAATCCAAGTGCAGGCCCTTGTTTGTACACCTCTCTTACTTTCTCTAAGTGCCACCATATTTCCAAAACTTTGTTTATAAAGAGTACATTCTGGGAAGTCAAGGGTCATAGACTCGCCAATCCAAGTCCAGGCCCTTGTTTGTACACCTCCCTTACTTTCTCTAAGTGCCACCACGTTTCCAAAACTTAGTTTATAAAGAGTATATTCTGGGAAGTCAAGGGTCATAGACTCACCAATCCAAGTCCAGGCCCTTGTTTGTACACCTCGCTTACTTTCTCTAAGTGCCACCACGTTTCCAAAACTTAGTTTATAAAGAGTATATTCTGGGAAGTCAAGGGTCATAGACTCACCAATCCAAGTCCAGGCCCTTGTTTGTACACCTCTCTTACTTTCTCTAAGCCCCCTCACATTTCCAAACCTGAGTCTACGGTGTAGAGTCTAGGAAAGCAAGGGTCATAGACTCGCCAATCCAAGTCTAGGCCCTTGTTTGTAAACCTCTCTTACTTTCTCTAAGTCCCCTCACATTTCCAAACCTGAGTCTATAAAGTGTACTGTGTTGGAAGTCAAAGGTCATAGACTTACCAATCCAAGTCTAGGCCATTGTTTGTACACCTCTCTTACTTTTTCGAAGTGCCACCACATTTCCAAACCTGAGTCTATAAAGTGTACTGTGTGGGAAGTCAAGGGTCATAGACTCGCCAATCCAAGTACAGGCCCTTGCTTGTACACCTCTCTTACTTTCTCTAAGCACCCTCACATTTCCAAACCTGAGTCTATGGTGTAGAGTCTGGGAAGTCAAGGGTCATAGACTCACCAATCCAAGTCCAGGTCCTTGTTTGTACACCTCTCTTACTTTCTCTAAGTGCCACCACGTTTCCAAAACTTAGTTTATAAAGAGTATATTCTGGGAAGTCAAGGGTCATAGACTCGCCAATCCAAGTGCTGCCCTTGTTTTGTACACCTCACATGCTTTCTCTAAGTCCCCTCACATTTCCAAACTTACCTGTATATAATAAAGTCTGGGAAGTCAAGGGTCATTGACTCACCAATCCAAGTCCAGGCCCTTGTTTGTACACCTCTCTTACTTTCTCTAAGCCCCCTCACATTTCCAAACCTGAGTTTATGGTGTAGAGTCTGGGAAGTCAAGGGTCATAGACTCACCAATCCAAGTCCAGGCCCTTGTTTGTACACCTCTCTTACTTTCTCTAAGTGCCACCACGTTTCCAAAACTTAGTTTATAAAGAGTATATTCTTGGAAGTCAAGGGTCATAGACTCACCAATCCAAGTCCAGGCCCTTGTTTGTACACCTCTCTTACTTTCTCTAAGCCCCCTCACATTTCCAAACCTGAGTCTACGGTGTAGAGTCTAGGAAGGCAAGGGTCATAGACTCGCCAATCCAAGTCTAGGCCCTTGTTTGTAAACCTCTCTTACTTTCTCTAAGTCCCCTCACATTTCCAAACCTGAGTCTATAAAGTGTACTGTGTTGGAAGTCAAAGGTCATAGACTTACCAATCCAAGTCTAGGCCATTGTTTGTACACCTCTCTTACTTTTTCGAAGTGCCACCACATTTCCAAACCTGAGTCTATAAAGTGTACTGTGTGGGAAGTCAAGGGTCATAGACTCGCCAATCCAAGTACAGGCCCTTGCTTGTACACCTCTCTTACTTTCTCTAAGCACCCTCACATTTCCAAACCTGAGTCTATGGTGTAGAGTCTGGGAAGTCAAGGGTCATAGACTCACCAATCCAAGTCCAGGTCCTTGTTTGTACACCTCTCTTACTTTCTCTAAGTGCCACCACGTTTCCAAAACTTAGTTTATAAAGAGTATATTCTGGGAAGTCAAGGGTCATAGACTCGCCAATCCAAGTGCTGCCCTTGTTTTGTACACCTCACATGCTTACTCTAAGTCCCCTCACATTTCCAAACTTGCCTCTATAGTATAAAGTCTGGGAAGTCAAGGGTCATAGACTTACCAATCCAAGTCCAGGCCGTTGTTTGTACACCTCTCTTACTTTCTCTAAGCCCCCTCACATTTCCAAACCTGAGTCTATGGTGTAGAGTCTGGGAAGTCAAGGGTCATAGACTCGCCAATCCAAGTCCAGGCCCTTGTTTGTAGACCTCTCTTATTTTCTCTAAGTGCCACCACGTTTCCAAAACTTAGTTTATAAAGAGTATATTCTGGGAAGTCAAGGGTCATAGACTCACCAATCCAAGTCCAGGCCCTTGTTTGTACACCTCTCTTACTTATTCTAAGCCCCCTCACATTTCTTAACCTGAGTCTATGGTGTAGAGTCTGGGAAGTCAAGGGTCATAGACTCGCCAATCCAAGTCCAGGCCCTTGTTTGTACACCTCTCTTACTTTCTCTAAGTGCCACCACGTTTCCAAAACTTAGTTTATAAAGAGTATATTCTGGAAAGTCAAGGATCATAGACTCACCAATCCAAGTCCTGGCCCTCTTTTGTACACCTCACATGCTTTCTCTAAGTCCCCTCACATTTTTAAACTTGCCTCTATAATATAAAGTCTGGCAAGTCAAGGGTCATAGATTTAACAATACAATTCCAGGCCCTTGTTTGTACACCTCTCTTACTTTCTCTAAGCCCCCTCACATTTCCAAACCTGAGTCTATGGTTTAGAGTCAGGGAAGTCAAGGGTCATAGACTCGCCAATCCAAGTCCAGGCCGTTGTTTGTACAGCTCACATGGTTTCTCTAAGTCCCCTCACATTTCCAAACCTGAGTTTATAAAGTGTACTGTGTGGGAAGTCAAGGGTCATAGACTCACCAATCCAAGTCCAGGCCCTTGTTTGTACACCTCTCTTACTTTCTCTAAGCGGCACCACATTTCCAAAACTTAGTTTATAAAGAGTATATTCTGGGAAGTCAAGGTTCATGGACTTAGCAATCCAAGTGCAGGCCCTTGTTTGTACACCTCTCTTACTTTCTCTAAGTGCCACCATATTTCCAAAACTTTGTTTATAAAGAGTACATTCTGGGAAGTCAAGGTTCATGGACTTAGCAATCCAAGTGCAGGCCCTTGTTTGTACACCTCTCTTACTTTCTCTAAGTGCCACCACGTTTCCAAAACTTAGTTTATAAAGAGTATATTCTGGGAAGTCAAGGGTCATAGACTCACCAATCCAAGTCCAGGCCCTTGTTTGTACACCTCTCTTACTTTCTCTAAGTCCCCTCACATTTCCAAACTTGCCTCTATAGAATAAAGTCTGGGAAGTCAAGGGTCATAGACTCACCAATCCAAGTCCAGGCCCTTGTTTGTACACCTCTCTTACTTTCTCTAAGGCCCCTCACATTTCCAAACCTGAGTCTGTGGTGTAGAGTCTATGAAGTCAAGGGTCATAGACTTACCAATCCAAGTGCAGGCCCTTGTTTGTATACCTCACATGCTTTCTCTAAGTCCCCTCACATTTCCAAACTTGCCTCTATAGTATAAAGTCTGGGAAGTCAAGGGTCATAGACTTACCAATCTAAGTCCAGGCCCTTGTTTGTACACCTCTCTTTCTCTAAGTGCCACCTCATTTCCAAAACTTAGTTTATAAAGAGTATATTCTGGTTAGTCAAGGGTCATGGACTTACCAATCCAAGTCCAGGCCCTTGTTTGTACAGCTCACATGCTTTCTGTAAGTCCCCTCACATTTCCAAACCTGAGTATATAAAGTGTACTGTGTGGGAAGTCAAAGGTCATAGACTCACCAATCCAAGTCCAGGCCCTTGTTTGTACACCTCTCTTACTTTCTCTAAGGCCCCTCACATTTCCAAACCTGAGTCTGTGGTGTAGAGTCTATGAAGTCAAGGGTCATAGACTTACCAATCCAAGTCCTGGCCCTCTTTTGTACACCTCACATGCTTTCTCTAAGTCCCCTCACATTTCCAAACTTGCCTCTATAGTATAAAGTCTGGGAAGTCAAGTACATAGACTTACCAATCCAAGTCCAGGCCCTTGTTTGTACACCTCTCTTACTTTCTCTAAGTGCCACCTCATTTCCAAAACTTAGTTTATAAAGAGTATATTCTGGGAAGTCAAGGGTCATAGACTCACCAATCCAATTCCAGGCCCTTGTTTGTACACCTCTCTTACTTTCTCTAGTGCCACCTCATTTCCAAAACTTAGTTTATAAAGAGTATATTCTGGAAAGTCAAGGATCATAGACTCACCAATCCAAGTCCAGGCCCTTGTTTGTACAGCTCACATGCTTTCTGTAAGTCCCCTCACATTTCCAAACCTGAGTCTATAAAGTGAACTGTGTGGGAAGTTAAGGGTCATAGACTCGCCAATCCAAGTCCAGGCCCTTGCTTATACACCTCTCTTACTATCTCTAAGCACCCTCACATTTCCAAACCTGAGTCTATGGTGTAGAGTCTGGGAAGTCAAGGGTCATAGACTCGCCAATCCAAGTCCAGGCCCTTGTTTGTAGACCTCTCTTATTTTCTCTAAGTGCCACCCCGTTTCCAAAACTTAGTTTATAAAGAGTATATTCTGGGAAGTCAAGGGTCATCGACTCACCAATCTAAGTCCAGGCCCTTGTTTGTACACCTCTCTTACTTTCTCTAAGTGCCACCACGTTTCCAAAACTTAGTTTATAAAGAGTATATTGTGATCCACATAAATCCTCGGCATTTTTATATATCACTAACAAAATGCAACAGCAAGAGATACAAAGAGAAATTCCATTCCAAACAAATGTTGAGAGTATAAAATATTTGGGAATCCATCTACCAAAGAAAAGTCAGGAATTATATGAGAAAAATTACAAAACACTTGCCACAAAAATAAAATCAGATTTAAATAATTGGAAAGACATTCAGTGCTCTTGGATAGGCCGAGCAAATATAATAAAGATGACAATACTCCCCAAACTAATCTATTTATTTAGTGCTATACCAATCAGACTCCCAAGAAACTATTTTAATGACCTAGAAAAAATAACAACAAAATTCATATGGAAGAATAAAAGGTCAAGAATTGCAAGGGAACTAATGAAAAAAAACTCAGAGGAAGGTGGTCTAAGTGTACCTGATCTAAAGCTATATTATATAGCAGCAGTCACCAAAACCATTTGGTATTGGCTACGAAATAGACCGGTAGATCAGTGGAACAGATTAGATACAAAGGACAAAAAAGGGTACATCTATAGCAATCTAATCTTTGACAAACCCAAAGATTCCAACATTAGGGATAAAAATTCATTATTCGGAAAAAACTGTTGGGAAAACTGGAAATTAGTATGGCAGAAATTAGATATGGATCCACACTTAACACCATATACCAAGATAAGATCAAAATGGGTCCATGATTTAGGCATAAAGAGGGAGATAATAAATAGATTAGAGGAACAGAGGATAATCTACCTCTCAGACTTGTGGAGGAGGAAGGAATTTATGACCAGAGGAGAACTAGAGATCATTATTGATCACAAAATAGAAGATTTTGATTACATCAAACTAAAAAGTTTCTGTACAAATAATACTAATGCAAACAAGATTAGAAGGGAAGTAACAAATTGGGAAAATATTTTTAAAAACAAAGGTTCTGACAAAGGTCTCATTTCCAAAATATATAGAGAACTGACCATAATTTATAAGAAACCGAACCATTCTCCAATTGATAAATGGTCAAAGGATATGAACAGACAATTCTCAGAGGAAGAAATTGAAACTATATCCACTCACATGAAAGAGTGTTCCAAATCACTACTGATCAGAGAAATGCAAATTAAGACCACTCTGAGATACCACTACACACCTGTCAGATTGGCTAAGATGACAGGAACAAATAATGACAAATGTTGGAGGGGATGTGGGGAAATTGGGACACTGATACATTGCTGGTGGAGTTGTGAAAGAATCCAGCCATTCTGGAGAGCAATCTGGAATTATGCCCAAAAAGTTATCAAACTGTGCATACCCTTTGACCCAGCAGCGCTACTACTGGGATTATATCCCAAAGAAATACTAAAGAGCGGAAAGAGACATATATGTGCCAAAATGTTTGTGGCAGCTCTTTTTGTTGTAGCTAGAAACTGGAAGATGAATGGATGTCCATCAGTTGGAGAATGGTTGGGTAAATTGTGGTATATGAAGGTTATGGAATATTATTGCTCGGTAAGAAATGACCAGCAGGAGGAATATAGAGAGGCCTGGAGAGACTTAAATCAACTGATGCTGAGTGAAATGAGCAGAACCAGAAGATCACTGTACACTTCAACAACAATACTGTATGGGGATGTATTCTGATGGAAGTGGAAATCTTCAACATAAAGAAGATCCAACTCACTTCCAGTTGATCAATGATGGACAGGGGTAGCTGCACCCAGAGAAGAAACACTGGGAGGGGAATGAAAATTGTTAGCACTAATATCTGTCTGCCCAGGTTGCATGTACCTTCGGATTCTAATGTTTATTGTGCAACAAGAAAATGATATTCGCACACATGTATTGTACCTAGACTATATTGTAACACATGTAAAATGTATGGTATTGCCTGTCGTCGGGGGGAAGGAATAGAGGGAGGGGGGGTAATTTGGAAAAATGAATACAAGGGATAATATTATAAAATATATATATATATATATATATAATAAAAAAAAAATAGAGTATATTCTGGGAAGTCAAGGGTCATAGACTCACCAATCCAAGTCCTGACCCTCTTTTGTACACCTCACATGCTTTCTCTAAGTCCCCTCACATTTCCAAACTTGCCTCTATAGAATAAAGTCTGGGAAGTCAAGGGTCATAGACTCACCAATCCAAGTGCAGGCCCTTGTTTGTACACCTCTCTTACTTTCTCTAAGTGCCCCCACATTTCCAAAACTTAGTTTATAAAGAGTATATTCTGGAAAGTCAAGGATCATAGACTCACCAATCCAAGTCCTGGCCCTCTTTTGTACACCTCACATGCTTTCTCTAAGTCCCCTCACATTTTTAAACTTGCCTCTATAATATAAAGTCTGGCAAGTCAAGGGTCATAGACTTAACAATCCAAGTCCAGGCCCTTGTTTATACAGCTCACATGCTTTCTGTAAGTCCCCTCACATTTCCAAACCTGAGTATATAAAGTGTACTGTGTGGGAAGTCAAGGGTCATAATCTCACCAATCCAAGTCCAGGCCCTTCTTTGTACACCTCTCTTACTTTCTCTAAGCCCCCTCACATTTCCAAACCTGAGTCTATGGTGTAGAGTCTGGGAAGTCAAGGGTCATAGACTTACCAATCCAAGTCCAGGCCCTTGTTTGTACAACTCTCTTACTTTCTCTAAGTGCCACGACATTTCCAAAACTTAGTTTATAAAGAGTATATTCTAAGAAGTCAAGGGTCATAGACTCACCAATCCAAGTCCAGGCCCTTGTTTGTACAACTCTCTTACTTTTTCTAAGTGCCACCACATTTCCAAAACTTAGTTTATAAAGAGTATATTCTGGGAAGTCAAGGTTCATGGACTTACCAATCCAAGTGCAGGCCCTTTTTTGTACAGCTCACATGCTTTCTCTAAGTCCCCTCACATTTCCAAACCTGAATCTATAAAGTGTACTGTGTGGGAAGTCAAGGGTCATAGACTCACCAATCCAAGTCCAGGCCTTGTTTGTACACCTCTCTTACTTTCTCTAAGGCCCCTCACATTTCCAAACCTGAGTCTGTGGTGTAGAGTCTATGAAGTCAAGGGTCATAGACTTACCAATCCAAGTCCTGGCCCTCTTTTGTACACCTCACATGCTTTCTCTAAGTCCCCTCACATTTCCAAACTTGCCTCTATAGTATAAAGTCTGGGAAGTCAAGGGTCATAGACTTACCAATCCAAGTCCAGGCCCTTGTTTGTACACCTCTCTTACTTTCTCTAAGTGCCACCTCATTTCCAAAACTTAGTTTATAAAGAGTATATTCTGGGAAGTCAAGGGTCATAGACTCACCAATCCAATTCCAGGCCCTTGTTTGTACACCTCTCTTACTTTCTCTAGTGCCACCTCATTTCCAAAACTTAGTTTATAAAGAGTATATTCTGGAAAGTCAAGGATCATAGACTCACCAATACAAGTCCTGGCCCTCTTTTGTACACCTCACATGCTTTCTCTAAGTCCCCTCACATTTCCAAACCTGAGTCTATGGTGTAGAGTCTGGGAAGTCAAGGGTCATAGACTCGCCAATCCAAGTGCAGGCCCTTCTTTGTACAACTCACATGCTTTCTCTAAGTCCCCTCACATTTCCAAACCTGAGTCTATAAAGTGTACTGTGTGGGAAGTCAAGGGTCATAGACTTACCAATCCAAGTCCAGGCCCTTGTTTGTACACCTCTCTTACTTTCTCTAAGTGCCACCATATTTCCAAAACTTTGTTTATAAAGAGTACATTCTGGGAAGTCAAGGGTCATAGACTCACCAATCCAAGTCCAGGCCCTTGTTTGTACACCTCTCTTACTTTCTCTAAGTGCCACCAAATTTCCAAAACTTAGTTTATAAAGAGTATGTTCTGGGAAGTCAAGGGTCATAGACTCACCAATCCAAGTCCAGGCCCTTGTTTGTACACCTCTCTTACTTTCTCTAAGTGCCACCATATTTCCAAAACTTAGTTTATAAAGAGTATATTCTGGAAAGTCAAGGATCATAGACTCACCAATCGAAGTCCAGGCCCTCTTTTGTACACCTCACATGCTTTCTCTAAGTACCCTCACATTTCCAAACTTGCCTCTATAGAATAAAGTCTGGGAACTCAAGGGTCATAGACTTACCAATCCAAGTCCAGGCCCTTGTTTGTACACCTCTCTTACTTTCTCTAAGTGCCACCACATTTCCAAAACTTAGTTTATAAAGAGTATATTCTGGAAAGTCAAGGATCATAGACTCGCCAATACAAGTCCTGGCCCTCTTTTGTACACGTCAAATGCTTTCTCTACGTCCCCTCACATTTTTAAACTTGCCTCTATAATATAAAGTCTGGCAAGTCAAGGGTCATAGACTTAACAATCCAATTTCAGGCCCTTGTTTGTACACCTCTCTTACTTTCTCTAAGCCCCCTCACATTTCCAAACCTGAGTCTATGGTTTAGAGTCAGGGAAGTCAAGGGTCATAGACTAGCCAATCCAAGTCCAGGCCCTTGTTTGTACAGCTCACATGCTTTCTGTAAGTCCCGTCACATTTCCAAACCTGAGTCTATAAAGTGTAATGTGTGGGAAGTTAAGGGTCATAGACTCGCCAATCCAAGTCCAGGCCCTTGCTTGTACACCTCTCTTACTATCTCTAAGCACCCTCACATTTCCAAACCTGAGTCTATGGTGTAGAGTCTGGGAAGTCAAGGGTCATAGACTCGCCAATCCAAGTCCAGGCCCTTGTTTGTAGACCTCTCTTATTTTCTCTAAGTGCCACCACGTTTCCAAAACTTAGTTTATAAAGAGTATATTCTGGGAACTCAAGGGTCATAGACTCACCAATCCAAGTCCAGGCCCTTGTTTGTACACCTCTCTTACTTTCTCTAAGTGCCACCACGTTTCCAAAACTTAGTTTATAAAGAGTATATTCTGGGAAGTCAAGGGTCATAGACTCACCAATCCAAGTCCTGGCCCTTCTTTGTACACCTCTCTTACTTTCTCTAAGCCCCCTCACATTTCCAAACCTGAGTCTATGGTGTAGAGTCTGGGAAGTCAAGGGTCATAGACTTACCAATCCAAGTCCAGGCCCTTTTTTGTACACCTCTCTTACTTTCTCTAAGCCGCCTCACATTTCCAAACCTGAGTCTATGGTGTAGAGTCTGGGAAGTCAAGGGTCATAGACTCGCCAATCCAAGTGCAGGCCCTTGTTTGTACAGCTCACATGCTTTCTCTAAGTCCCCTCACATTTCCAAACCTGAGTCTATAAAGTGTACTGTGTGGGAAGTCAAGGGTCATAGACTCACCAATCCAAGTCCAGGCCCTTGTTTGTACACCTCTCTTACTTTCTCTAAGCGGCACCACATTTCCAAAACTTGGTTTATAAAGAGTATATTCTGGAAAGTCAAGGATCATAGACTCACCAATCCAAGTCCTGGCCCTCTTTTGTACAACTCACATGCTTTCTCTAAGTCCCCTCACATTTCCAAACTTGCCTCTATAGTATAAAGTCTGGGAAGTCAAGGGTCATAGACTTACCAATCCAAGTCCAGGCCCTTGTTTGTACACCTCTCTTACTTTCTCTAAGTGCCACCTCATTTCCAAAACTTAGTTTATAAAGAATATATTCTCGGAAGTCAATGGTCATACACTTAACAATCCAAGTCCAGGCCCTTGTTTGTACACCTCTCTTACTTTTCCTAAGTGCCACCACATTTCCAAAACTTAGTTTATAAAGAGTATATTCTGGGAAGTCAAGGGTCATAGACTCGCCAATCCAAGTCCAGGCCGTTGTTTGTACAGCTCACATGCTTTCTCTAAGTCCCCTCACATTTCCAAACCTGAGTCTATAAAGTGTACTGTGTGGGAAGTCAAGGGTCATAGACTCACCAATCCAAGTCCAGGCCCTTGTTTGTACACCTCTCTTACTTTCTCTAGTGCCACCTCATTTCCAAAACTTAGTTTATAAAGAGTATATTCTGGGAAGTCAAGGGTCATAGACTCACCAATCCAATTCCAGGCCCTTGTTTGTACACCTCTCTTACTTTCTCTAAGTGTCACCACATTTCCAAAACTTAGTTTATAAATAGTATATTATGGGAAGTCAAGGGTTATAGACTCGCCAATCCAAGTGCTGCCCTTGTTTTGTACACCTCACATGCTTTCTCTAAGTCCCCTCACATTTCCAAACTTACCTGTATATAATAAAGTCTGGGAAGTCAAGGGTCATAGACTCACCAATCCAAGTCCAGGCCCTTGTTTGTAAACCTCTCTTACTTTCTCTAAGCCCCCTCACATTTCCAAACCTCAGTCTTTGGTGTAGAGTCTATGAAGTCAAGGGTCATAGACTTGCCAATCCAAGTCCAGGACCTTGTTTGTAGACCTCTCTTATTTTCTCTAAGTGCCACCACGTTTCCAAAACTTAGTTTATAAAGAGTATATTATGGGAAGTCAAGGGTCATAGACTCACCAATCCAAGTCCAGGCCCTTGTTTGTACAACTCTCTTACTTTCTCTAAGTGCCACCACATTTCCAAAACTTAGTTTATAAAGAGTATATTCTGAGAAGTCAAGGGTCATAGACTCACCAATCCAAGTCCAGGCCCTTGTTTGTACAACTCTCTTACTTTTTCTAAGTGCCACCACATTTCCAAAACTTAGTTTATAAAGAGTATATTCTGGGAAGTCAAGGGTCATAGACTCGCCAATCCAAGTCCAGGCCGTTGTTTGTACAGCTCACATGCTTTCTCTAAGTCCCCTCACATTTCCAAACCTGAGTCTATAAAGTGTACTGTGTGGGAAGTCAAGGGTCATAGACTCACCAATCCAAGTCCAGGCCCTTGTTTGTACACCTCTCTTACTTTCTCTAGTGCCACCTCATTTCCAAAACTTAGTTTATAAAGAGTATATTCTGGGAAGTCAAGGGTCATAGACTCACCAATCCAATTCCAGGCCCTTGTTTGTACACCTCTCTTACTTTCTCTAAGTGTCACCACATTTCCAAAACTTAGTTTATAAATAGTATATTATGGGAAGTCAAGGGTTATAGACTCGCCAATCCAAGTGCTGCCCTTGTTTTGTACACCTCACATGCTTTCTCTAAGTCCCCTCACATTTCCAAACTTACCTGTATATAATAAAGTCTGGGAAGTCAAGGGTCATAGACTCACCAATCCAAGTCCAGGCCCTTGTTTGTAAACCTCTCTTACTTTCTCTAAGCCCCCTCACATTTCCAAACCTCAGTCTTTGGTGTAGAGTCTATGAAGTCAAGGGTCATAGACTTGCCAATCCAAGTCCAGGACCTTGTTTGTAGACCTCTCTTATTTTCTCTAAGTGCCACCACGTTTCCAAAACTTAGTTTATAAAGAGTATATTATGGGAAGTCAAGGGTCATAGACTCACCAATCCAAGTCCAGGCCCTTGTTTGTACAACTCTCTTACTTTCTCTAAGTGCCACCACATTTCCAAAACTTAGTTTATAAAGAGTATATTCTGAGAAGTCAAGGGTCATAGACTCACCAATCCAAGTCCAGGCCCTTGTTTGTACAACTCTCTTACTTTTTCTAAGTGCCACCACATTTCCAAAACTTAGTTTATAAAGAGTATATTCTGGGAAGTCAAGGGTCATAGACTCGCCAATCCAAGTCCAGGCCGTTGTTTGTACACCTCTCTTACTTTCTCTAAGCCCCCTCACATTTCCAAACCTGAGTCTATGGTGTAGAGTCTGGGAATTCAAGGGTCATAGACTCGCCAATCCAAGTGCAGGCCCTTGTTTGTACAGCTCACATGCTTTCTCTAAGTCCCCTCACATTTCCAAACCTGAGTCTATAAAGTGTACTGTGTGGGAAGTCAAGGGTCATAGACTCACCAATCCAAGTCCAGGCCCCTGTTTGTACACCTCTCTTACTTTCTCTAAGGCCCCTCACATTTCCAAACCTGAGTCTGTGGTGTAGAGTCTATGAAGTCAAGGGTCATAGACTTACCAATCCAAGTCCAGGCCATTGTTTGTACACCTCTCTTACATTCTCTAAGTGCCACCACATTTCCAAAACTTAGTTTATAAAGAGTATATTCTGGGAAGTCAAGGGTCATAGACTCACCAATCCAAGTCCAAGCCCTTGTTTGTACACATCTCTTACTTTCTCTAAGTGGCACCACATTTCCAAAACTTAGTTTATAAAGAGTATATTCTGGAAAGTCAAGGATCATAGACTCACCAATCGAAGTCCAGGCCCTCTTTTGTACACCTCACATGCTTTCTCTAAGTCCCCTCACATTCCCAAACTTACCTCTATAGAATAAAGTCCGAGAAGTCAAGGGTCATACACTCGCCAATCCAAGTCCAGGCCCTTGTTTGTACACCTCTCTTACTTTCTCTAAGTGCCATCACATTTCCAAAACTTAGTTTATAAAGAGTATATTCTGACCCCCAACCAAAAATTAAACTCGAAATACAAAAATTAAAAGGAGAAATCAATAAAATTGAAAGTAAAAAAACTATTGAATTAATAAATAAAACCAAGAGTTGGTTTTATGAAAAAGCCAATAAAATAGATAAACCTTTGGTAAATTTGATCAAAAAAAAGAAAGAGGAAAATCAAATTGATAGTCTTACAAATGAAAAGGGGGATCTTTCCACCAATGAAGAGGAAATTAGAGAAATAATAAGGAGTTACTTTGCCCAACTTTATGCCAATAAATTTGATAACTTAAGTGAAATGGATGACTTTCTCCAAAAATATAGGCTCCCTAGATTAACAGAGGAGGAGATAAATTGCTTAAATAGTCCCATTTCAGAAAAAGAAATAGAACAAGCTATTAATCAACTCCCCAGGAAAAAATCCCCAGGGCCAGATGGATTCACATGTGAATTCTACCAAACATTTAAAGAACAATTAGCCCCAATGTTATATAAATTATTTGAAAAAATAGGGGATGAAGGAGTCCTACCAAACTCCTTTTATGACACAGACATGGTACTGATACCTAAACCTGGTAGATCGAAAACTGAGAAAGATAATTATAGACCAATCTCCTTAATGAATATTGATGCTAAAATCTTAAATAAGATATTAGCAAAAAGACTTCAGAAAATCATCTCCAAGATAATACACTATGATCAAGTAGGATTTATTCCAGGAATGCAGGGCTGGTTTAATATTAGGAAAACTATTAATATAATTGACCATATTAATAATCAAATTAATAAGAACCCTATGATCATCTCAATAGATGCAGAAAAAGCATTTGACAAAATCCAACATCCATTCCTACTAAAAACTCTTGAGAGTATAGGAATAAATGGATTATTCCTTACAATAATCAGGAGTATATATTTAAGACCGTCAGTAAGCATAATATGCAATAGAAATAAACTGCAACCTTTCCCTGTAAGATCAGGAGTGAAACAAGGTTGCCCACTATCACCATTACTATTCAATATAGTACTAGAAACGCTAGCCTCGGCAATAAGAGCCGAGAAAGAGATTCAAGGAATTAGAGTAGGAAATGAGGAAATCAAACTATCACTTTTTGCAGATGACATGATGGTATACTTAGAGAACCCCAAAGACTCTGCTAAAAAGCTACTAGAAATAATTCAAAATTTCAGCAAAGTGGCAGGATACAAAATAAATCCACATAAATCCTCGGCATTTTTATATATCACTAACAAAATGCAACAGCAAGAGATACAAAGAGAAATTCCATTCCAAACAAATGTTGAGAGTATAAAATATTTGGGAATCCATCTACCAAAGAAAAGTCAGGAATTATATGAGAAAAATTACAAAACACTTGCCACAAAAATAAAATCAGATTTAAATAATTGGAAAGACATTCAGTGCTCTTGGATAGGCCGAGCGAATATAATAAAGATGACAATACTCCCCAAACTAATCTATTTATTTAGTGCTATACCAATCAGACTCCCAAGAAACTATTTTAATGACCTAGAAAAAATAACAACAAAATTCATATGGAAGAATAAAAGGTCAAGAATTGCAAGGGAACTAATGAAAAAAAACTCAGAGGAAGGTGGTCTAAGTGTACCTGATCTAAAGCTATATTATATAGCAGCAGTCACCAAAACCATTTGGTATTGGCTACGGAATAGACCGGTAGATCAGTGGAACAGATTAGATACAAAGGACAAAAAAGGGTACATCTATAGCAATCTAATCTTTGACAAACCCAAAGATTCCAACATTAGGGATAAAAATTCATTATTCGGAAAAAACTGTTGGGAAAACTGGAAATTAGTATGGCAGAAATTAGATATGGATCCACACTTAACACCATATACCAAGATAAGATCAAAATGGGTCCATGATTTAGGCATAAAGAGGGAGATAATAAATAGATTAGAGGAACAGAGGATAATCTACCTCTCAGACTTGTGGAGGAGGAAGGAATTTATGACCAGAGGAGAACTAGAGATCATTATTGATCACAAAATAGAAGATTTTGATTACATCAAACTAAAAAGTTTCTGTACAAATAATACTAATGCAAACAAGATTAGAAGGGAAGTAACAAATTGGGAAAATATTTTTAAAAACAAAGGTTCTGACAAAGGTCTCATTTCCAAAATATATAGAGAACTGACCATAATTTATAAGAAACCGAACCATTCTCCAATTGATAAATGGTCAAAGGATATGAACAGACAATTCTCAGAGGAAGAAATTGAAACTATATCCACTCACATGAAAGAGTGTTCCAAATCACTACTGATCAGAGAAATGCAAATTAAGACCACTCTGAGATACCACTACACACCTGTCAGATTGGCTAAGATGACAGGAACAAATAATGACAAATGTTGGAGGGGATGTGGGGAAACTGGGACACTAATACATTGCTGGTGGAGTTGTGAAAGAATCCAGCCATTCTGGAGAGCAATCTGGAATTCTGCCCAAAAAGTTATCAAACTGTGCATACCCTTTGACCCAGCAGCGCTACTACTGGGATTATATCCCAAAGAAATACTAAAGAGCGGAAAGAGACATATATGTGCCAAAATGTTTGTGGCAGCTCTTTTTGTTGTAGCTAGAAACTGGAGGATGAATGGATGTCCATCAGTTGGAGAATGGTTGGGTAAATTGTGGTATATGAAGGTTATGGAATATTATTGCTCGGTAAGAAATGACCAGCAGGAGGAATATAGAGAGGCCTGGAGAGACTTAAATCAACTGATGCTGAGTGAAATGAGCAGAACCAGAAGATCACTGTACACTTCAACAACAATGCTGTATGAGGATGTATTCTGATGGAAGTGGAAATCTTCAACATAAAGAAGATCCAACTCACTTCCAGTTGATCAATGATGGACAGAGGTAGCTGCACCCAGAGAAGAAACACTGGGAGGGGAATGAAAATTGTTAGCGCTAATATCTGTCTGCCCAGGTTGCATGTACCTTCGGATTCTAATGTTTATTGTGCAACAAGAAAGTGATATTCGCACACATGTATTGTACCTAGACTATATTGTAACACATGTAAAATGTATGGTATTGCCTGTCGTCGGGGGGAGGGAATAGAGGGAGGGGGGGTAAATTGGAAAAATGAATACAAGGGATAATATTATAAAATATATATATATATATATATATATATATATATATATATATATATATATATATATATATATATATATATATATATATATATAAAAAAACCATAAAAAAAAAAAAAAAAAAAAAAAAAAAGAGTATATTCTGGGAAGTCAAGGTTCATAGACTTACCAATCCAAGTCCAGGCCCTTGTTTGTACACCTCTCTTACTTTCTCTAAGCCCCCTCACATTTCCAAACCTGAGTCTATGGTGTAGAGTCTAGGAAGTCAAGGGTCATAGACTCGCCAATCCAAGTCCAGGCCCTTGTTTGTATACCTCTCTTACTTTCTCTAAGTGCCACCACATTTCCAAAACTTAGTTTATAAAGAGTATATTCTGGGAAGTCAAAGGTCATAGACTTACCATTCCAAGTCCCGGCCGTTGTTTGTACACCTCTCTTACTTTCTCTAAGCCCCCTCACATTTCCAAACCTGAGTCAATGGTGTAGAGTCTGGGAAGTCAAGGGTCATAGACTCGCCAATCGAAGTCCAGGCCCTTTTTTGTAAACCTCTCTTACTTTCTCTAAGTCCCCTCACATTTCCAAACCTGAGTCTATAAAGTGTACTGTGTGGGAAGTCAAGGGTCATAGACTCGCCAATCCAAGTCCAGGCCCTTGCTTGTACACCTCTCTTACTTTCCCTAAGCACCCTCACATTTCCAAACCTGAGTCTATGGTGTAGAGTCTGGGAAGTCAAGGGTCATAGACTCGCCAATCCAAGTCCAGGCCCTTGTTTGTAGACCTCTCTTATTTTCTCTAAGTGGCATCACGTTTCCAAAACTTAGTTTATAAAGAGTATATTCTGGGAAGTCAAGGGTCATAGACTTACCAATCCAAGTCCAGGCCCTTGTTTGTACACCTCTCTTACTTTCTCTAAGTGCCACCACATTTCCAAAACTTAGTTTATAAAGAGTATATTCTGGAAAGTCAAGGATCATAGACTCACCAATACAAGTCCTGGCCCTCTTTTGTACACCTCACATGCTTTCTCTAAGTCCCCTCACATTTCCAAACTTGCCTCTATAGTATAAAGTCTGGAAAGTCAAGGATCATAGACTCACCAATCGAAGTCCAGGCCCTCTTTTGTACACCTCACATGCTTTCTCTAAGTCCCCTCACATTCCCAAACTTACCTCTATAGAATAAAGTCTGAGAAGTCAAGGGTCATACACTCGCCAATCCAAGTCCAGGCCCTTGTTTGTACACCTCTCTTACTTTCTCTAAGTGCCATCACATTTCCAAAACTTAGTTTATAAAGAGTATATTCTGGGAAGTCAAGGTTCATAGACTTACCAATCCAAGTCCAGGCCGTTGTTTGTACACCTCTCTTACTTTCTCTAAGCCCCCTCACATTTCCAAACCTGAGTCTACGGTGTAGAGTCTAGGAAGTCAAGGGTCATAGACTCGCCAATCCAAGTCCAGGCCCTTGTTTGTAAACCTCTCTTACTTTCTCTAAGTCCCCTCACATTTCCAAACCTGAGTCTATAAAGTGTACTGTGTGGGAAGTCAAAGGTCATAGACTTACCAATCCAAGTCCAGGACATTGTTTGTACACCTCTCTTACTTTCCCTAAGTGCCACCACATTTCCAAAACTTAGTTTATAAAGAGTATATTCTGGGAAGTCAAGGGTCATAGACTCGCCAATCCAAGTCCAGGCCCTTGTTTGTACACCTCTCTTACTTTCTCTAAGTGCCACCACGTTTCCAAAACTTAGTTTATAAAGATTATATTCTGGGAAGTCAAGGGTCATAGACTCACCAATCCAAGTCCAGGCCCTTGTTTGTACACCTCTCTTACTTTCTCTAAGTGCCACCACATTTCCAAAACTTAGTTTATAAAGAGTATATTCTGGAAAGTCAAGGATCATAGACTCACCAATCCAAGTCCTGGCCCTCTTTTGTACAACTCACATGCTTTCTCTAAGTCCCCTCACATTTCCAAACTTGCCTCTCTAGTATAAAGTCTGGGAAGTCAAGGGTCATAGACTCGCCAATCCAAGTCCAGGCCCTTGCTTGTACACCTCTCTTACTTTCTCTAAGCCCCCTCACATTTCCAAACCTGAGTCTATGGTGTAGAGTCTGGGAAGTCAAGGGTCATAGACTCGCCAATCCAAGTCCAGTCCCTTGTTTGTACACCTCTCTTACTTTCTCTAAGTGCCACCTCATTTCCAAAACTTCGTTTATAAAGAATATATTCTGGGAAGTCAATGGTCATACACTTAACAATCCAAGTCCAGGCCCTTGTTTGTACACCTCTCTTACTTTCCCTAAGTGCCACCACATTTCCAAAACTTAGTTTATAAAGAGTATATTCTGGGAAGTCAAGGGTCATAGACTCGCCAATCCAAGTCCAGGCCCTTGTTTGTACAACTCTCTTACTTTCTCTCAGTGCCACCACATTTCCAAACCTGACTCTATGGTGTAGAGTCTGGGAAGTCAAGGGTCATAGACTCGCCAATCCAAGTCCAGGCCCTTGTTTGTACACCTCTCTTACTTTCTCTAAGCACCCTCACATTTCCAAACCTGAGTCTATGGTGTAGAGTCTGGGAAGTCAAGGGTCATAGACTTAACAATCCAAGTCCAGGCCCTTGTTTGTACACCTCTCTTACTTTCTCTAAGTGCCACCACATTTCCAAACCTGAGTCTATGGTGTAGAGTCTGGGAAGTCAAGGGTCATAGACTCGCCAATCCAAGTCCAGGCCCTTGTTTGTACACCTCTCTTACTTTCTCTAAGCACCCTCACATTTCCAAACCTGAGTCTATGGTGTAGAGTCTGGGAAGTCAAGGGTCATAGACTTAACAATCCAAGTCCAGGCCCTTGTTTGTACACCTCTCTTACTTTCTCTAAGTGCCACCACATTTCCAAAACTTAGTTTATAAAGATTATATTCTGGGAAGTTAAGGGTCATAGACTCGCCAATCCAAGTCCTGCCCCTGTTTTGTACACCTCACATGCTTTCTCTAAGTCCCCTCACATTTCCAAACTTACCTCTATAGAATAAAGTCTGGGAAGTCAAGGGTCATAGACTCACCAATCCCAGTCCAGTCCCTTGTTTGTACACCTCTCTTACTTTCTCTAAGCCCCTTCACATTTCCAAACCTGAGTCTATGGTGTAGAGTCTGGGAAGTCAAGTTTCATAGACTTGCCAATCCAAGTGCAGGCCCTTCTTTGTACAACTCACATGCTTTCTCTAAGTCCCCTCACATTTCCAAACCTGAGATTATAAAGTGTACTGTGTGGGAAGTCAAGGGTCATAGACTTACCAATCCAAGTCCAGGCCCTTGTTTCTACACCTCTCTTACTTTCTCTAAGTACCACCATATTTCCAAAACTTTGTTTATATTTATATGTATATATAAATATTTATATGTATATATATTTATATGTATATTTATATTTTTATTATTTATTTTAAATTATTTATTATTATTATTTTAATGTATATTATTATTTATATGTATATATAAATATTTATATGTATAAATATTTATATGTATATATATTTATATGTATATTCTGGGAAGTCAAGGGTCATAGACTCACCAATCCAAGTCCAGGCCCTTGTTTGTACACCTCTCTTACTTTTTCTAAGTGCCACCACATTTCCAAACCTGAGTCTATAAAGTGTACTGTGTGGGAAGTCAAGGGTCATACACTCGCCAATCCAAGTTCAGCCCCTTGTTTGTACACCTCACATGCTTTCTGTAAGCCCCCTCACATTTCCAAACTTCAATCTATGGTGTAGAGTCTGGGAAGTCAAGGGTCATAGACTTACCAATCCAAGTCCAGGCCCTTGTTTGTACACCTCTCTTACTTTCTCTACATGCCACCACATTTCCAAATTTGAGTCTATGGTGTGGTGTCTGGGAAGTCAAGGGTCATAGACTCGCCAATCCAAGTCTAGGCCCTTGTTTGTACACCTCTCTTACTTTCTCTAAGTCCCCTCACATTTCCAAACCTGAGTCTATAAAGTGTACTGTGTGGGAAGTCAAGGGTCATAGACTTACCAATCCAAGTCCAGGCCATTGTTTGTACACCTCTCTTACTTTTTCTAAGTGCCACCACATTTCCAAACCTGAGTCTATAAAGTGTACTGTGTGGGAAGTCAAGGGTCATACACTCGCCAATCCAAGTCCAGCCCCTTGTTTGTACACCTCACATGCTTTCTCTAACCCCCCTCACATTTCCAAACCTGAGTCTATGCTGTAGAGTCTAGGAAGTCAAGGGTCATAGACTCGCCAATCCAAGTCCAGGCCCTTATTTGTACACCTCTCTTGCTTTCTCTAAGTACCCTCACATTTCCAAACTTGAATCTATAACATGTACTGTGTGGGAAGTCAAGGGTCATAGACTTACCAATCCAAGTCCAGTCCGTTGTTTGTACACCTCTCTTATTTTCTCTAAGCCCCCTCACATTTCCAAACCTGAGTCTATGGTGTAGAGTCTGGGAAGTCAAGGGTCATAGACTTACCAATCCAAGTCCAGGCCATTGTTTGTACACCTCTCTTACTTTTTCTAAGTGCCACCACATTTCCAAACCTGAGTCTATAAAGTGTACTGTGTGGGAAGTCAAGGGTCATACACTCGCCAATCCAAGTCCAGCCCCTTGTTTGTACACCTCACATGCTTTCTCTAAGCCCCCTCACATTTCCAAACCTGAGTCTATGGTGTAGAGTCTAGGAAGTCAAGGGTCATAGACTCACCAATCCAAGTCCAGGCCCTTATTTGTACACCTCTCTTGCTTTCTCTAAGTCCCCTCACATTTCCAAACTTGAATCTATAACGTGTAGTGTGTGGGAAGTCAGGGGTCATACACTTACCAATCCAAGTCCAGTCCGTGTATGGTGTAGAGTCTGGGAAGTCAAGGGTCATAGACTTACCAATCCAAGTCCAGTCCCTTGTTTGTACACCTCTCTTACTTTCTCTAAGTGCCACCACATTTCCAAAACTTAGTTTATAAAGAGTATGTTCTGGGAAGTCAAGGGTCATAGACTTACCAATCCAAGTCCAGGCAGTTGTTTGTACACCTCTCTTACTTTCTCTAAGCCCCCTCACATTTCCACACCTGAGTCTATGGTGTAGAGTCTGGGAAGTCAAGGGTCATAGACTCACCAATCCAAGTGCAGCCCCTTCTTTGTACACCTCTCTTACTTTCTCTAAGTACCACCATATTTCCAAAACTTAGTTTATAAAGAGTGTATTCTGCCAAGTCAAGGGTCATAGACTTACCAATCTAAGTCCAGGCCCTTGTTTGTACACCTCTCTTACTTTCTCTAAGCCCCCTCACATTTCCAAACCTGAGTTTACGGTGTAGAGTCTGGGAAGTCAAGGGTCATAGACTCGCCAATCCAAGTCCAGGCCCTTGTTTGTACACCTCTCTTTCTTTCTCTAAGTGCCACCACATTTCCAAAACTTAAGTTATAAAGAGTATATTCTGGGAAGTCAAGGGTCATAGACTCACCAATCCAAGTCCAGGCCATTGTTTGTACACCTCTCTTACTTTCTCTAAGCCCCCTCACATTTCCAAACCTGAGTCTATAAAGAGTATAATTTGGAAAGTCAAGGGTCATAGACTTACCAATCCAAGTCTAGGCCCTTGTTTGTACACTTCTCCTGTTTTCTCTAAGTCCCATCACATTTCCAAATCTGCGTGTATAGATTATAGTGTGGGAATTCAAGGGTCATAAACTTAGGTATATCCAAGTCCAGGCCCTTGTTTGTATACCTCTCTTAATTTCTTTACTTACCCCTCATTTCAAAACATGTGTATATAAAGATTGTATTTTCGGAAGTCAAGGTTCATAGACTTATATATCCAAGTCCAGGCCCTTGTTTGTACACCTATCTTTCTTTCTCTAAGACTCCCCACATTTCTAAACCTGATTCTATAAAGAGTATAGAATGGGAACTAAAGGTCACAAACTTACCCATCCAAGTCCAGGCCCTTGTTTGTACACCTGTCTTGCTTTCTCTAACTCCCCTCATACTTCCAAACCTGCGTCTATAGAATAAAGTCTGGTAAGCCAAGGGTCATGGACTCACCTATCCAAGTCCAGGCCCTTGCTTCTACACCTCTCTTCCTTTCCCTAAGTCCCCCCACATTTCCAAACCTGGGTCTATAGAGTATAGTCTGGGAAGTCAAGGGTCATAGACTTGGGTATCCAAGTCCAGGCCCTTGTTTGTACACCTCTCTTACTTTCTCTAAGTCCCCCCACATTTCCAAACTTGTAAAGGGCTAGAGCTGCTTAAATTCACTTAGATAATGGAACACGTGATACTAATTGCCAAATGGATGGTTCTCTATTAACATAATTGAAAGTTGACTCTCTTCACCTGTTCTGTGCTGACTTGATTGGTGGGAGATAAAGGGGAAGTGATGCGTGTGGGTGGAGTAGGAGGAGGAAATTGAGGCCTTCTCTTGTGGTGTTTTAGATGGGAAGGTTGTGTGGAGATTACTAGATCTAATCCCCTTTAGGTGACCTCAAGTGACAAAGAATCAAGACTTTTGGTGGTCCTGACTTCCAGCTGCTTTCTGTGAAGACAGTTCTAGCAGTAGTCTATAAAGTGTATAGTCTTGGAAATCACAGACTTATGTATCCAAGTCCGGGCCTTTGTTTGTACACCCTTCTTGCTTTCTCTAAGTCCCCCCACATTTCCAATCCTGTGTCTACAGAGTATTTTCTGGAAAGTCAAGGGTCATAGACTCACCTATCCAAGTCCAGACTCTTCTTTGTACACCTCTCTTGCTTTCTCTGATTCCCCTCACATTTCTGAACCTGAGTTTATGAAGAGCATAATGTGGGAAGTCAAAGGTCATAGATTTAGATGTCCAAGCCCAAGCTTTTGTTTGTACACCTCTCTTACTTTCTTTAAGTCCCTCCACATTTCTAAACCTGAATCTATAAAGAGAATAGTCTGGGAACTCAAGGGTCATAGACTTACCTCTCCATGTCTATCTAAAAAGATTATAGTCTTGGAATTCAAGGGTTGTAGACTCACCAGGCCCTCTTTTGTACACCTGTCTTACATTCTCTAAGTCCCCTCACATTTCCAAATTTGAGGCTATAGAGTATAGTCTGGGAAGTCAAGGGTCATAGACTCACCTTTCCAAGTGCAGGTGCTTCTTTGTACACCTCTCTTACTTTTTCTAAGTTCTCCCACATTTTTGAACCTGACTTTGTAAAGGTTATAGTCTGGGAAGTCAAGGGCCATAGACTTGCCTATCCAAGTCCAGGCTCTTGTTTGTACACCTCTCTTATTTTATGTCCCCCCACATTTCTAAACCTGCGCTTATAAAAGGTACAGCCTGGAAAGTCGAGATTCATAGACTCACCTATCCAAGTCCAGGCCCTTGTTTGTACATTTCTCTTACTTTCTCTAAGTCCCCCCACATTTCTGAAACTGAGTCTATAAAGATTATACTCTGGGAAGTGAAGTGTCATAGAATTACCTATCCAAGTCCAGTCCCTTGTACACTTCTCTTACTTTCTCTAAGTCCCCCACATTTCTAAACCTGAGTCTAAAAAGATTATAGTCTGGGAAGTCAAAGTTCACAGGCTTACCTATCCAAGTCCAGCACTTTCTTTGTACACCTCTCTTATGTATGAGGATGCATTCTCATGGAAACAGATATCTTCAAGAAAGAGAAGATCTAATTCAGGTCCAATTCATAAATGATGGACAGAATCAGCTCCACCTCTGCTACTTTCTATGTTAGGGCTTTTTAAGTGTCCATGCAATTTCCCCCTATCTCCCATCTTATTCTCCATTTAAACATCTTTTCATCAACTCACTATGTACAACATCTTTCTCCATTTCTAACTCTTGATATTTTTCTCTATGGAATTTTATCACTTACTCTTTGTGTGTGTCTGTATAATCTTTGCATCTCAACTTTTTTGCTCCTTCTCTGGATGTAGTTCTTTCTTGCCTGTCCCTGTCCATCCACATAGCTCTCCCATGGAAATGTGCATACACATGGAATGTAGATGTCCTGACTTCTTTATAACTGTCTCCATGTTGTCTCCAACTGTCATCATGAGCAAAGTGAGGTGTCTCCCATTCTTATGGTGCCTCTGGAAGTTGATTCATGCTGTTTCCTGTTTTCCTAGGTAAGATGTATAGGTATCCCTTTGGGCATCATGGGCCTTAGAATCTGGTGCCCTCCCTTAGTATCAGTGAAGTCTGAATTATTAGGGCATTAAAAGATTCAAATATTCTTATATTATATAATACATCTCTTTTAGGCTTTTTGGATTTTCTGAACTTTTCCTATGTCTTCTGCACCTTATGCCCACTGAATTTAGGCAAAACTGTGATGGGGAAAGAATAACTGTATACTCCTCAAGACCAGAGACTCATTGTTTTCTGCTCTGTGCTGCCTAACAGAGTGCCCCAGCCAAAGTAGTCACTTAATAAATGTTTAGCTATGTGATGGATAATCAAGCGATAGAGCCCCCAGGATGGATCTGGACCCATTTATCATTAATATACACTGACCCCAAAAGTGTAGATTCCATTGTAGAAGACTGTTTTAATAGAGAGAAGAAATTGGATTTTGTATTGGATTAAAGACAGTATGTGAGGAGTTTGGTATGTGCTCAAGTTGAGCAGGTTTCCTTGAAGTATAGCTAATCATAACTTCATAGTTGCATAATTTAGCATTCCCAGAGAAGCCGTGGGGGGTCTCTCACCTCTCTTATTTTCAGATAAAGTTAACTTCTTCAAAGGTTGTTTTCAAAATGCTACTTCACCTAAGCAGGGCATCTGCCCAGAGATATTATCTGCTACCTCCTAGGCTTTATTGCATGGACATCAAAGCCAAGCTATCTGAAGGAACAATCAAGATTGTAGAAAAACACTCTACAAGGTCAGCTCTCTCTGAACCCTGACCAATCATGCAAGAATTTGCTCTAAGTGGGGTGAGAAGTCCAAACTTTCTCTTATTCTCACATTGAAATTGCACTCTGCCAAAGATCTAATGAAAGAACTCATGGGTTTGGGAGAAATGACAGAAGCAGTCCCATGTATCAGCACCCTTTTCTATTATCCTGGGACTTGACCAACTAGACTCTTGCTCAATAAAAACCACTTGAATAGGTAAGTTATTCAGGGTTAAGTCAAGGCCTTTTTTCCTTAACCCACCCCATGTCCCATCTCTATGCCTTTGCACTGATCTGTGCCTAGAACGCTCTTCCTCCTCACTTCTACCTCCCAGAATCCTCCTCTCTCTTCAGGATATAGCTAAAGGACCCCCTTGTACACAAACCTTTTCCTCATTCCCTAAATGCTTTATTCAGCATCCATTTTTATATGTACACATTGTCTCCCTCATTAAAATGTGAGCTGAAAGGTAGGGTATGTTTCATTCTGTGGTAGGTCCAGTATCCAGTCTAGCAACTATTGTGAGTTTATGTATATTTTTAGCTAAGGGTTTTCTTGATGTCTTGGTTTGGTTTGGTTTTGTTTTTTTACATTTTCAAAATTTTCTCCAAGATCCCCCCCCTTCCTGAGAGCCATCCAATATACCATAGTTTTTATACCAGAAAAAAAGGATAAAATCAGCACAGGCAATCAGTACAATGAAAAATTATGAAAACATGCAATGTGCGACAGCTCCAAGGGGTGGATTTGAAATGTTCCCTCCCAATTTTCCTTTCCAGCCATTTTGTTCTTTATAATTTTGCAATATTCACTTTGGATTTATGGTTGTCCTCTCCTTTTGCACTAGTATACTTACTATATATATGATTTTCTTGACTCTGCTTACTTCACTCTACATCAGTTCATGTGGATGCATGCTTCTCTGTAAGAAAAGAACTTCTTAAAGGGAGGAACTTTTGGTGAGCTGAGAGTCAACCACCCTCCCACCAGAAAAAGTTAAGTCTGTTGTGATATCTAAGCTTAATTCTGTGATTCTTTTATTTCTATAAAGCTGATTCCAACTTATTTCCTATTAAATCTCATTAAAATATTCATTCACTAAATTTAAAGATAACTTAGGTGTGTGAAAGAATATTTACATTTCAATGAAACTAAGATAAATACTATTAACTGATTCAGAGACCACCTTTTTCGGAATGCAGACTATTACAGTGATTTGGCACAATTCCAGCTTTTCTAGACTGGTTCACAGCTCTACCAACAGGGTATAATTAGTTCTATATCCCCTCCAGGGTTTTATTTTCCTTTTCCATCATGTCAGACAATGTAAAGGGTATGAGGTTGGTACCTTAGAAATGTTTGCATTTGTATTTCTCTAATTATTAGTAATTTAGAACATTATTAATTGGCTTTGATTTCTTTCTTTTAAAACTGCCTTGCATATCTTTTGATCATTTATTAGTTGGTGAATGTTTCAATTCCCTATATATTTAAGAAATGAGACCTTTATAAGAAAAATGTGCTTTTTCATGTAATCAAAGAATCCATTTTTTCTCCTCTGATCTTGTTTGGTCATGGATTCTTTCCTCACCTTACATCAAAGAGGCAGGTTTTTTTCCTCCTCATGGTCCCAATTTGCCTATATCACCCTTTCTGTGGAAATGTTGTACCAATTAGACTATCTTATCACGCAAGATGTTGATATATTTTAATTTTCTACCAGATTGCTTTTTTCCAAGCAATTTTTTATCAGATGATGCCTTACAGCCCAATCATTTTTATACTGGGTTTATCAGATACTAGATTATTGTTGTCAATTGCTACTATATGTTGTGTACTATCCAATTTACTCCACTGACCAACCACTGTATTAGCCTGACTGTTCTGATGATATATGTGTTTACAATCATGGTTGCTATCCCTGCCCTTTTTTACTTCCACCAAAGCACAACAGATTCTTCTGTAGCTTATTGTGTGCCTTTCTGTTTTATGGATGAATTCACTCCATTCATGATTGCTAACTATGCACTTCCCTCCATCCAGTTCTCATATATTTATCTTTTTTTTTTTGACAGTCTCCTCCTTTTTCTTAGCTCCTTCTGCTCCGTGAACCAGTTCAGATGAGTGATTTTCATGTATCACCTGCTCCAAAATTTTCTCCTTCATTGTGAAAACACTTCCTTGCATACCTGTCTTTTATGTGAGGTAATTTCCCTCCTTCTCCCACATCCCTCTTTCTCAATCTATTCTTTTAAGACCAGCCCAACATAATAAATTCACACCTATGTGCTGATGTTTTTAATGGTTACATGTAATTATTCCCATTTGGGAATCTAAATAGTTTTACTTTAATAAGTTTATTATATTTTCTTTTGTCAGATTTTCTATTCAGGTCTTGTCTTTTCGTCAGGAATGCTTGGAATCCTCTATTTCATTAAATATCTTTTTTGCTCCTGTAGAATTATACTTGTTTTAAGGATTGATTACTCTTGGTTATAATTCTAGCTCTTTTGTAATATCCTATTAGAAGCCTTCACTTCTTTATAGTGGTACCTATAATACTCCTGGGATTTTCTACTTTTTGAAATATGATGTCTAGGTTCTTTTTTTTGATCATGGATTTCAGCTAAGTCCTATAACTCTTAAAGTATTTCTCATAGTTCAGTCTGGGAGCCTATGTCATTATGGTGCTTTTAAATTCATATACAATCCCAACACCATCTTGGTGTTCACTCAGATTCTTACTCTCATGTAATCACAACTCCTCTCTGCCCTGGCACCAGCAAAGGAGTAACAGAGTTGCCAAATGCTGCCTGGTTCCGAGTCCAGTGCTAGCACAGAGGTCTCCTGCGATTTATTTATGTCTTTGTAGTTCACTTTCCTTACTGACTCTGGGTACTAAGCCTTCCTGGTTCTGCTGATGTCACTTCAGCAGCTCCTGGCCAGCCCCTACCCCAATATCTTCAGATCTTTCTTTCTGAAATATTTCATCTTCCAAATTGGATTGCTAAAGAACACATAAGTGTTTTAGTTACTCCATAAATTTTTAAAATTTTATCTTTCTGTTAAAACACTCCTGTCTCTATTGTCTTAGTCTCTATGCTTCTTTTGGCTCAGTTAACGTTTCATGTTGGTTTGTTGTTTATGGTTTCGTATCTTTTTTTAGACTGTTTTTTCCAGCCCAACATGTTACTTTAAATCTGTTCATGTTTAAAGTTATGAGGGTTAGGTTTATGTTTTCCAAGTGATGATTTTTTTCTCTTCTACTATTAACACAGTCCTATGTCTCCTCGGTTATTTTAACAATCTTTAAGGACTCCATTTTTTTTCTCAGCTAAATCATCAAGTACAATGAATCCCCCTTCCTGTTCTCTTTATTATTTATGTATGTTCCCTTTATATCTATTCTAGGCTTTCCTTTGGTTCTTATTCTTCTTTATATACCTTTATATATTCTTTATATATACCCTTATACTTCTTTAGGTTTTTCTCTTCTGAACAGTTATTACCTTACCTTCTGATGCCAGTTTTCCTCTGTTTCAAAGGGTCTCTGAAGTGACCAGATTGGCTCCAGCTGAGCTTTTCCACTTCAAACTTAATGGAGTGTTCCTCCAAAATGCCCTCCCCTCCACAAATATCCTTCCCTCATTCCCTTTAATTCTCTGGCCTAACAGCACAAAATACTGCCACTCAGCCTGAACAAATTTCTACTGTTTAGATCTCAGAGCCAGGGAGAAGGTAGTATAGAGTGAACAGTTGTTAGGGAATACTGACCTTCTGAGATATTCTCTTAATTCATATAATTTTTACATTGTTTGGATTTTTAGTGTGCTACACCATGAATAAAGCTGAAGTTTCTCTCTCTCTGGTACATAATTCCAGTTTTGTAGAGGTCCCAAGTATGAAAGGAAATGTCTATTCCTCCATCTCAGTCAGGTAAGTTGATTGATTATACAGACACTACCTAATATTGTGACCTAAAGGCTCACATCTAGAACTCAATACTTGTACTTAAAGATCAGAATATCTAGAACTACATATTTTAAATATAGAGGGACCATCTCTATTAACTACTCCTAGAACTGCAAACCTTAAATTAGAATACATTCAGGGTAACTCACCTATTAATGTACAACTTATATATTCACATGCAGTTTACTGAAGGATAGAGCCAGCCAGGTTGCAAGATGATGCAGGATGCCAGAACATATATCATTAGCAGAGTGCAATTTGAACCTAAGTGGGGGCGGGGGGGGGGGGGGGAGAAAAAGCTCCACTTTGTGAAACACAAATTTGCTGATAAGTAATAATCAATCTGATCTTGAAAGATTGGGAGCACTTCATTGATTCCCCCCTTAATGCTAACGTCTTCCCCTTTGTTGATTATTTTCAGAGTATCCCCCAGGCTTGGCACATACAGGCACTAAGGAAAGGTTTGTGGGCCGACAGGTACATTTGGTTGACTTCAGAACTGTTTTAGTGGGCAGTTTCTCATGATTAGGGTAAAGATGACACATTTAGTAACTTTAAAAGGCCATCTATTACTCATCGCAGCCCGCCTTTCCAGTGCAGGTACTACTCTGAGGGCAAATTTAAAAGAAAGTAGCTTTATTTTGGAAGGCTTTAATTAGAAGGGCTTTAGGCTCCTTGCTAATATTTCTAAGGGGGGAGGGGAAACTTGAGCTTTTAGAATGCAAACTATGAGACTACAAGTGCCTTGCTTCAAAGAAAACTATTGACCTGCAAACAACAAATGGTACTTATACAAACATTTCTTGTACTTCCAAAAACCTAAAATGCACATTATAGTGTGATTTCAGTATGTAACAGTGATAATGAAAATACACAATTATATAACAAAGGAGAAATTATACAAATGAACTAGGAGCTTAATGAAGCTAAAAGCAAAAAAGGAAATTGATAAATAAGCTTAAAATACATACAGCGAACCTGCTTCCAAAAAAGAAAACCAGATTGTTCATATCAAAAGGAAAAATGGAAAACTTCCAACCACTGATAAGGAAAGAGGAGAAATTATGAGAAACTTTTTGCCAAGTTGTTATACAAACAGAATTTATAATTTAGAGAAAATACTTACAAAAATATAAACTACTTAAACGGACAAAAGAAGAAACAGATTATTTAAACAACCCATTATTAATAGGGAAATTGAACAAGCCATTATTGAACTTCCCAAGGAAACATCTGTAGGACCAGATAGATTTAAAAGTGAATTCTATGAAACATTAAAAAGGCAATTCTAATACTTTCTAAGCACTTAGCAATAAAAAAGGCACCTTTCTACTCTCTTTTTGATGTGGATATGGTCTTGATACTTAAACCAGAAAGAAAAAAGTATAAACCAATGAACAAAAGTTGTAAATAATATATCAGCAAATTGACTATAGCATATTAGAAAGAATATATTATCCTATGACCAGATTGGTTCAACATAAAGACTAAATATAATAAAAACCACATGATTATCAAGTCTTTTTCAGTATATATTGATATAAATTCAACACTCATTTCTGTTTAAAACGTATAATGTTAATTGTTCACAGGGAAATGTAGCCAAGATAATGAAGTTCATATAAATGAATAAGAAGCCAAGAATCTCAAGGATAATAGTAGGAAAAAAATTGAGAAGAAAGTAGCTTTCTGGAGGTCCTCCAGAAGGGCCTGGGTCTCAGCAGGCTATACATCTAGAGAATGTACAAGAATAGAGTCCAAAGTCTTTATTGTCTCTTACACAGTCTATTTCTGTCATAGTGTGACCCAGTCTCTCTCAGAAGTCTGCCAGTCTCAACCTTTGGGTTGGGACTTTGTCCCCAGTTTACTCTATTATAATTACATCATTATAGTATACTGAATATGTGTGAACAAGAGAACCATTATCTCATCAATTCCATTAAGTTAATACCTTGTTTCAAGTATACTTCTCCAGAGTTCTGGCTCTCTACAAAAACTCGAGAAAACATAGGCATAAACAGACCTCACTTTAATATGGTATTTTTTTTAAATCCAAGAGCATTAAACATAATAGAGGAAAGTTAGAAGCCTTTATATCATTCTTTGCAGATGATACAAAAGTACACTGAGAGAATCCTAGACAGTCAACCAAAAGTTAATATAATACAATTATTGGAAGTGGGACAAAGAAATTATAAGATACTTGGGAATGTATATACCAAAAATTTTCTAGGAATTATCAGTCTAATCGCAAGACTGGTTTTACAGAAATATAGACCTAATTGGAAAAAAATTAATTGTTCACAGAGAAATGTAGCCAAGATAATGAAGTTCATATAAATGAACAAGAAGCCAAGAATCTCAAGGATAATAGTGGAAAAAAAAATTGAGAATAAAGTAGCATCACTAGCAGTTTCAATTGTATTACAGGACAGTAATCCTTAAGATAATGATACTGATTCAAAAATAAGAGAGGTTGATCAGTGGAATAGATTAGGTACACAACACAGAGAAGCAAAGAGAGTAACCCAAACCCCTTTGTGACTAGGAGAGGGACTCACTATTTGACAAAAATTGCTGAGCAGAGTCAAAGCAACAATCGTGTGAAGTCCTTACTAATATACTTGGCACTGTGCTAAGCCCTGGAAATACGGAGGGCAAATAACAATAATAATCATATACCAGTCCCAAGGAGCTCATGCAAACAACTCTGTACCCAGAAGATCTATACAGGACAAATTGATGATGATCTCAGAGAAGCCTGAGCATTAAGAGAAGTGACAAAGAAAAGGCATGGGTTTCTTGCAGAAGGTGAGGATTTAGCTAAAGGAAGCTAGGAATTCAAAAAATAGATGTAAAGAGGGAGAACAAATTAGGTATGGGGAACAGCCAGTTTAAAAAAAAAAAAGCAAGGAGATGACATCTTATTTGAGGAAGAAAGAAGGCAGTTTAAAACCTTTTTTTAAAGTAATCTATATATTTTTAAAGTAATACCTTGTTTTTTTATGTTTGGAAGTTCATTTACTATATGTCCAGTAAATATCTTAAATCTAACTTATCTAAAACATAATTTACTGTATTTTTCCCCTTCCCCTTTTACTCCCTCCTCATTTTCAGTGCTCATTTAATTTCACCTCTGTGTCATCCATCTCCTGAATACTCTTCCTCTCCACAGATACCGCCCTCACTCTGGTGCAGCCCCTCATCTTGAGCCTTGATTACTATAATAGCTGTTGTGAGGCTGCCTGCCTGTCCCCCCCTCAAGTGACAGACTGAATTCACTAAACCTGCACACCATAATGCAATAGATAATCCAAGAAAATTGCCTACAACTTCCAAACACAGAAAATTAAATGTTAATTGAAAGAATATATAGGTTACTTTAAAAAAAAAAAAAAAAAAGGTTTTAAACTCCAAAACATAGGGTAGTTAAATGAACAATTTCATTGAGAATGATACATTCAGCCAGTAACCAAGAGAAAAACCTTCATCTGCGAAGGAAAGGAAATTTGAACAACAGACTCTTCTGTATCCCCTAGAGAATAGAATAGCATAAGAGCTCCCAATGCAACCTGTGGTGCCATACCCTGGAATGCTGAGCCTGATCGTCACTCAAATAAGATGGAGGTTAAGCAAAAGAGGTATTAGAGCATTCCTGCCAAGCAAACCAGACAGTAGCAAATTATTTCCCTTGTCAGACACCCAAAGAGGATTACAAGAAAGATTTTAAAAATCCAACAAAACCAAGGAAGACACAGATAATTTTAAAAATAATTACAGAGAGAGAGAGAGAGCGAGATACCTATGGGGTTAAAAATCATATCAAGAAAAATGTTCTCCACTTCCAGAGAAAGAATGGATGGAAGCTGAATACAGATGAAGCATACTTTTTTTTTTCTTTTTCTTTTTCTTGGTTTGTTTTCTTTTGCAGCATGGAAATGTTTTGCATGACTGCACCTACCTAATCTGTATCTTATTGCTTACTTTCTGGGGAGAGGAAGGAGAAAATTTACAACTTAAAATATTTTAAAATGAATGTTAATTTTTGTTTATGTGTAATTGCAAAAAAAACAGCATCAACAACATTGAGTGGTTTCTTTATAAAAGTAAAAAACAAAAAAGGGGACAAGTGTGACAGTGGGAAGTAAATGGAAGAACTTACATTGGAAGATCATGTCTGAAACAGCCTGGGCTATACCTGCAGGGGAATTGAGGCTGGGTTTTTTGTTTTTTTGTTGTTTTTTTTTTTGAGACTTAACTGCAGAATGAGAAGGCACAGTAAAAGAGAGAGGAAAGGAAGACAGCAAAGTGTGAAGAGAAGGAAAAACAGAATCTTTCCCCTTTTTACCTCACTCTCTTGTAGATACTGAAGATTTTTATAGTGGCTAGCATCTGCAGGGATGTGATAATGAGATGCCATTTATTCTGTGACTGGGCACAAATGCCACCCAATAGTGTAAAAGAACATGGACATGGGGGAAAAAATGACCTGGGGGGGGGGAAGGGCTAGTTACAATCTGCACACTTAGGCTGGGAATCTTCCTGTGCCCCTCTCACCCAGCCTAACTCCCATTGGGCTTTTCTGGTCAAAAACAGTGAAGTGCTTTGCCATCTCCTCTTATCGCTCATTTTATAGTCGAGGGAACCAAGGCAAAAAA
The DNA here is from genome assembly GCF_048593235.1 of Sminthopsis crassicaudata. Taxonomy (NCBI): domain Eukaryota; kingdom Metazoa; phylum Chordata; class Mammalia; order Dasyuromorphia; family Dasyuridae; genus Sminthopsis; species Sminthopsis crassicaudata. The sequence continues at coordinate 27,745,751 of NC_133623.1, forward strand.
AGGATGAATTAGCTCACCCTGGGTCATGGGCTATTGTGTCTGAGGCCGAATGTAATCTCAGAAACTGAGTCTCCCTGCTTCCAGAGCCAGAGCTGCCTCGCCAGCACCTCTGTCACCTGTATGACAAAAGGAAAAGGGGGCCAGGAGGAAGATCTCTAATAAACTAGTTAGACTCCAAGGGACTTATTTAGGGTTCTCTTCTAATTCCATGAGGAATGTGAAGAAATCATAGAATAAAATGGGCAAGAAAAGGAAAACAAGGGACAGCAGAGGAGAGATGCTAAGGTAAACACACAAAAGGAAGAGAGGGGCCAGAGTCAGTGGGAACAGGGTAGTTCCTACCAAAATAACTGCAGCAAGAACACTGCCTTTGCAGAGGAACAAAATCCTAATTTAAAAGAACAACCAAATATTGGAGAGAGAAGAAAATATAAACAGATTAAACTATGTAATAGAATGAAAAAGTGATAAATTGTGTAAGAAAATAAAACCCCACAATCTCTTGCTTATGAGAAAAACAGCTAAAACACCCCAGATGTTATACACAATAAAAATGAGAGGCTAGAACAAAACGTACTCATCAGGAGAATTCAAAACTACAGGGGTTGCAAAATATGTTATCAGTACAAAAAACAAATTCATGAGGGAGAACAGGAATTCCAAACAAGCCAATATTAAACTTCAGTGTGCCAGATGCCTTAGCATTTAAATTCATAAAAAAAATTTTTAATTAACTACAAAAAGACATACAATAGTGGCAGGAAATTTTAACATCCTCTCAGTTTTAGACAAATCTAATAGATCAACAAAAAGAAGATACAGAATTGAACTAATCACAAGAGAATCTAGTACTAAAAGCCTTAGGGCAGTGGTCCTCAAACTTTTTAAATAGGGGGCCAGTTCGCTGTCCTGAGCTCAGACTGTTGGAGGACCGGACTGTAGTAAAAACAAAAACTCACACTCCGCCCCTCTCCCCATTTGCCATAACCCAGGGGGCCACATCTGGCCCGAGGGCCGTAGTTTGAGAACCCCTGCCTTGTGGCATTTTCTGAGTAGACTGCTAAAGAATAGATACATTTCTTAGCACCAAAGGGAATATCTATAAAAACTCACTTGTGTTATCTCACAAAAATAGTGTAAAATTAAGCATCTTTTATTATGAGGGTTTTTTTTTTAAAAGTAAAGAAAGCTAACAATCAGATCAGGGAGAACAAAAAAACACACATCTGAAGGGAGATTTAACAGTGAAATCTTAAATAATGAATGGGTCAAAGAACAAGTCTTATAAAGAATAATTCTATGAAAGAAAATAAGGAGCCTACATATTTAATTCCTAGGATTTCCAGGAAGAAGATCCTGAAAATATATAAACTGGGGACAAGAAAATTACAGAAATGAAAAATAAAGCTAAAATCCAGTTCTTTGAAAAGATTAACAAAGTTGATATGCCATCCTAATTAAAAAGGCAGAAAATTAAGCAAACAAGGTGAAATTTTCAAAATTATCAGAACCTAACTTGGACAGTTATGATTTAAAAAAAAAAAACCCTGAAAACAAAGGAAATAGGCTACCTTCTACAACATAAAATATTCAAGCAGAAAACCAAATAGAAACCTTCAATAATCATATTCAGATGAGATATTTGAAAAGTATTCAGCACAGAGCCTGGCATATAGTAGGTGCTTAATAAATGTTTCTTTCCTCCTTCCCCTCCCTAATCCAATCTCAGAAAAAAATAAATCTAGCCAGCCGGAAAGGAACTATTTAAATAAAAGATTCCTGATCCTAATGCATTTACAGGAAAAATTAGAACACAATTCAGAAATTGAAAAAGAAAAGTGCGTCCCCATACTGGTTTTATGAGACAAATATAGTACACTAATACTTAAAATTAGGAAGGATAAAGCATAGTACAGATCAATATCATTAATGAATATCAACTCAAAAATGTTAAACAAAATCCTGTTAAACAGCTTATGTGACAAACAAGATGGAGGACTAGACATTTTCTCTGATCCTCAAGACCTCTTAAGCTTCTCAAAAACAGAAATCGTGGGTCGAAGATAAAGCAACTTCAGCTGTTGCCATGGATACTGTGATCACAAAAGGTAAAAATATCCATGGGCTAATGTCTGTCTTGAGCTCACTTAGCAACCCCTCCTCCACCCTGCTTCAAGCAGCGAGCCTGTGCTAGCCAACTGGATCCCCCCACTCCGAAATAAAATGCAACCCCACACCCTGCTTCCCCTTACTTTTTTTTTTTTTCCCCAGAGCAAAAGAGATCTGAATTCCAAACTGCAGCAATTTGTTGAGGTCTTGCCAGCCACCCAGCTGCAAAAGCAGAGGAAAGGAGGGGGAAGGGGGCTGGAAAGAGAAGGGGTCCCCACACTTTTAACTCCCTTTTCCAGGTAGCCTCAGGGAGCCACACTCCCAGTGACAGAAATCATCTCCGGCTGCAATAAGGCCAACTTGAAAGCACTCCTGTTGTACTGCTGGGCAAGAAAACTGAGGAAATAGTAATAGTACAGGACACTGGGGCAGAGGGGATACTCCACTAAAGCCTGAAGGAAAGAGCCAAGCATTCAGCCAAGGCTAATTCTGAATCTGGGTTTCCAGGTCTGTCTGTCTCTCACACACACACACCCCTCACTCGGGACAGAAATCTAGGCTGGGGAACCATGAATTGCCTAGGTTTGGAGGAGGCTGAGACCCGCTTTGAGATCCAGCCCCCAGAGCAACCGCCATAAGAGAAAAGGGAGTCAGAGAAAGTAAGCTGCAGGGGGAAATCCAGAGGAAAAGACAAATTACCAAAGATCTTAGGGGAATTAATCAAAAAGGTGTGGTGCATGAGCAAATAAACTAACAGGAAAAACATTAATAGTAGGAGAAAATACAGCCTCTAGATCTTCATAAATGAGTTTAGCCAGCTATGAATAAATACTGTAAAACAAAGGAAAGTTATTCAACATCTGATGAGGACCTAGTAGAGCTTCGGAACACAAAAGGAACCACAACATGCTGTTCTTAAGTGGCTGAAAAGAAATGAGAATCATGAGATCAGAATTTCTGACCTATACGGCAGAAAATAATTGGCAGAGTAGAAAAACTTATCTGTGATGACAAGCTTCACCAAAGCAATGCAAGGGGAAAACTGACTTAGGTGTAATGCAGAACTTAAGGAAGCCTAGAAGAAAAGAAGCAAAAGGCAATAACATGAAAAGGTTGGTGTTAAAAGAGGGTGTTCACTCTGTGCAAATCAAGCACATTGACCTTGAAGACACAATGCATAGAGACAACCTAAGGATCATCACAGGTTTCCCAGAAGAATATGACAAGTCAAACAACCTAAACAGCATAGCGTGAGACCTAACACAAGAATGTGATTCCCAAACAACCAATTCGACAAATGACCAAGAAAGAGACCTTCAAAAACAACACAAAACTATTTTGGAGCAACCAGAAAACAGGAGAAACTAGAAAAATGTGTTCCAAAGAGCAATGAATGGTGCCCAAGGTGACCTGCCCTACATATATAAATTAATCCGTAAATGAAGATGGGCATTTAATAATAAAGTGGCTTTTGTAACATTTTTCCAGAGAAAACCAGACTAATATCCCAAACCACATCAATGCAGAAGGGGTAAAAAGCAACAGAGTTAAAGCCAAGATATCATTAAGAGACCCCTTTCTAAATGTATATAAGAAAACAAGTAAATAAAAGCGGAAGTGAAGTTGAACTAATGTTAGACTGGTGGGCTGTGCATTGTGGACAGAACCTCATAGCTCTCTGCCCACAGGGGAATACATGTGTTTTTGTTTGTTGCTGTGGAACTAAGTTAAACAATGGGAGAGTACATGGAAGGGACAGGATAGAGGAAAATGAGTGATACGTCCTAGTCAAGTAGAGACTTAGCAATAAGGATAAAGTTAACTCCTCTGGTCTCAGAAATAGAAGAGCCTGCAAGGGAGTAAGAAGGTGGAAAGGAAGAAAGGGGACTTGTTTAGGTGCTAGGAGGGAATTTCACTGACGAATGCCCCTATTGGTGAAAAGAGAAGTTCTATAAAAAGAAATTGGGACTTTTTGGTAGTTGTCCACAGTGATTTAATGCTTGAAAAGACCATTTGTCCTGCCTCAAGTGTGGGAGGAAAGTTGGACCTTCTAGGAACATCTAGCTCTTAGTACCAGTACTAGTGCTTAGGGGCATGAGAAGGCATGGGCCCAGGGAGGAGGTTCTGAAACAAATGGGGAAGGTAAATGTGAGAGTTTGTCAGAGGTGGGCTATATAATGTAGGTATGGTGATAGAGGTCCTTCCTGTCATCTTTAAGAATTGATAGTTTTCTAGGGGAGAAGCACAGTGGAAAAAAGTAATCTGTGGGACAAGCTCTGCAAGGCAGAAATTATTTAGAGGGGGGAAACCAGAATGGATATCTCAGAAGTTTTGATCTCATGAGGAATGCAGTAAAAAGGGAGGAACTGGATAAGTATATTGGTCATGAAGAAGACAAAGAGGGTAAGGAGCAGACAGAAAGGATAGAAAACAGAGTGAGGGAGGAATATTCTTTCAGAAAGGGAGCACAAAAATACAAATTAGAAAAATGAAAGACCAGACTAGTTGAAAGGGTGAAGAGATGGAAAGAATCTATACCTTTTCAATATCCCTTGCCCTGGGACTCTTCCCTCCCTCTGAAGAAAGTCAAGAGTGGGTATTAGAGAGCCCCTCCCAGGTTCTTTTTAATGAAGGGCATGAACAAAATCATTCTAATAATCAGTTCAGAACATTCACCTACTTCCCACCCTGCTGCTCTCCAAAAACTCATAATCTTGTAAACCCTGCAACTCCTATCTCTTTAACTCACTCTCCCCTTTCCCTAATTTTTCAGCTTCTTTTTTTATGTTATCTTTCCCTATTAGATTGTCATGCCTTCCTTTGTATCCCTAGTGCTTAGCACAGTGACTGGCACATAATTGGTACCTAATAAATGATACCGATTCACTATTAATTAACAAGGGAAAACAAGAGGACAAGAACTGATTAGATAAAAGCAGGGAAGAAAAAGAAGTTAAAAGGCAAAACTCCAAAGGAAAGAGGTAACAAACAAGAGGGAAGGATCAGGGTTAAGAGGAAGACAGCCAGTGGAAACAAGGCCACCTTAAAAAAAAAGATTAATCTGAAGTAAGTGATTAAGTTACTTAACTTATTAAGTACTGTTTACAGCAGAAGATAGGGGAAAAAACCCAACAGAGACAGAAAAAAATATAAACCTCTCACAACTTTAAATATGGATGGATTAAAACTACTTAACACGAAAAAGTGTCAGATTGGATAAGAAAACAAAACCCTGTAATTTGTTGCTTACAACAAGCACGTTTAAAAAAAATACACAAAAAAAGCTCAACAGATGTGGGGAAAACAATTTGCTTTGCATCAAGTGAATCCAAAACACCAGGATTTAGAATGTTATTTAAAAAAATTACTCATGCATATGTACTGTCAAAATGTTCTTTGACAAATTGAAACATACATTAAAAAAATAAAAAGAGATGAACAGGGAAATCACATTGTGCTAAAACACAAAACAAAACAAAACAAAACAAAAAAAAACAAACAAAAACAACCCATAAACAACACTTCAATACCAATTCTAAATTCATATGCTCCAAATGCCTTAGCATCCAAATTCATAAAGGAAATATTGACAGAGCTATAGGAAGACATACAGAGTAATGCAATAGTGAAGGAGACTTCACTGTTCCTCTCTTGGTTTTGGATAAGTCTAATAGAAAGAAACAAGAGGTAAAATATGGAACTGAACAAATTTCCGGAGAAACTAGAGTTAGAAAGTGTCTAGTATCTTTCAAATAGGATTTTTAAAGAATGTACATGTTCTCAGCACCATGTGGAACTTTTACAAAAATTGACCACATTAAGGTACAAAGATATTGCAAACAACACATCCACAAAATATAAGAAGAAAGCAGAAATACTAAATACATCCTTTATAAGCCATCATGCAAAAAAATAGTAATAATTCAAGCATAAATAAAAGACACAGACCCATTTGGAAATTTAACAGTGAAATCCTAAATAATGAATGGGTCAAAGAACAAAACATAATAATTATGTGAAAGAAAATTGAAAGGATCAAACAACATATTAAAATTTCTGGGATGGGATGCTGCTAAGCAGTCCTGGGGGTGGGGGGAATTATTATATGCATATATACAGATATGCATATATACATACATATCTCACATACACAATAGAAAATTAATGAAATGAGTATGTATTTTTAAAAACTGGAAAGCCAGCAAACCAGCACAAAAGAGATATTAAAAATTAGAGTAGAAATAAATGGGAAAAAGCATAGAAATGATGAATAAAACTAAAAATTGGTTCTTTGGAAAGATTAATAAAGTTGATAAGTCATTAACTAATCTGATTTAAAAGGAAGGCAGAAAATAAAATAGCAAATGAACAACATGAAGTAACAAAACTGTAAGGAATAAAAACAATCAGAATATATTATGCATGGTTATGTACTAACAAAATTGAGGACACAAAAATATAAAATACGAAAATTTTCATAAGACCAAAAGATATTTTAAATAGACCAATCTGCTAAAAGGAAATATAACTATCTCTAAAGGATCTACCAATTAACAAACACCTGGTTCTCTTGGCTTCAGAGGAAAATTCTATCAAACTTTTAAAGAACACATTAGTACCCATACTTAACAAAACTTCTCAAGAACTGAGAAAGAAAGCAACCTATCAGAAGTCTTTTATGAGACATATATAGTCCTAATACCTAAACCAGGGAAGGACAAAACATGAAAGAAAAACTATAGGCCAATATAATTAGAGTATTTACTCTATGGTATATGAAGGTTATGGAATATTATTGCTCTGTAAGAAATGACCAGCAGGATGAATACAGAGAGGCTTGGAGAGACTTACATGAACTGATGCTGAGTGAAATGAGCAGAACCAGAAGTTCACTATACACTTCAACAACAATACTGTATGAAGATGTATTCTGATGGAAGTGGATATCTTCAACATAAAGAAGATCCAACTCACTTCCAGTTGATCAATGATAGACAGAAACAACTACACCCAGAGAAGGAACACTGGGAATTGAATGTAAAGTGTTAGCACTACCGTCTTTCTACCCAGGTTACTTATACCTTCGGAATCCAATTCTTTTTTTTTAAATCATTTATCTAAACTAAAAATAAATATCATAAGCAATGGAGATACACTAAAAACTTTTCCAATAGATACAGGAATGATGGAAATTCTAGTAGTGGCAGTAAGACAAGAGTAAGAAAATAAAAACAAAGATAGATAAGAGGTGATAAAACTATCTCTATTTGTTGATGATATGATGGTTTATTCCGAAAATCCTAAGGAATTAACAAAGATATTAATCAAGACAAAAGCATCAGCAAAGTTCCAGGCTACAAAATAAACCCTTAAAAATCAACTTCAGGGTCAGGTAGATGGCGCAGTGGATAGAGCACCAGCCTTGAATTCAGGAGGACCCGAGTTCAAATGTGATCTCAGACACTTAACACTTCCTAGCTGTGTGACCCTGGATAAATCACTTAACCCCAGCCTAAAAAAAAAAAAAAAAAAAAAAATCAACTTCATTGTATAATAACATAGCCCAAGAAACAGTAATAGAAAGAAAAATTCCAGCCCAAATAACTACAAAATGCATAAAATATACCTGAGCGCAGGCAAACTATATTAAAATGTAATTGGGAAATGTTTCACAAAGTAAATAAAAATACAATACAACAGAGACACAATTTATGGTTTTCTAGGTCAATACACAGCCCACAGAGACCCATTTCTATTTGAGTTTGATATCATTCTGTCAAAGCACACAAAAGACTTGTATAGATTCAATTACAGTGCTTCTTAATGAATAAAAAATTAAATAAAAATAAAATTGGAATAGAATAAAAATGTAAATACTACCAAAGTTAATTTATACTTTTAATGCTATACCAATTAAATTGCCAGGGGGATACTTGCTCAAACTAAATAAATAACAAAATTAATTTTTTAAAAAATCTAAACTTAAAGAAAATTTTTAAAAAGCTATGGATGAAGAGGGATTAGTACTTTCAGAACTCACACTATAACATAAAGCAACAATCAGCAAAACCATTTGGTACTGGTTTAAAAATAGAGACATATAGAACAAACCAGAAAGAGAAAAATCAGAAGCAATTGAACTGTACAATCCAATGTTTGATGATAAAGTGGAAAATATAAACTACTTATGAGAAAAATTAAAATTCCTTATTTGATAAAAACTGCTAGAAAAAGTGGAATCAGACTAGCAGAAACGAGGCTTAGACCAGCATCTTACACTATATTCCACTATAAATTCTAAATGGATATGGGATCTTAATATTAAAGATCATGCCTTTAACAAAGCAAATCATATACCTCTCATAGCTAAGAGAAAGAGATCTATATTTAACCACATAAGAAATAGAGGCAATTACAAAAGCTAAAATAGTTTAATTCTGATTATAAGAAATTTAAAGACTTCTACACAGATCCAATTGTATGTATCTAGAATAATTTTTTTCAAAAAAGGGGAAACAACATCACCACTTTTGTATCAAATCTAATAAGTTTTTTGTACATAGGTGCATAATATACATATATATGCGTGTGTGCGTGCACATGTGTGCATATACACACACACACACATATATTTGTATATCTATATACCAAAAGTCATTCCCCAACAGATAAGTGGTTAAAGGATATGAACAGCTGTTCTCCGAAGAACTATGAACTACTAACAACCACATGAAAGAATGTTTCATGTCATCAATAGTGGGAGAACTACAAATTAAAACAAATTAATTCTACAGTTTTACCTCACACCCTGAAAATTGGCTAAGATGATAAAAAAGGGCAACAGTCAATGTTGCATGGGTTGTGGAATGATAGGCACACTAGTGCATTTGCACTGCAGCTGTGAATCACTGTTAACTATTTTGGAAAACAAATTGTAATTATTCAAATAACATGACAAAAATAGCCACACCCTAGAACCCAGAAGTTACTACCCAGAGATCATTACTCAAAGGAGATAAGTGATAAGAATAAAGTCTTCATAGACACCAAAACATTTAGGGCAGAACTTTTGAAATAGCAAAGAATTGGAAATGAAGTCGATGCCCATTGATTGGAGAATGGCTAAACAAAACATAGTAAGTGAAAGAGATAATGTATGTGATGGATACAAAGAAGATGGAAAGATCTGTATGAACTGATGCAGAGTGAAGCTAAAGTGGAGCCAAGAAAACTTGGCTGGGCCACAGTAACTACAACTATGGAAATGGAAAGAAAAACCACACACTCAGAAGTCAAAGGTGAATACTGCAAAATTACAAAGAAGCATATCTTGAAAAAAAGAAAACCTATGCAATGCGCAACACTTGAGGGCCTTCCACATCTGCAAAGGTGTTCTCAGACTTTTAAAATTTGTTAATCAATTATGCTCATTTTTCTCTCTCCTTTTCCTTTGTCTTTAAAAAATACCATTTGTTATATCAGATATTATATTTATTATATAAGATGGCTTTGGGAGGAGTAGGAGAAAGGATACTGAGGAAAAAGTTCTGCTGATGTCAAAAACCAAAATATATCATTGAAAACGTATTTTAAAATAAAAAAATGTGAATATCACAAAACTACAAAGAACAAGCATGCCTCCAAAGATGACATATGAGAAGACATCCCTCTATCACTCCTTTGTAGAATTGGGAGGTCCACAGGTGTCTGAACATGTCACTCCTACATTCAATAAATGGATTACTATTGGTTCTGAGATCCGGAATATCAACTCCTCTGGTTAGTATTCATAACCTGACTCTTCTACCTTTCCAGTCTTCTTATACCCTATTTCTACTACATCCCCTCCACGTATTCTCCGATCCACTGACTTCCTTGCTGATCCTTAAGACAAGACACTCCATCTCTCTAGGAATTTTCACTGTCTTCTAGAATTTCTCTTCCCTCCTCATCTGCATCAAATTCCTCCTTTAAATCCCAGCTCAGATCTCACCTTCACAGGAAGTCTTTACACATCCTCCGATGCCTTCCCTCTCTTGAATAACTGTAATTTCTGCAGTCGATAGCTTGCTTGTAAATAGTTGTTTGCTGGTTGTCTCCCTATTAGACTGTGAGCTCCTTAAGAGCACACGCTGTTCTTGGCCTTTCTCTGGATCCCCAGGGCTTAGTGCACTATATTCACAGTACCTGTCACAGGCTTAATAAATGCCTGATGGTTGAGTGGTATATTGCACACATTTTCAGACTATTTTCTGTGTATTTATCAATCGTTTTGCTGGGGTTTTCTCTTTTTTTATTCCCCCCCCCCTTAAAAACACTTTTTTTTTTAACATAAGATAGCTATTTGGGCAGGAGAAGGCTACTATGAAATTTATGATGATTTTTAAAAAATATGAATAAAAATGTTTTTAAAAAAGAAAATAAATGTTACAAAATTACAAATAGCAAGCTCGGCTCCAAAGAATAGATAACAACCCCTATTCCTTTGTACAGGCGGAGGAAGGGAGTGGACTGTTGTATATATTGTCAGATTTTTTTCAAATTTATTGACTGATTTTGCTGATTCTCCCCCCTCTTCTTTGTTATAAGGGATGACTCTCTGGAAGGGGGAGTGGTGGGATACAATCAAAGATGATTGATTTTAAATTCCAAAATTCCTTTTTCTGACCATAATCTCCTATCATTCTATATCTCCCTGTATCTCATTTATCCTAAATCTATTCTTCATCACCACGACTTGTGTTCTCCCATGCCTCAGACTTCATTTTCCCAATCTCCACCCTAGAGTTTAGCAGCTAGAGTTTACCATTACACTGTTGACTAACCTCAGGCCATTTATTTCCTCTTCCGGTTATTGTTCATCTTGGACAATCTCATACCCTGGATTATTCCTAACATCCACTTCCCTCACTCCTCTTCGTGAGCTGCTGAAAGCTGCTAAAATAGAGTAAGTCCTGAAACTGGGCTGATTAGGTTGATTACAGATTTACAGTATCTACTGACAACTGGGATTCACTTCAGTCAGTCAATTCTTTTATTCCTATATCAGTCCCTCCAATAGCTAGCTATTCTCAACTTTCTTTTCTCTCTTCAAGCTTTCCAATCATTCAATAGAGGACCTCCCTTCCTTATCAACATTTCCAAATCCCTTGACATCAGGCCTATCTCTCCTGCTTTATTCCAGGGTCAGATGAAGAGGCCTTCTTCCCACACTCAGCTGTACCTCTGCTAAACTGCTCCCATAATTATCATCTGTCTCTCTAACTCTCTATGTGTCCCTCCTTACGGGCTCTTTTCCTGCTGACTGCAGAAGCACCAGGTCTTTTCCATGCTTAAAAAAAAAACCATCCTCAGTTGACCCCACTATTCCTTCAAAATGTCATCCTGTAACTCTCTCCTCCCTTTCTCAACTAAATTCTTAGCAAACGCTAAGAGATGTGAAGAACTAACATGCTAAATGAGTCACATGGCCAATGTAATACTGTATTTGCTTAGATATATTTGTCATAATGCTTTTATCTTTTTTTATCAATAGAGGAGGATATGGAAAGTCTAAGAACTAAATGCTGATGATTGTAAAAAAAAAATTTTAATGCAGTCTAGAAAAATGAATGCAAACTGCTTCAGTGTTATAAAAACCATAAACATAATTTACCATATCAATAACAAAACCAACAGAAATCATATGATTATCTTAATAGATACAGGAAAAACTTTTTGACAAAAAAATTAGAAAAATTAGAACAAAAGGTTTGGCAATTGTCAATGTTATAAAATTACCCATGCATATATCAGGTAAATAAAAACTATTAATAATGAAAAAAGAGTGAATGGTGAAAACTATTTTCACAGTTATTTTGAAAAATAAAAAGCTATTAGTAAAAAACAAGTAAATCTGAGAATCATCTGCAGATAAGGGAATACATAGGAGCTAATGAACACACCATGAAGGAAAAAGGGAAGAGAGTATGAACAGTCTTGTAACAAAGCCACTAGCTCATAGAATCTGGATGAAAATCCAGCAAAGGAGACTGAAGAGTGATCAAATGGGTAAGAATGAAGAGAGAATGAAGAATGAAGAGGCAAGGTTATTTAGAAGACAGTATCAAAGGTTACAGAAAATGAAGGTCGTTGATTGAGAAAAGGTCATTGGATTTTTCCATTAAGGAAATGGCTCTTTTCAATAATGAGATGAATCAGACCAGTTTCAATGATCTTGTGATGAAGAAAGCCATTTGCACTCAGAGAAAGGACCACAACATAGCATTTTCACTCTTTCTGTTGTTTGCATTTTGGTTTTTTTCCTCAGTTTTTTCCTTTTTTATTTGATTTTTCTTGTGCAGCAAGATAATCATGGAAATATGTATAAAAGAATCACATGTAACATATTTTGAATTACTCATCATCTAGGGCAATAAGGGGAAAGATAAAAATTTGGAACACAAGGTTTTGCAAGAGTGAATGTTGGAAATTATCTATGCATATGTTTTGAAAATAAAAAGCTTTAATACAATTTTTTTAAAATAATAAAAGATTTGTCCATTAAGAGGTCATTGGCAACTCTGGAGACAGAAGTTTCATTTGAATGAGGTCAGAATCCAGACTGAAGGGGGCAGAAAAGATCAAAAGGTACGAAGTGAAGCTACAAAACCTAGATGACATTCTCAATATTCTCATATGAAAGCTATATATGAAGGGGGTGGTCAATAAGTTGAATTTGAAGTTTACATAGATAGTGCTTAACAGTAGTCATGCACTGATACACACCTTCATGTTATCTACCTACCTACCTTGTAAAGTTATTAGCAGGGAAGCTTTTGGCAATCTTTATGTAAGAAGTTATAATAAAAGGTTCTGGTTAATCCAACTCCCTCCACCAGTCTTTCAAAGATACTAAGTAATCCACCAAATGAAATAAAACTGTGCTAAGGATTGGGATTACCAAGTGAGGAAACTCTACCAAGTCAGGTCTATCCTTCTCTGCAAGGAGTCTTACTTTTTTAAAGCCTTGAGAGCTTCAGTGATTTGCCTAGGGTCACACAGAGGTAGGACTTGAACCCAGTTCTTACTGGAAGAAGTAAAACAATAATACGTACTTTAGAGGCTAAAATCACAAAATGCCTCATTATCAGTTTCCTCACCCATCCATCTTCTACCCTTTCTCCAGGCCTGATACTAAAGATTCCAGGGAATGAGGACTCAAAGAAAGTTTGGAAATAGCAAGTAGGGAGGGAAGACAATCACTGAATACCTTGGACAGCCTCTCAGATACCTGGTGTTTCCAGTAGGTACTCAATCGCCATCCAAACCCCAGAGATCTGAACAGAGGCCCCCTTATGGCAGTGATTCCACTAAATTACAGCTATAATGATTTAGATTTAAAAGGAAACTCAAAGGTCATCTAGTTCAAATCATACCAGATAAATGGTTGTCCAATTTGGGGACTTTAGCCCACTGGTAAGGGGGGAACCCATTATTCTTCCAGGCATTCCATTCTATTTGATCAAGAAACATTTTTTCCTGCATCAAGCTTAAATCTGCCTCATTACAACTTCAACCCAATGTTCTTTGCTCTTCTCTCTGGGGCCAGATAGAACCAATCTAGTCCTTCTTCCCTGTGATAATCCTACATATACTTGAATGCAGGTGACATGGTGCCCTGAGTCTTCTCCTCTCCAGGCTGAACATCCCCAATTCCTTTGATCAGTCCATCATACACTATGAAGACACAATCCTTCACCATGCTGGTTGGCTTATTCTATATGGTTTCTAATGTATCGTGGTCCTCTTTAAATTGTGGTATTCAGCAGTAAATTACTTTAAATGTGTCTAAGACTACCACCTCTTTATTCCTGCAAGCTACACAGCTTTCTTGGCTCCCATACCACATTGCTGACTTATATTGAACTCATAAGCCACTAAACCTCCAGATTTTTTTCAAAGTTATCTAATCATGCTCTTCTCAGCTTGTATCTGTGAAGACAATTTTAAAATCCAAGTATAAGACATTTAGCTCTGATTTAATTTCATCTTATGAGATAAATCCCAAAGCTATAGCCTATCAAGAACTATACAGATCTTGACTGTCTTCCAGTATTGGCTAACCCCCTTGGTTTTATGCCCTCTGCAAGTCTGATAAGCATCTCATTTGTGTCTTTATCCAAGTCACAGATAAAATAGTAAATAACATTGAGCGACAGAGGTGGAGCCAAGATGAGATGACAGTGGGAGGAAGCGGTCCAGGTGCGCTATCTTACCCAAAACTTCAAACAGATCTAGATAATGCACTCAACTAAGTCCTGATGGGAAATCCAGAAAAAGTCATAGTGAGTCATTTGTCCATCCTAGCTTGAAGGCCTTTGAGTGATATACTTAAAAAAGTGAGTAGTTCAGAAGCAAAGAGAAGCCCCATTGCTCAGACCCCAGGAAGAAAGAAGGGTCTCAGTTCCTGCATTCAACCCAGCTTAAGGAAGAATAACTGGGGCAGGAATCCCAAATCAAAAGAGATCCTACGATTCTGTCACCCAACAAACAAGGCTTCCCAGCTTGCTGAGAAGAACTGGATGCAGTAACAATCCACTCAGGCCCAAACCCAAAATAAAAACTTACAGAGCTCAGAGCAGCAGAGGAGTGATCAGATTTTGTCCTAAATCAGACCACTTCAGGAACACTGAAATTCTGAAGACCCCCAGCTTATGCCTAAGATCTTGACTTAAAACAACATTCAAAGCCCAGACAAAGCAGCAATAGAACCAATGTAGATCTTACTTCCAAAAGTATTGCAAAGCCTAGCCCTAAACATCAAATCCAAAACTAGGAAGTAAGCTGGGAAGATAAAGAAACAAATAAAAAGAATCCTGCCATAAAAAGGTATTATGGCAGCAGGAAAGCTCAAGACACAAACAAAAAGGAGAATGACTCCCAAACTTTTACAAGCAAAGCCTCAAAGAAAAAAACAGTTTAAACAAAAATTCCACTAGAATTCTCGGAACAGAAAACAAGAGTTTAAAAAAATTTTAAATGTTTTCTTGAAGAAAAGACATGAAAACTGTAAAGGGAAGATTCAGAAAGGGAAATAAACTTGGTAGTAGAGGTACAAAATCTTGCCCAAGCACCAAACTCTCTGAAAAATGAGAATGGCTCATACAGAAGCCAATGATTGCAAAGGCAAAAAGATATATTAAATAAAGTCAAAAGTCTGAAAATATAGAAGAAATGGTAAGGTAATTTCATAACAAAAACAACCTGGAAAGGAGGAAAAATATGAGTCATTAGATTACCTGAATACCATGACCAAAAAAAAAAAAAAAAAAAAAAAAAAGCCTAGATGGCCTATATCAAGAAATCTTAAAAAGAAAATTGTGAAAATAGAAATAATTCAGCCGTCACTTACTGAAAGAAACCCTAAAATGAAATTTCCCAGGAACAACCAAAATCCAGAGTGTCCAGGTCAAAGAAAAATCACTGCAAGCAGCCAGAAGGAAAATAATTCAAGTACTTAGGAGGACAGTTAGACTCACACATGACCTAGCAGCAATCACTATAAAGGAGTAGAACTTTGAATATGATATTACAGAAGCCAAGGGATGTGGGCTTACAGGCAAGAATAACTTCACCAGAAAAATAAGTATAATGCTATGATGGACTGGCTTTATATTGACTGAGCTGTTAGGTGCATTACCCTACATCAATTTTTGTGATGGAAGATTAGGAAATTAGACTTTGTCTCCTGAATTACATTTAACTGTGAGGAAGAGGCCAGATTTTCTCTTGTTTTAATTCAACTTGAACAGACTCTGAGAGATAATGGAGGAAAGGATAAAATGCCATGGTCCATGGGATTACAAAGAATTGAACACAACTGGACAATTGCCCCATGGTATCTAGTATGTTACTGGGTAGTTGGGTAAATGATGAATCAACTTTTAATGTATGTCTGGTAGTACCCTTGGATAGGGAAGGAAAAATCAAGGATTGGTCAGCATGAGGGAAGTTTCCTTAGTCATGGTAAATAGAATAGGTTCCCAGATTTTTAGCTGAAAGAGTTCTTAGAGATCACCAAGTCCAACCCTCTCATGTTCCAGTTGAGGAAAATGAAGCTGGAAAAAGTTAAATGATTTGCCCCGTTACCCATAGAAACCTGCAGGAGGTAGAGGAGAATGGGGAAGAGGTCACTAATGGCAACTCCCAGGGAAAGTTACCAGCACTGAAACTTACAGTTCCTGGTGCTCATCTTGCAAACTCACTGCTGTTCTCTCTCATTGACTAATAAATGATTAAGAAAATTGCATGGCCACACTGTAGCCATGGCATTCCCAAACATCAGCAAGGTACCTGTGGAACCTGCAGTGGCCATACATTCACTGAATTAGGATCACCCTCAAGAGGCAAAATGCTAAATCAATTAAGAAGATATAGACTGATTTAGAGGAAAAGAGCTCAAAAGTGAATGGGATTTGTATGCATGCCTGCTAAGACACTTTGGGTCACAACTGGTGAAGATTTAAAACTGAGGTTTGATTGACACAGTTCTTTTAACAGATAACTTCTATTTGCATTGAACTAGGTGTAGATGTTGAAATCATCATTGCAAACATTTAATTATCTTTCAATAAACAGAAAAAGAAAGAAAGAGAAGGAGGGAGAAGGGGAGGGAAGAAGGAAAGAGAGAAAAAGACAGACAGAAAGGTGGGTGGGAGGGAGGAAAGAAAGAAGAGAGGAAGAGGGGAAGGCAGATGGAAGGAAAAAAGGAGGGAAGGAGAGGGACGGAGAGGAAAGGGAAAGAGAAAGAAAGAAGAAAAATCTCTCTTAATGACATTATCCTCCCCTGCCCAACCTTTTACACCTTTAACAGTAGGAAATCTCAGCTTTCCCTCTGGAAAGAAGGTGGGGAGCAGGGTGGAAGCCAGAACACTATGAACAAGGGCACTGAGATGTAGTAGAAAGAGCTTAGAAGACTTTGGTTCAAGCTCTGCCATCAGCTAGCAGCATGATGCTTTTTGAATCCACATCTTCAAATACAAAATAGAAAAAAAGTAATAGTTGTACTACTTTGCAGACCTGAGATAGTTCATGTGAAGCACATATAAGTGGGAATGCTAATGAACAAGAGGAAAACAAACCTAGGGTCCCTGAGGCCAATGAGGGAAAAGACTCTGTGACACTTGGGCTGTTCTGTAGGAATCTACAGTTTAAGATAAGTGGGCCTCCATCTAGGACCCAGGCTGCTCGTCCCCCAAATCCCTCTCACTTCCACACACTTCAGTTATAACCCTGGGAAAAAAGAATTCCAGAGGCTAAATAACTAGATGGAAAGTCACCAAGCAATGAAAGCCTTAGGTATGGGAAGCAATGGGTCACTCCTGAAGCAATGGGAGAAGTCACTGGCACACAGGAGTGGGGATGATGTTGCCACTGCTGACAGCCACTGAATCAGTGATAAAGAAAAGGGGCCTGAGGTTGGGAACTGCCTTTTGTGGGCCCCCTTCAGATGAAGTACCTACACACATGGAAGGACCCAGTCCAGCTTCTAACCTCTATTTGCTGTTTGTTAAAGACAACTTCGACCCATTGCAATATGGGAGCATACAGCTGCCAAGCTAAAGTCAGGAATAGAGCAAAGCCAGAATATTGTTCTCATAATCATTATCTACCAGAGAATTCATGCAATAGAGCTCATCTATTCTTAGGTGCCTGATGCCCCTGCAAGTGGAGGTGGGTCTGTTTCAGCCTCTCTACAATGCATATGAAACAATAAAAATACCAATGGACAGATACCAGGGACATAGAGCTGGAAAGGACCTGATGTCATCCCATGCAATCCCCTCATTTTACAGAAAAGGAAACTGAGGCCCAGAGAGGTTAAGTGATTTGCCCAGAGGCTATTCAAAAATTGAACAGAATTTCTCTGACTCCATATCTAACACTCTGCATAAATAGAAAGAACTGGAAATGGTGACGGACTGAAGTTTGGCAGACTGCTAGTATTACTTGGATGGGAGAGCCCTACTTCATCACCATCTAAGAGAGGTAAACCAGAAGCATGCTGCGTAGTCCCACTTTGAACCAGCTCTCCAGATTCTCTAATTAAATTAACCTTGGTCAAGTTAGTCACCCCTCACCCCCACTCCATCCCACCCTCACGCTGCTGTCTGGTTTGCTTTAAAAGCTTAGAAGCTCTTACCTTTAAAAATGACCATAACTACAGCCCTGCCCACATATCCTCAGCTACCCTCACCACCCACTTACACCACAACTTGCCTGGCATTGGTGCTCCTCGCATTTCCAGCTTTACTTGACTTCTTTGGCATCTTCCTTCCTCCTTCTGACCTTACCTAAATTGGTGTTTCTTCCTTCATTTTTCTTCCCAATTCATGAAATGTCATGTTATCACTCACCTTTCTCCTTTTGTTCTGTTCAATCTGTCTCCTACCTTATCCGATGAAACAATTCTTTCCATACACATTTACATTGAACATATATAAGGTGGGTCCTGTCTTTAGTCAAAAGTGACCCAGAGTATCCGTACACAATTGGAAATCCTAAATAAAGTAAGAAGGATTGAAGCCCTTCCCCTCTCCCCCTAAAAATGAAAAGATGTTGATCCCTTTAAAACCATGACCCTGGGACCATTTGTGCCAAGTGTTTGTGAGCAGCTGGTGTGTGTAGACCCCATCCAAGAGCAGAGGCTCCGGCAAAACTGAATCTTTGATGTTTCCTCTTTATTCATCCTTCTCCACAAGCGAAAAGTTAGTGTGGTAACCTGCAGAAATGGCTGAGATTTATAGAAACAATGGGCCTTAGTGTCCTAAATGTAAAGCTGGAAGAGACCTCGTAGATTATTTTACAGATGTGCAAACTGAGGCTCCGGGAAGTCAAGTCATATAAGAAGTAGTAGCACAATCAGAATCAGGATTTGAATCCAGGCTTTCTGACAGCAAGTATGGTGCTCCTTCCACTAACGCCCATAGGACCTCCAAATTGGGGGGAAGAGATCCAGGGAGAAGAAGAGGAGACTAGAATGTGTGAAGCCCTAGGACTGAAGCAGCTGGTGGCCAATAGATGTATATGCTGACAGGTGAGTTCTTTATAAATGTTTCATCTAAGAAGGCTGGAGAAGGGGAGGTCCTTAACAGGTACAGCATGCCAAATATGGTGCTGTGTGCTTTGGATTCTGCCAGGCCCATTTGGGAGTCACAGCTTGGCCCATGTCTTGTGTGAGTTCCAGGATCAGGGATACATATGCATGCCCAGAAACGGGTGAAGAAGGTACATAGTTTGCTTACCATCTCCTTCTCCATTCTCAGCTCAGCATCCTAATTTGTGTTTGAGAAGAATAAAGGCAAATCTTATTAACGAGAGTGGAGACAACCATGAAGTCTCATCCATAAAGGGCAGATCCTTTACCAGCCAAGCAAAGATAGGCATTCTGATGTTTCACATCTAATCTTCTGTAGGATTTGTCTCCTTACATTCTGGTGGTCTTATTCTGAGGAGGCCTGAGCTGAGAAAGCCTCTTGACATTTCTCTCTTCTTCAGGGCAGACATCCTACAGTGTGTAAATAGGAGCCACCTTTCCTATAAAGGGCAGGTCCAGGGCAATCCTGGATCCTCTTGGGCCCATGGATATTCACCTGATACTGTCCCAGGAATGGCTGTGATGGGACAACAGGGACTTCATTCCTAGAATCCATGGTCTACATAGAGAGAACATATAGAGATACTGCTCTATCCACCAAATACCATTCTGTGACTGACCAAGGTGATTGCAATCTCACTGCTTCAATTCTTATCCTGAATTCTCCCCTACCATGGACTTTCAAAGGGGAGATATGACCAGTTTTTGCCCATTGTGTTAGGAGATAAAATAATAACAAGGATAACTAAGTTGATATCAAAGAATTTTAGGTAACAACAAAAACATGTCTAAAACGTAACAGACAATAAGTACTACAAGAGTTCAGAAAAGAGAACAAACAGACAATAAGTACTACAAGAGTTCAGAAAAAAGAACAAACAGTGGATTTGCTTTAACAGTTGAGAAAAGTCGGGAGGAAATAAACTGTAGGTGGACTTTCAGCAAGCATTCAAGAAACATATAGGGCCTTTAAGGCCCTCTGCATGCTGATTCCTTTCCATCTTTCCAACCTTGTGCTTCCCCTCCATGAACTCTACATTAAGGTCAGGCTGACCAATTTAGCTGCCCCTTCAACTCAATGCTCCATTTTCTCCTTCGTGCAGTTGTCCCAGTCCTACGCTAACTTCTACCCTCATTCTGCCTCTTAGATATCAGATGAGAAACTGCCATCTCTGTGAAGCCTACTTGACGCTCCCTTGCTCCTTGTTTCTTTGCTTATTTGCATACATATTTCTATCTCTTTAGTAGAATATAGCTCTTTGAAGGCAGTCCCTATTTGGAGTTTTCATCTTGGTACTCCCAATGACAGATACTGGGAAGCTGGAAACTAAACATACCAGGTAACTGAGTCAAAATAACCCAGCATGGAGCTTACATTTTATCTAGAGAAATAACATGTGTCCCCATAAATAGACATAAGTAGTAAGAACTGTTTGAAA
Organism: Sminthopsis crassicaudata; assembly: GCF_048593235.1. Classification (NCBI taxonomy): domain Eukaryota; kingdom Metazoa; phylum Chordata; class Mammalia; order Dasyuromorphia; family Dasyuridae; genus Sminthopsis; species Sminthopsis crassicaudata. The sequence continues at coordinate 27,766,436 of NC_133623.1, forward strand.
TGGAGATGACTTTAGCCTGAAAGAATGGTGCTGGCATTGACATAGATGAGGACACACACGGATAGAAGCACATGAGCATAAAATCGTTAGCTAGGTTTGAAGCAAGTGGTGACAGAGGCAGATGGACAATAACCAATCAGTCACAGACTAATCACAAGCAAAGGCCATATCGAAAGCAAGAGTGGGGATTTGCAGGGGGTCATTTTAGCTTTCAAATATCCCCTCATCCCTATTTTGATGAAGCAATACCAAAATGTCTTTACTAGGCACTAATCTGAAATCACTTGTCATTCTAAATAAATCAGAGACATCAGCTCTGTCTTCAAAAAAGCTTGATTCTTTTGTGAAATCTGCCCTTGCTATGTAGGCTCCAAGACTCACAAAACAATTGACAGAAGTTTCTCTGCTGTTTACTCAATTAATGTTTGTGAATTTTTCTATGCTGAACAAGGCCTGAGATCTGAACGAAGCCTTTCCCACAGTCGCTACATTCATAGGGTTTCTCTCCAGTATGAATTCTGTAATGTTTATTAAGATCAGAGCGTCCTCTAAAGGCTTTTCCACAGTGAGTACAAGTATAAGGCTTCTCTCCAGTATGAATATTCTGATGGTTAATAAAACCTGAGTGCCACCTGAAGGTTCTCTCACAGTACCCACATTTATAGGGCTTTGCTTCACTATGAACTCTCTTATGTCTATTCAGATCTGAGTTCACCCGGAAAGTTTTCCCACACTCCTGACATCCAAAGGGTTTCTCTCCACTGTGGATCCTCTGGTGCTGGTTAAGGCCTGATCTCCCTCTGAAGCATTTCCCACAATTCTGACATTTATAGGGCCTCTTTTCACTATGAATCCTCCGGTGCTGACTAAGGCCTGACCTCCCCGTGAAGGCTTTCCCACACTCCTTGCATTTATAGGGTCTTAATCCAGTATGAGTCCTCTCATGCTGAATCAGGTCTGATCTCCCTCTGAACTTTCGTCCACATACATTACACTCATGAGGTTTCTCTCCTGAATGAACTTTATGATGCTGAGAAAGGGCTGAGTTCCCTTTGAAGGTTTTCTCACATTCTTTACATTTAAAGGGCCTTTCCCCAGTGTGAATTACTTGATGTTTAATTAGTATTGATTTCTGATTAAAGGTCTTCTTACATTCCTTGCATCTGAAAGGTCTCTCTCCACTATGAATTCTTTGGTGTCTAATAAGGTACGACTTAGCTGCAAAGGCTTTCCCACAATCCTCACATATATGTGGCTTGTTCTTAGTTTGTTTGTGATTAATGCCTGAATGACTATTGCCAGCTGTCTCCGGGATATTGGGTTCCTCATCATCATCAGTTACCTGATGTGTAAGAGACTCTATATTTTGTATGGAATCCTGGTTATGACTATCCCCAATCTGAGCTCTTTCTCCTGAAAGATTTCCTTGGGGTATGACAATCTGGCACCCCTCCCCTTCCTCACAGGCATGGTCTCTCTCCTCTGCAGGGCCACTCATCTGAGTAATAGTGACATGACTGATACTGTTGCCTGATGGGTTTCCCTGCTGCAGCTCTAACCTGCCTTCACAGTTAGAACCTTCTGGAAACCTTGGGCCCTGGACAATAGCCCTCGAGACTCCTTCTGAAAACATCCTCTGTGATCCTATATCTTCATTAATTTCCTGCTCTGGATTAGAGGCTTTTTTTATAGCCTCTGTCCCATCACCTGAAATGACAAAGAGAAAATAATAACCTGTTCCCCACATTATATCAGTTCTTATTATATATGGACTATTTGTGCCCAACCTGTGGTGGAGCCTTCCAAGATCACACTGATCTGTTCAGCCACAGTCAGACGCTCTACCTTCACCCCGGCATCGTTTTGGTCCGCTCTTTGGGAACAAAGGATGACAACCAACCAACCATTTCTTGTTACCACAACATCGTCTAGGCTCTGAAGGTCTGGCCAAGGAGATCAGTTTTTAGAGTGGGGTGACTCAGAGAAATGATGGCAGCAGGGTCACCATGGTCCTCAGATAGCACATGTCTTCACTGTGAAAGATCTGAGGGGAAGCATTTCTCTTTGGCGAGGAAGCGAGGTTAATTTAGCTTCATGTCCATTTTTTAATGTATTCCTTTACTTTATGGGTCCAGATCCGTAACTCTATTGGCATGGAAACTCCTTCCACCAATGCAAATCATCAACTCATGCGTAACTTACAGTTGCCATGGATACTGAGAGATTAAGTTATTGGTCCGTGGTTGCAAAGCTGGTGTTAGAGGCAAGCCTTGGTCCCAAGTCTCTCCAACTCCAAAGCCAGCTCTCTATCCAGGATGCCATCCCAACCCTAGTGTTTGTTGTGTTAGTGATGAAATGTTGGCACTGCCACAAAAATTAAAGAATACTTGTCACCCGAGTGTGATAAAAGAGGGTGCATGGTACGAAGACATTTTGGGGCTATATGACCCTGAGCGAGTCACTGCGAGTGAGTGAAGCTGTTGCCTCAGTTTCCTCATCTGTAAAATGGGCTGGAGAAGGAAAGGGCAAACAACTCCAGTATCTTTGCCCAAAAAAACCCCAAATAGGGTCACAAAGAGTCCAACACAATTGAAAAAAAAGAAGACTGAACAACAACAAGGGGGGAAGGCGTGTGATACAACAGAGCCCCAGGGGTAAATTCTGTTCCAAAGGCCAAAAACGGTGTTACCGCGAACCAGTCGTGTGCTTGACATTACTCATCTAGAAAACAGAAATAATAATAATATCTGTACTGTTTCCCTTGATGTAAAACATTTTGTAAACATGAAGGTGCTGTGTAAGTGTGGTGGCCTACTTTAGTTTGAGCCCAAACTATGTTTCACTTGGACTGTTGCGATAATACCCAGACCCTAAATCCTTCCAGTCTAACCAGTCTCTCCCTGCTTCCAGTATCTTCCCTCCAATTTATCCTCCATGAAATTTCCCAATTGATATTCCGAAAACACAGACCTGACCAAATCACTTCACTGCTCAAGAAATTAAAGTAGCTCTCTGTTGCTTAGAGGATAAAATGCAAACTCCTATCTAGCATTTAAAGCCCTTCTCAATCTGACTCCAACCTCTTTCCAGAGTGGCTGCCCATTATTCCCCCACACACCCCAGATCTCAAACAATAATCACTAATTAAGCACCTACTATGTGACATAAACTCAAGTATAAAAATGGAAAGACTGAAACAATCTAAACTCCCTAGAAGTTTATAGTCCAGCCCAGCTGGTGTCCCTGTGGGAGGATATCATTCATAGACTGTCCCTTGTTGCCTGCGTGTCACATAATCTCTGGCTCTGTCTGGCCGCTAGCATCCACACCTGCCCACCTCCTGACCTCTGCTACATGAATCCCAAACCCCATCTTCTCTAAGAAGCCTTTCTCCATCTTCCCCAATTGCAATGGCCCTCCCTCCTGATCTTGGATAGTGCTACTTTATATGGGTATAGGGGATAAAGAGCTGGTCACTTTGTCAGGAACACCTGGCTCATGTCCTTCCTCTGCCACAAACATGCTTCCGTAACTCGGGACAACCTCTCAGTGCCCCAGAGCAACCCACTAAGACCCTGTAAGTTGCAGTGTTGAGTGCCAGCTTGCAGCAGTAGGGTTTCCTCATCTAGGAGTTCCCTACATTCATGAAGGCTCAGGTCTAATCCCTATTGTAAATTTATCTTGTATATTCTCATAGATATAGTTGTTGTGTTCCTCATTCAAATAAAGTAGCAATTGTCTTTGTTTAGGTAATCCTTGGCCTGGCACAGAGTAGGCTTTTAATAAATGCCTGTAGTTGAAAAGAAAGGATCCATGGCATGAGACTCCTCCAAATGAAATGAATAGCTCTTGGGAGTGCCTGGTTTGGATAGCTCTCCAAATGAATTCCCAAACCAAGGGGAGGAAGGGGATTCCTAGAGGTGGAAATATCAGGGGAGGGGAGTGGTGTAAGAAGAAAGGACAGACAAAGGCTGTAGCCACGGCTACGGTGGGCAAAGCTCAGAAAGAGCCCATCTGAGCAGGAGGGAAAAGCAAACGTGGAAAAGAACAGAGCAAACGGAGTTGTGAGACTGACAAGGGTATACAGGTAATAGTGAACAAAAATTTGTCAAAAACATAGTAAGAAAGATGGAGAGAAAAGGAAACACATCAGGTACACATAGAAAGTGGCCACACACAATGTTCTCGTTGGCGTCTAAGGAGCTCAGGCTCCCAGAAGGGCAGCCTATGATGGAACCTGACTAGAGGTGGCATAGCTTAGACAGCCTCATTTCTGATTGCTTGGGTCCCATGGGGAGACCAGCACCCTTGTGCCTTATTCATTTAATACCTCTTCTCAAGAGGGAGGAATCAGTAGGATCCTGTCCAGACTCTTTAAAGGCAATTTAGTGATAAAGTTTATTGTAGCAAAAGTTCAAGGGTTCAAGGAGAGAAATGAGAATGGTGAGGGAAAGGAGGCATACCCCCAGAAATAAAACCAAAAGCCAAGCTGGTCCCAGGGATGCTTAAATAATTGGTGCCATGGGCACAGTGTCACCTGTCCCAGACACATATCCCTTGGGGAACTGTGACAGGAACAAATGGGGGCACCAGAGGCAGTTGAGTTTTATCTCAAACAAGACCAACTGGCTATGGGCATGTGTCCTGGTATCACTGAATAAAAGTGAGGTCAAGGGCACATGGGTAGGTGGGTTGCCGGTCCACCTGGAGGATAGCACAGAGTACCTCTTTACATATTTCAGAAGTGAGAGAGACTAAGCAGAGCACTAGCCTTTGTAAAAACCTAATAAAAGGCCACTTTCATCCAGAGCAGTGCCAGAGCTAGCCCCAAAGCCCAGGTTTACCCACCCGTTCTAATAATGCTGCTTCTGTGCCTTTCATTTGCTTCTAATCATTCTCCCCTCCCCCCAACCCCCACAGAGTTATGTCTATCTACAATTCTGTCCTTTGTTTAGCTTTAGGCTCCCCGGTTCAAAATTTACAAATCAACATTCACAGATATATTCCCTTCCACAAGACAAACAGAAATCAGCCTCCTGCACACAAAAAGGGATCCACCCCCAGCACACATAGACTGTAGAAGAAGCCTGCTTCCCATTTAAAATAGCCAAACTATCTGCCACCCTTCCATCAACCTAAAAGCAGGACTTCTTACCCTGCCCGTGATGGGCATGGGCCTGGCCTAGTCCTCACTCACCTGGGTGGCTGCAGCAGCTCCGGCTTCTTTTCTTCTTAGGTCTCTGCAGAGCTGAGCTCCATGTCATATCCCCTTGTTCCAGATGCACAATCATTGCTGGCTTGGTAAAAAGGACTCCTGTCCATAGGGAAGGAAACAGTACAATCTGGTTTAGGTGAGGGAGATAAAGCCATCCCAGGATATTCAGGGGGGCAAAGGGTGGGGATGGGAGAGACACTGTCCAGGAAAGTCCAGGAGGGATTCAGGAGCTGAGGGAAGAGAGGCAGTATTTCGCTCTCCTAGAATTTAAGCTAGCATTCCAATAGAGAAATCTCATGGCAAAGCTGTTTAACTCCTTAAAGGCAAAGTTCTATTGGCCCATCATCCAAAAACAAGACTTCAGGCCATTTTTCTTGGCTCTGGTCAAGCTGTTTGGGAAGAACAAAGTATTCCCAAGAGTTCATCAATTCACAGAGCTGGAACTCTTCATTTTACAGTGGAAGAAACCGAGGCATAGAATGGTTAAAAGACTTCCAAAAATCAAACAGGTGTACACAGCAGAATCTGAACCCAATCTTTTAATTCCTAAGCAGGCTCCCTTTCTGCTCTGCCCTTCTACCTCTGTTAGGATTTCATGCTGATAACTACTTCTCCTAAACAGGTAACTGAAACTGGCTGCTTGCTGCCATTTTGCCTTACAGCCCTAAACTGCTGAGAACTCTCCCTGTTTCTGAGAATGACAATCATCTCTGTAGTTGGAGTAGCTTTTTTTTAGCACCCCCCCAAATTCCTAGTACTACAGGAAGCAGATTCCCAAATTCTGAGAATGTCCTAATCCTGACCGGCCACATCCTTTAACCAATTGCCATCCTGAAATCCTCAGATTTTCCAGTGAAAAGTAGACCATTTATGATAGGGATGAGAGGTAGGAGATTTAGCTTTGCTACTGCAACCCCCATGTTTTCTGGGATTAAAGGCCCCTTCATTGACCCAAATAGCCGATGAAGTCTCAACTCAAGGTCCAGAGCAACCACAGGACCTTCTAAAAGCCATCAGAATAAACAGGTTCTATGCAAAACCTTGTGGTTCTCCCTGGCCCGGGCTGTGGTTTAGGGAAAAATCATTCATTTAGAATGAAACTGCCACTCAATGTGAGAAATCACATGCATAGAAAAATCCCAATCATTCCCTGTGTTTTACTCTTTGTCTTTGGGATGCCATAAATATGGTAGAACGAATGTTAGATTTGGAACAGATTACATGACCTCTCTGGGCCTCAAATACAAAATAAAGGTGTTGGACTAGATGACTTCAAAGGTCCTTGTGAGCTCTAAATCCAAATGGTCCCTAGGACTCCTCCTGTTTCGCTTCTCAAGTTCCAATTCACCAGACATTAATCTCCCTCCCCATTCTGTGGTCCAGTTGGACCCACAAAGGCCAAACTCCAAGCTGGGTGTGTACTCCCTCTTCGTGTTTGCCTCAGAATCCCCCAATTCCCTTAAGACAGAGCTTGGGCATCATTTTACCTTAAGACAAAGCCTGGGGGACAGCTAGGTGGGGTAGTGGATAGAACACCATCCCTGAAATCAGGAGGACCTGAGTGTAAATCTGATCTCAGACATTTAACACGTCCTAGCTGTGTGATCCTGGGCAAGTCACTTAACCCCAATTGCCTCAACAAAAACACAAAATAAAACAAGACAAAGCTTAGGCATCATTTTATGTGAAACCTTTCCTGACTGCCCCCAAATGTTAGTATTTGACACCTACATCTGTACTCGTTGTCTCCCCTATTAGGACATAAGGTCTTTATGAACAGGAATTGTTTCATTCTTGGTATGAGTCCTGGCACCAAGACAGTGGTTAAGAAGCGATTGCCATGCTCTTTTTGTTGTAGCTAGAAACTGGAAGTTGAATGGATGTCCATCAATTGGAGAATGGTTGGGTAAATTGTGGTATATGAAGGTTATGGAATATTATTGCTCTGTAAGAAATGACCAGCAGGAGGAATACAGAGAGGCTTGGAGAGACTTAAATCAACTGTTGCTGAGTGAAATGAGCAGAACCAGAAGATCACTATACACTTCAACAACAATACTGTATGAGGATGTATTCTGATGGAAGTGGAAATCTTCAACATAAAGAAGATCCAACTCACTTCCAGTTGATCAATGATGGACAGAAATAACTACACCCAGAGAAGGAACACTGGGAAGTGAATGTAAATTGTTAGCACTACTGTCTACTACCAGGTTACTTATACCTTCGGAAGCTAATAATGAATGTGCAACAAGAAAATGGTATTTACACACATATATTTTATCTAGGTTATATTGTAACACATGTAAAATGTATGGGATTACCTGCCATCGGGGGGAGGGAGTGGAGGGAGGGAGGGGATAATTTGGAAAAATGAATTTTAAAAAAAATATATATATATAGATTAAAATATTATTTCCTTCAGGGTAAAAAAAAAAAAAGAAGAAGCGATTGCCACTTGATAAGTCTATGCATGATCTTATGACAGCAAATGCATTACAGCAATTATGTTACTTGTATAGTATGTTTAAGATTTGGAGGGGATATAAAAATTGCAATAAATTCTTAATTTTAGAGTAAAATATGATCTGAAAAAATTAGGTAGATTATTTGATTGGAAGTGGTGTGATGTGCTAATCAGTGCTCTTATTAGAAAGGAGTGGGTCACTGCCACACAATTTGGGAACCACTGACATAAGGAAAAACTGGTTAGCAACGAGAATTGTTATGCAGGAATGGCCATGGTTTTGCAGCTACAAAAGAGGTGCCTTCCTATAAACATATACATGCACCACACACATGTATATGTATACACATGCGTGTACATATATGTACATACATATAGGCACATGCACACATACATGTGTATACACACATAAATACACACATACACCTATATGCACACACATACACCTATACACACACACATATCACTGATTTGAATGAACTGAGGAAGGTAATTTCCACAAGGCATCTGCTCCCTTTTTCAGCTTCCTGGGCTACTTTTCTTTGTTCTACAATTCCCTTTCAAGTCTCAAGATTACAAGTTCCTAGTTTCAATCTATCAGGAAAATGTTTTCATTCTATTCATACCCTTGGGGATTTTGCAAAGTTCTATCATATCCTTTTATCTGATTGTGCCTTTCCAAACTCAAGGGATATGCATTTTTAGATCTTCCTAATCATTTTTTAAAAATAAATGTTCATTCATATATTTAATTTTTTCTCTTTGTTTTCAATTAACAAGCATTTATTTCCTCTCTCCCAACTCCCCTCACTCCATTCCTCCTTAAAGAAAAACAACAACTACCCTTGTAACAAATAGACATCTTTAAGTAATACAAATTCCCACACTGTCCCTAACTCCAAATGGATGTATCATTCTACACCTCAAGTCTATCACTTCTCCAGCAAAAGATAAGCAGCCACCTTCATCACTGATCCTCTAGAATAAAGGTTACTCATTGCATTGATCAGAGTACTGAAGTCTTTCAGAATTATACGCTTTTCCAATATTATTCCAATATATACGCTGTTCCAATATTAATGTAAATTGTTCTCTGGGTTCAATTCACTTCACTCTGCAACAATTCATATGAAATCTTTCCAGATTTCCTTGAAACTCCTTTTTCACTTATTACATTCAAAGATCCCAGCTTGTTCAGCCATTTCCCAATTGATGACACCTCCAAATGTTTGCCACCAGAAAAAGAAACAGCTTCAAACACTTTTACATTTAAAACTTATCTTTCCCTTTTTATTTGATGTCCTTTCAACATTTGTCATTTTCTTTTTTATCAACTTGGACAGACTGATAAGTATGCGCTAGAAAATGCTTTCATTTGCATTTATAAGTGATTTAGAGCATTTTTAATATGACGATAGACAATTGAGGCTTCTCTTGAGAACTACCTGGTATATCCTTTGACCATGTGTTGAGGAATGGCTCTAGGTGAAATTATTTCTATAGCTTTAGGAAAGTTAGCCTTATATTGTCTTGTAACCAAACATGGTATGTCTAAACCTAGAATAGTTAGCAACAGAAAGTGCTGATCACCAAATTTCAACAAAGAAATAAAGTTGGAAAATGCCCCAAAAAAGGAAAATGAAAAAGATGGTTCTGGAGGGTAGAGTATGAAACATTTTCCTCTTCTTGAGACAGAATGGGAGTTGGGCATCCTCTCAGAAACTCTTGGTTGATTTTGCTTGACTCTTTTTAATATGTTACAACATTGGAGAATGTACAGGTGGGGGGAGAAGAGAGATATATGGGGAAAAAAGTATGAAAAACAAAAGTCATTCATAATGTTTTTAGTTACCAAGAATAAAGGCCCCATTTTCAAGATACATAAGGATTTAATTCACATCTATAAGAAGCTTAATAATGGCTTCTCCAGCCATTATGGAAAGCAATTTGAAACCATGTCCAAAAAAAAAAATCACAAAACTGTACATACTCTTTAACCCAGCTATACCATACTAGCCCATAAGAAATCAAAGAAAGAATACAAGATAGGACTTTTATTTATTTATTTATAATAATATTATTATATTTTAGATAATAATAAATATAATTACTATTTATACAAAATATAGCAGTTTTTTATAATGGCAAGACCTGGAAACCCATGTAGGAACCCATCAACTGGAAAATGAATATGATTAACTATGATTTCAGTGGACTCATAAGGAAGCTTCTATCCATCTCCCAATAGAAAAAGAAAAAAATAGGTAGACATACATTTCTAGAAATGGCCAACACGGAATTCTGTGCATATTTATTATAATGGAGTTTTTAAAAATAAATGTGGGTGAGGAGGTGCAGGGGAGGAAAATAGTCTATGCTTTTCATTTAAATAATAAAATTTAAAAACAACATGAAATTATAGTAATTGTAATTCTCTAGCAAATGAATTTAATTTTTATGACTTTTACCCAAAAAAAATGTCCCACAGAAATTTTTCACTTGGCAAGGAGAGATTGCTGCCCTCCCAACAGAAAGTACATCTCTATTGATCCAACCATTCTGGACAGCAATTTGGAACTATGCCCAAAGGGTTTTAAAACTGTGCATACCTTTGATCTGGCAATACCACTACTGGGTTCATATCCCAAAGAGATCATAAAAGAAGGAAAAGGACCCACATGTGCAAAAATAAATGTTTGTGGCAGCTCTTTTTATGGTGGCAAAGAATTTCCAATCAATTGGGAAATGGACTGAACAAACAGTGGTTTATGAATGTAACACAATACTATTGTTCCATAAGAAATGATGAGCAGACTGATTTCAGGAAAGCCTGGAAAGACTTATACAAACTGATGCTGAATAAACGTGAACGCAACCAGGAGAGCATTGTACACAGTAACAACATCATTATGTGATGATCAATTATGATCGACTTAGCTCTTCTCAGCAATACTGTGTTCCAAGACAATTCCAATAGACTTGGGATGGAAAATGCCATCTGCATTCAGAGGAAAAAACTATGCAGTCTGAATGCAGAGTGAGGCATATCATTTTCACTTCTTTACTTGTTTTTTCTTTCTTGGGAGTTTTCCCCTTTTGTTTTGATTCTTTCCCAACATGACTATTGTGGAAATGTTTACAAGATTGTACATGTATAATCTTTATAAAATTGCTTGCTGTCTTGGGGAGGACAGAAAAAAATTTGGAACTCAAAATCATACAAAAATGGATGTTGAAAACTATCTTTACGTGGAATTGGGAAAAAAATAATATTAAGTGGGAAAAGTGGAAAAAAAGAAGGCACAACTTTAACCTTTTGAGACACGTATAAAAGTGAGGGTAGCTGCCACACTCACCCATGAGCAGTCCCAAGGAGCTCCTGAAAGAGCCAGTAAAATTTTGTCATTTTCATCTAATAAAATGAGTACCCTGTATCTATATAATTTACCTATACAGCTGTGCAGAGAAGCACAAACTTAATGAATAGCTTAAGAGCTCCTTTGAATACTAGAGATTTATCCTGAAGCCAAAAGGATAACTTTTTTAAGGTACATTATTTGTGAACTGTTGATGTTATTAAATCCAGTTATTATTACAAACATATTCCTTTAAAAATAGAAATATCTTAAAATACACGTAAAATACAATTGAGGAAATTTTTTTAAAAAAACTTAATTTGTCTTGCCCAGTGTCAAACACTACGGATAGAAATGATAGCTTGGAATCAGGAAAACTTGAGTAAAAAAAAATTTGGCTCAGAAACTTACTACTTTTGTACCACAGAGCCAGTCATTTAACTGTTGTCTGCCTCCGTTTCCAAATGTGTCAAATGGGAATAATAGCATGGAAGGTCCCAGAGTTGTTGTAAGGATCAAATGAGGTCATAATTATAAAATGCTTGACAAACTTAAGAGCACTATCAAAATATTGCTGCTATTATTAATAAATTAAAGTAAGGACAGATTTAAGTCCTAGAGTAGGAGATAGAAAAAGAAGCAAAGTGCTGCTCTTACCCACTGAGACTACATTCCTGTAATTCTCCAGCATCACATCTCTGTATAGTTCCTTCTGAGAAGGAGTCAGGTGGTTCCATTCCTCCTTTTTGAAATATACTGCCACATCCTTAAACTTCACAGAAACCTAAAGCAATAGGGATTTAATTGGAGGAGGATGTTGTTCCAGGATAACAAGAATTGATAAATCCAAGAAACACCAGAAGAGAGAAAACTTTTAGTTCAGTAATTATCAGGGCTAAGATTACAGTGAACCTGCCACCAGAGTAGGAAGCAGGAATCCTGGGTGCTATGGGCAAAATCAAAATGTTTTTAGACCCATCGTCCTAAGATAAAATGGGAGCAGGAATGTCTGAAGTAATAGCTATGAAAACCCCGATTTTAAAAACAAAGTATTTTTCATATTACTTAGGTAGATACTAGGGAGAAAGGAAACAGACTGTAGAAAAGAAGCTAGGATTCAAGAGTTTTGCTTTAATAGTAGATATGAGAGGGCTACAACAGTCATTCTTAGAGAGATAACCACATTCAATCATTAGAGATGGGGGGGGGTGTCTCACTCAATAAGAACAAAGTCAACTAGAGCTCACCTGAGACCTGGCTGTCCAGTCAGTTGTTCTTGCTATTTCTTCTCCCATGATTCCTCTGAGAGGTAGGAAGAAAAGTAATCTAATGAATAAATGGGAAAGGAAGAGAAAGCCATGATTGAGTTGAGGCAAATACTCTATCATTGAGATCTCCCTTTGTCAGCCACAGATGACTCCAGAGGAACCTGAGAACAGCTCTTATCTCATATTTCAAACATTAACATTTACTAAACATATAAATATATTTTTAAATTTTTTAATTTAAAAAAATACGCTGTGGGGAGAGCTAGTCTCCAGGAGGGAAGGTGGAGAGAGAACTTTGGAATTAAGCAAATTTGGCCATTCCTCCTCATGTGTTTTGAATCTAGAATATCCCCTTCCACACCCTCAACCACCTTTTTTCTTTAGGGAAAGCTAAGCTTAGTGTTACCAGAATCCTCTCTTTCCAATTTTCTTTAATAACGGATATCCTAGCTCACCCCCTGAGCTTCACTACTCCCCCAAATCTGGGAGCTCTGAGGTAGACTCTTGGGATGAAATACTCCCGTAGTCATATTGACTTGGGGGTGTCTTGGGGAGGGGAGGGAGTCTGATGAAGAATCAGATATAGCAAACACAGGGCTTGTGTGCAGACGACCCAAGTCTCTCGAGTTCAACTTAAACCAGAATAAAATGTAATTGGGAAATCTTTAACATAAATGAGTTTTACACGCCAGGGTCTAGAAGTTTGTTGGTCTAAATTCGAAAGGGCCCTATGATATACAGTGGAAACCGCTCCTATCCATAATCCTCTGATAGACTTGGCTCCCTTTTCACACGGGCAAACTGAGGCTAAGTGGGAGAGGTATGAGGGAATTAGAATTCGGGTTCCTAACTCACAAATTAAGGCTCTTCCTTGGAGGCCCGAGGGGGAGGAAAAGAGAGCTGAGGGAAAGCAGGAAGGGGGGAAGGGAGAAAGGAAGAGAAGGAAAAAGCAGGGCCGAACTAAGAAGAGTTCGAAGAAAGCACAGAAATAAAGCCCAAAATGAGAGCTTTCCATCCCAGAGACCGACTGACCAATCACACCTCTCGATTGACCGGCCCCTCCTCAGACTGAAGGGCCCCTCCTCCCGGCTGACCGGCCCCTCCACAGACTGACCGACCCCCCCTTCCTCTTGGAAGGAGCTGATGGGGTCGAAAGCTGGAGACGAACTCGTGCGAGGCGCAGGGGCCCTCGAGAGGCAGAGGGGGCGGGACTTCCCGTGGTGCAAAGGGGTAGGGGGAGGCCCTCGAGCGGCACAAGCGACGGAGGGTCTCGCGTAGCGCGGGGCGGGGGGAAGGAGAAAAGGGCGCCTCACTTGGCGCAAGGAGCGGGGCTTCGAGTGCCGCAAGAGGCGGAGCTTCGTGTGGCGCAAGGAGTGAGGCTTCACATGGTGCAGAGGGCGAAACTGGGGGCTCTTGTGTGGCGCACGGGCGGAATCCCCGTGGTGCAGGGAGTAGGGCCCCGCGAGGTGCAGGGGGCGGGGCTTCGGGTGGCGCAAGGGGCCGGGTTGGGGAGCCCTCATGTGGCGCATGAGCAGAGCCTCGCGTGCCACTAGAGTATGGCTTCGCGTGGTGTGGGAGGCAGGTGCCTCGCGTGCCGCAGGGGGAGGGGCTTTACGTGCCGCAAAGGGCGGAGGCTTCGTGTGCAGCACGAGCGGAGCCTTGCGTGCCGCAGGGGATGGAGGAGATCACGTGTGGCGCATGGGCGGAGTCTTGTGTGCCGCAGAGGGTAGGACTTTGCGCGTCGCAGGGCATGGGGAGATCACGTGTGGCGCATGGGCGGAGCCTTGTGTGCCGCAGGGGGCTGGACTTTGCGTGCCGCAGGACGGGGCGCCTCGTGTGGCGAAGGGACGGGGCGCCTCGTGTGGCGAAGGAACGGGGCGGGGTGCCCACGTGTGTGGCGCCGGGAGGGAAAGGAGGAGGAACGGCCTCGTTTAGCTCTTGGGTGGAGCCTCGCGTTCTTCCGGGGACTAGGTGCAGGGGCGGGGCGGGGCTGGGCTGGAATGGGCTCCAGAGCAGAGTCCGAACCTGCGCCCCGGCTCACCACCTACACCGGGAGCTTCCTCCCGCTCCTCCCTCCCGCCAGCCCCCTCCTCCCCAATCTCCTAGTTTAGATTCCCCTTCCCTACTAACGGTGCACTCTCCCTGAGAGGCCCTTCTGGAGCAGCCGCCGCATTCTGAGTCCGGTCCCCCTGCCCCAAGCAAGGATTTTTGAGAGGTGCTGGCTCATTGCCTGACTGGCCAGCAGCAGCCCCCGGATGGGAAGGGAATGAAGAAGCTCAATGCTTATACTTTGTTAGCTGCGTGACCCTGGATAAGTCACGGAACTTCTGCTTTGTTTCCTCATCTGTAAATTGGGAATGATAGCTCTTATTGAGGATGAAAGGAGATAGTAATTGTTAAGTGCTTAGCACAGTTCCTGGCACATAGGTGCTCTATAAATCTTTATTTCCTTCCCCAAACCGTTATTTTTCCCTTGCACTCTGAAAACGATCTTAGCTCTTAGCACCCAGCTTCCAAGAAGGGTGTCTTTCTCAAACTTTGGACTCCTATTTGATTGGATCTCCCATTCTTCCAGGAGGGTGGGTTGGGGTGATCACTGTTTCTGATTCTCCCTTACCAAATATCACATTTGGCAGACTCCATTAACTCCTTAACTACTTAGCACCAGGACACCTTTCCCCACCACTCTACATTGGTAGTTATTTAACTGACAAACCCACAGATCTCAGTCCTTTTCCTGCTTGTTAATCCGTTTGGATAAAGTGAGTGGTGAAAAGGGGAAAAGAGGAGAGCTCAGAGTGATCAGTGAGTTGAAGATCCATGGGCCTTTGTTTTTTAGCCAAATGTTTCCTGACAGGTGAAGGATAATCCAACCACTACTGACCCCCAATCAGTACGTTTTGCCTTCTGCCTTTCCTCTTTATCCCCATCCCTCCTTCCCTTCTCCTTTCTTACCTACCAATTTAGCAACTCTTAATAAGAATGCAAACAGACTCAGAAAAAGTTTTAAAAGATTTAAACGTTTGCTGGGAAAGGCTTTTGCATCTGCAAAACTTAATCCTTTGTTCCCTCAATCTCATTAATCTCCACTTCTTCAGTGTGGCCTCTGCAACTATGGTTCCTAACCAAAAAGATTGCAGAAGAAAGAAAGAATACATTTTTAAATGTCATTATTAATTCAGAAAAGGTATGCACAAAGTTTTTTTTTGTTGTTGTTGTTTTTTGTTTTTTTTTTTTGTTTGTTTGTTTTTTTGTTTTTTTCTCTTTGGGGAATGTGTTTCTAAAACCAATATTATAGGACCAATGTTTTGTTGCCTTTTAGTGATACAGACCTGAATTTTTCTAAATTAGTTTGAAATCATGCCCTTTCCTTGCCTTTCTTTAGATTTACCCATCATGGAGGTCCAAGTTTGTAAAGTTCTCAAATTTCAATTGGCTATAAAATTCTTACCTTTTCCCCTTCTCATAGTGTGTGCCTTTAAATATACACTATTCCATATCAATGCTAAAGGGGGAGGAAACTTATTTGTAACATGGAGGATTGCCTCTCATAGTACTCTGCCATGGAAGATGCTCAATAAATGTTTGTTAAATTAATGGAGGACAGAGAATATATGTGTGTGTGTGTGTGTGTGTGTGTGTGTGTGTGTGTAGTGTGTGTCTATATGTTAAGGAATGAAAGAAGCAAAGTAGTAGGTAGTACTAAAGCAGAGGAATGATAGAGTAAATAGAGTGATAAGAATATTGAGGAAAAATTTATATACATATAAATATAATTTATATTTTATATGCTAACAAATAAGGATGATTTTGAATAATGATCATGGAAAGAGGAACACCAAGGGTAGTATGCAATAAATATGTTTTCAAAATGCATATATTTACCACAAAATGCCTTCAAAACTATCAAATAAACAATTACTGAGCAACTTTCCAATTCTTAAGGTATGTCTGGAGCCACTTTCTTCAACTCTTGCAAGGCAGGAAATAGTGACAGAATATGAGATGATCATTGAAGGATGGATGTTGAAGTGGGAACATGGCAGTATAAACCATCCACCCAAGGATTGAGGCACTTTTAAACAAGAGGAAACTAGGAAAAAGATAGGAAGTACCTGTTTCAAATCATGATAAAATACTGATTCAAAAACAAAATTCTGAAAGGCTTGTTAAAAAGACCAACTTTAAAAAAATTTTTTTTCATTTTATTTAATACGGATAAAGGATGATTTGAGAGGCTTGATATAGTGGAGCTAGCCTCATAGTCAAAAGGATCAGGTCAAGGTTCTGACACAAGGTGCCTTGTGACTTTTGGTAAGTCCCTTACCCTCTCAGTTCCCCAAGCAATTCTATAAGATTATAAATTGCAGACCAGCCCAAGATCTGCTTTGGCAGAATGAATTTTCTCACCCAGGAAGCCCCTGTACAGATGAAATCATAGACTACACACACACAAAGTCATCTTGTTTAAAAAAAAAAATCTAGCTGCAAAGCATGGGATGGGAAAGATCTTGCTTATCAATAGTAGGAGTGAAAGTAACCTATGGGCTTTACTGGACTGGAAGCTCAACAATGTTGAAAAGACTGGGGGGAAAAAAAACTTGTTTTATTTTAGGTTGCATTAGTAGATAGGTCAAGGAGAGGGGAAGCAGCAATCCTACACTATTCCACCCTGGTCACAGCCCATCGGAGGAGGATTCATTTCAATTCTAGGGACCACATTTTCCTAATAAACTGATTTTTGAAACTGAAGCATAATCAAAAGAAAGCAACTAGAACGTTGAAAGGACTAGAAAGCATATCACAGAAATAATGGTTGAAAAAATCAGGGGTGCTAAGTCTGAAGAAGTTTTAAGGGAGATGTGACAATTTTCTCCCAATATTTTTAGGAATGCCATGTGGAATAGGAATTAGCCTCATTCAACTGAGTTCAAAAAGCATTTATTAGGAGTCTATTATGTACAAGGCAAAGTATTAAGAGCCAAAGATACACAGATTAAATGGAACAAAATGTCTGCCCTCCAAGAGATTACTTGCTTCTTGTAGTGACCCAGTATTTAAGAAGATAATGGGAGTCATTAGCAAGGTGTTCAATAAACTCTAAGACCCAGATAAATAAATAAAACTAATGCAGTTAAAATTAGAAGGAAAACAGATTACTGGGGGGAAAATCTTTGCAGGTTCTTCTGAAAAAAAGTCTCACATCCAAGAAATCTATAAGAAAAAAGTCATTTCCATGGCTCTTTTCAACAGTGAGATGATTCAGGCCAGTTCAATGATCTTGTGATGAAGAAAGCCAGCTGCATCCAGTGAGAGGACTATGGCAACTGAGTGTGGATCATAACATAACATTTTCTCTCTTTATGTTGTTGTTTGCTTGCATTTTATTTTCTCTCATTTTTTCCCTTTTTGATTTGATTTTTCTTGTGCAGCAAGATAATTGTATAAATATATATGCATATATTGAATTTAACATATATTTCTACTATGTTTAACATATATTGATTGGATTATATGCCATCTGGGGGAAGGGGTAGAGGGAAAGGGGAGGAAATTGAAACACAAGGTTTTGCAAGGGTCAATGTTGAAATTTCAGTAAACAGAAGCAAAGCCAGAAAGCTTCATGGAGAAGCAGGAAAACTTTGAAAGCTACAGGTTAAATATTTACTTACATACTTAAAAAGAAAAGCAAACTTGTACATAATAGAGCTCTGCAATCTTCTTTTTCAGTTCTGCTACATATATGGAAATGCCCACTTTATAGTGTTTGTTAATTTCACAAGAGAAATAAATTTTTCAAACAAAATGGGAGTGCAAGATAATTGGAAGGCAAAGGCAGCAATAAAACATTGAAGAAGTCTGAAAACATGTGAGTCTAGTAGTTTCTCAACCTATGTGTTTCTTGAAAAAAGAAATTAAGCTGTTTTTTTTTTTTTTTTTTTTTTTTAACTTCTGTGTGGCCCTTAATTTTTCTCCTGCAGTGTCAGATCTTGGTAGAAAAAAGCTGCCCACTTCTAGAAAGTTTTTATAGGATGCTAAGTGACTTTTACATAATTCATATAGAAAATGGTTTAAATAAAAGAGTTCATTTTCTTCTTATTTCTCATACTCTCCCTTCATAATGTTTCATATGTACAGAAAGATTTCTGTTCCCTAGTCCAGGACCATCTCCCAATATGCCTGAATTATGTGGTGGCTTTTAAACAGAACAGACACAAAAGGAAATATTTTGATAGTGGTATGCTGGACTTTAAGACAAGAAGACTTGTGTTCTAGTCTCACCCACACTTTTGTGTGATCCTAATCATTAGTCATTTTATTTTTCTGAGGCTTAAGACCTGGGATCATAGGCTTATAGATTTAAAGGGTTTGGAGACCAAATGGTCAGACTGCTTGTTTTACCGAGGAGGAATCTAAGGCCCAAGGAGAGGAAGGGTCTTGCTCACAATCACAGGAGTCCTAAATGGTGGAGCCTGGCCACACACCTGGGTCTCTGCTACTCCACCGGGCTGATTCATCTGCTAACTGATAGACAGACTGCACTCGTGTTTGGGAAGAGAACTCTCACAGATCCAAAGTGGACATTCTTAGATCCCAGATCTTTGCCCCACCTTATACTATTGATGCGATATAAAGTGGTAGTGGAGAGGTGTGAGAATTAAGGTGGGGAATCCTCTCTGGTCCACAGGTCCAACCCCAAAGAATTCCTGAACCCTGAAATCTGAATGGCAGAAAAAGGAAGTTTATTGTTCACTAAGAAGGAGCTCTCTTAGTGGGCAAATAACAAACGAGGAATTTGGCCGAAGTGTGTTTGACAGACCCCTGGTTGTATGGGCAAAATGTTGGCCTGGGGCTGGGAGCTGTCTGGGCTAATCGATAAAGGTCCATCAGGCAGAGATCTCCAATTGAATTGAAGGCTTTTCCCAGACAGAGTCTGGGAACCCCCTGAAGGGGATCTGAGCCATCCCCAAAAAGATCTCAGTTTCAATGGAGGGGGTGTGTGTGATTTGACTAAGATCTCCAATTGAATGAAACCTCATAACTTGGGAAGGGCTTGTCTGAGAAGATATGCCTTTCCCAGGGGAGAGCTTGAGACCCCAATCACCCTTCTTTTACAGATTAAAGGAGACAGTGTCTGAGTTCACCTCCATCAGTATGACCTGGCAAACGGAGCTTTCCTCACTAAGTAGTAGCAGGCACCGTGCCAGGGGATGGAGACAGAAATCAAACAGTGCCTTAAAGGAGTCTGCGATTACGTACATAAAACGTCAAATACACTAATTCCTAAGCTAATAAAGTAGTAAAGCTCGGCATCCACGTCTTTTCCCCCGTTTTTCCCAGCTTTCCTCTCCCTCTTACACTCTGCTAAGGTGTGCGGACAGGGACGGGAGGACACCGGAGGCTCTGACCCCACTCTCAGCCACACGGGGTTGCTGATATTTGGAGCCCACGAGGGCTTCCACGGGGTTGGAGGGCCGTCCTTCGGCTCTAGGACCCAAGAGAGGAAGGTGTCAGGCACCGCCCTCGGACCAAAGAGAAGGACTACCTGGAGCCGAGCTCTCGCGGCCCTTCAACAGTGCCCCCGTTTGGCCAAACACTCAGCAGAAGCAGGTGACCTAGAGCGCAGCCGCAAAGGACAGACATGCGCTACGCCCTCGAGAACGTCTCGCGTGGTGTCGCGGGCTGCGGAGCGGACCTTTCCATTGCCACTCTAGGACACGGTGGAGGTCTGGGCGACTCTGTGGTCTGCGCGAAGACGAGACCACTGAGTAAAGGGAAACGGGGGTTGGGGAAAGAAAGTTGAGGTTGCTAGGGGAAGAGAAAAGTGAAAGATGAAGAGAGGGATTGGTTAAAGCTGAAAAAGGTTTCAATGTATAGGAATCAGGGAGACGGGACAACAATCATGTCACTTGTTAAGTGCTTTAAAGTTTGCAAAGCACTTTGACTCGTCTCATTTGGTGAGCCGGAGATGGTGACAGTTGAACAGGTGGAAAAAGATGCAATTGGTGGAAGGGTGGCAGAGAATGAAAAATAAAGGGAGAAGGAAGAAATAGATGAAGAGGTGGTAAAGAATGAAAAAGACGATTTTTTTTTAAAGGGCCTATTTGTACAAAAAATTTATAGTAGTTCTTTCTGTGAAAGCAAAAACTGGGAAATTGAAGGGATGCCCATAATTTGGGGAGTGGTTGAACAAGTTGTGGGATATGATTCTGATGGAATACAATACAGATACAATAGTTCTATAAGAAATGATGAACGGGATGATTGCAGAAAAACCTGGAAAGGCTTATATGAACTTAATGAAGTAAGCAGAACCAGGAGAATATTATGCACGGTAACAACACTGTATGATGATCAATTATGACAGGCTTAGCTCTTCTCAGCAATAGTGATCCAAGACAATTCCAATAGATTTGGGATAAAAAATGTTATCTGCATCCAAAGAAACTGAATGCAGTTTAAAGCACATTTTTTTTTTACTTTATTATTTTTGGATTTTGTGTTTGGTGTTTTCTTTTGCAACATGGCTAATGTAAATGTTGTCCATAAAAGCAAAAGTGGAAAAACGTTGGTAATTTGCTATTTTCTTTCTCTTTCCTTTGGCCTATAATGAAATTGTTTTAGCAGTGCAGATTACCAGATGAAAAATCCTGATTAAAAAAAAGAATAGCAAAAGTGGAAATGTTTTACAATGACTTGCTTGTGATATTGCTTGCCTTCTCAAGGAGGGGGAAAGAATTTGGAACTCAAAATTTAAAAAAATATATATGAACATTAAAAATTTTTTGTTTACATGTAATTGAAATACAAAGTGAAAAATAAAATCAGATTTAGTATTTTGCCCTGGCCATAGTGATAAAGTTGTGCAAGTGGGATGGGGCCAGGGGCAAACTTGAAAGGATGTATATCAGCGTTGGAAAGGAGGTGGGGTAAGTGGTGGGGAGACAGAGAGTATTAACACT
Organism: Sminthopsis crassicaudata; assembly: GCF_048593235.1. NCBI lineage: Eukaryota > Metazoa > Chordata > Mammalia > Dasyuromorphia > Dasyuridae > Sminthopsis > Sminthopsis crassicaudata. The sequence continues at coordinate 27,787,705 of NC_133623.1, forward strand.
CTCTTCCTGGGAACTGCACTATAAAAAGATGTGGTTTTAGCTACACCCAGAGAAAGAACTCTGGGAGATGACTATGAACCACTACATAGCATTTCCAGTCCCTCTATTTTTGTCCACCTGTATTTTTGAATTCCTTCTCAGGTTAATTCTACATTATTTCAAAGTCCGATTCTTCTTGTGTAGCAAAATAACTATGGATATGTATACATATATCATATTTAACATATACTTTAATATATTTAACATGTATTGGTCTACCTGCCATCTGGGGGAGGGGGAAGGGGGAAGGAGGGGAGAAGTTGGAACAAAAGGTTTTGCAATTGTCAATGCTGGAAAATTACCCATGCATATATCTTGTAAACAAAAAGCTATGATAAAAAAAAAAAAAAAAAATGTGGTTTTCCTATATGCAATCTGAAGACAATACAATGTAAATAGAATTTGAAGAGAATTCCCTGACTGAATCTTTTATTACCTAAAGGTGAAGTCACCAATGAATGGGTAAAACTGACTGGTTGGCTGCAATTTGGAATTATGCTAAGAAAGTGATTCAGTTGTTCCTTGAACCCAAAGATCTCACTATTAGGCATATATCTCAAGTAGATCAATGATAAAAAGATCCTATATTCACTAAAATATTTATAAGCAGAACTTAATGCATTAACAAACAAGTAGCAATAAAACAAGTTGCCCCTCCGGGGAATGGCTAACCAAATTGTGGGACATGAATATATTACTGAAATGTAAGGAATTATGAATTTGACAGAGTATGAAAAAATATGTGAACTGATGTAAAGTAGAGAAGAACCAGAAAAACAATGTAAACAAAAACAAAAATGTGTATGGAAACATTAAAAAAAAAATTGAAGGGTATAAAGAATGCCCTAATGAGATTTGAAATTACACCTCTTTTTCTTCTGTATAGAGATGGGGAAGTATGGATACTGGATGTTATGTTTAGCGTTGGACTTCTTTAATGTGTCCATTACTTTTGTGGAACTTTTTTTTTTTTTTTTTTTTTTTTACCATTTTGAAAAATTATTTGCAGTAAGGAATGAAATTGGAGAATGCAGAGTATAAAAATTATTTGCAATTAAGGAATGGGACTGGGGAATGTAGAGAAAGGGACCTATTGGAAAATTGTGATAATAAAAACATATGAATATAATTTTAAAATATTGTTTGCCTGACTTAGTTCAGGCCTCTTGGAATTCTATATCTTGGAGACACCATCACTTAGCTTCCCATTCTCTCTTAGCTTCCCAGATCCGGAAACTATATTTTACTATTCCTCTCAGGAGTAAACAGGGCTGGGTAAATTGCCTCTCATTAACCAAGCTAATAAGAATATGACATTGTAAAAACAACAATTTGGAAAGATTTCACTCTGATAGATGTAAGAAGCAACCACGATTCCAGAGAATCAATAATGTACTCCATGCTTAAATAAGTGGTAGTGGATTTAAGGTACAAAATGAGATATATTTTCTGGATATTGCCCATGTAGTAATTTATTTTGCTTAACCATGCATATTTGTTTTAAGGGTTTTATTTTTTTCTTCTTTTTTTCCCCCCAATGAGGGGAGATGGGGAAATATTTTTAATTAAAAAAAAAAAAAAAAAAAAAAAAAAAGATGTGAGCTGCCCATGAACATGAATTGTCTAAATGTAGATTGGGGAAAGTAATAAGACAAATATCTCTGGAATCTGATCCATCCCTCTCCAACAGAGATTTTGACATCTGCCTGCACATGAGCAGGAAGTAGACACCTCTCTGATAGCTGTTTTCTGGAGAGGTGGTACTGGATTAGAATTATATCTATCTGCCCCCTGAAATTTTCTGATTTACGAAAAATTTGTTGTTGTTGAAAAGTAATAACGCCACTAACTTTCCTGATCACCATCCCTAAAAGGGGGATCACTGAAGATTACTTTTTTCAGGCTTGACTCCTTCCCATTAGAATGCTAATTACACAAAAACCCATGACATATAATGATTACAGTAAACCCATTTATCCAAATAGAGAGCAAACCAAAATCAGGATTATATAGAGTAAAATATAACAAAAAATACACAAGTGAATGAGCTCTTTAGATGAGAGCCATTTGAGACTTTGATCAACCAAGAGAGCAATCTATCTTACCCAAAAGGAAGTGCACTGAAGTCTCGAAGGAGACAACCTGACAATTAATCATGTCAAGGAACCAACTTCTTGCATGTCTACAAGAGACAACTTCACATTCTTCTCCCTGGAGTTGGTTCCAAAGAGAGCTTAGAACCACCTGCACCTGTCTCAAAAGAACAACTAAGAAGAACATCTTTCCTCTATGAAGCTTATGAGCCAATTCATATAGTCAGTCATGTCTTGTCTGCTTCTCTCCAACACATTAGTAGTCATGCCTGGGCTTGACACCCAAGTTAAAAGTATAACTGTCAGAAGGAAGCCTACTTAGGAAACTAAAATGTTTGCTTATTAAATCTTGGCAAAGAAAATTACATGATTTGGAGGTTAGGGTTAACTACATGATTTGGGGGCCATTATCTTTGGGTTAATAGTCTGATACACCATTACTGATTGCTAAGACTATTCACAGCAGATTCATTAATTCCCAACCCAAGAGTGATAGATAAAAGCAAACTTTAAGTTTACTGCTGACTAATGATTTATGTGGAATCATCTTGGTTTCAGCGGGAAATCATCTCCATGTTATACTGTGGTTTAGGTTGTTCTTGGAAAAATTTTCCAGTACTTAGTGTTAACCAGATCTATTAGCTCCTTTATAATGACAACATAATGGTCCTTTAGGTTTCCTCTTCTTTGGCTTCAGGGAATTAATTTTACATCAAAAGTTATGAGTTCAATCACAATCTCTCCAAATCCCTCAATTAGAAAAATCTCTAAAATTTAGGCACAGGCCTAAATTTACATTTAGATTTATTGCTAGTTAATTCCTGGCCTACTGGGGTTGAAGCAAAGCTCAATTTACAAGAAATATATGATGACAAAAAAGCAGACTATGGCATAATGACTATACAGGCACTGCGAAGGAAATTTGAGGGAAGATACAACCTGATCCCCACCCACACTGCACATCTTTGCTAGTGAGGAAGGTTTTGCCATATGGGCTGTATCTACTTTCAAGCTGATTTAGTGTTCATGGCTCTTCCTGACTCTTGGTTATATTGAAAAAGTCTTTTTCTTAAACCTATTGTTCTCTGTCCACTGACATTGCATGAGGTACAAACTTCCTCTCACCTCACTACCTCATTCACAAGGTTTCATTCCATTTTGAAACTTGAGGGTTAAAAAAAATAAAATTATCACTTGAAAATTTCTTGATCACTTTTAGAGGGCTTCTTTCCTATATGAATACTGTTTAATAAGCTTTTCATGTACTGGAAGATTTTACTATAACTTTTACATTAAGAGTGGTTTTTCTTTTGCTGCTCCATTTAAATTCTTGTTTAATAAGATCCAAGGAGCTCGTGAAAGTTTTCCTTATTAAATACATAATACAGTATTTTTTCTGTATTGTCTGCCTGGGGACTTAATTCTTTTTGTAGATTAACAAATTAGCATTAATGAATTGTTTTGTAGATTAATAAATTAGATTCATTACATTTCAAAGTTTTTCTCTGACTTAAGTTCTTTGACAGCTAATAAAGTTACATTAATATGGTAAGTCTACGCCTTGCTCACATTAAGAGGGTTTCTCCATCATGACCTTTCTAAAAGGTTATTTGATCTTCAATATGTTGTAAGCTCTGATTTCCTCAAATATATTATTTCCTTCCCTTCCTGCATGTATACTTCAATGTATAAGGAGACCCAATTTCTCTCTCAAAATCTTTATGGGGCTTTCTTTTCTTTTGAGAGAATTGTTTGAGAAATAATAGTAAGGCCTAAGCTCATTCTCAAGGCCTTCCTTCCCACATTTTGGTTTTTCTCCAAATGCATTCTTTGATGCTTCATAGGTCTCAAGGACCCCTGAAGGTTTTCATACACTTATTATTATACACTTATTACCTACATGAATATTGCTATTTTTAATAAGATCTAGATATCCCTTAGAGCCTTACCCATATGTTACAATTATAAGGTTTTTTTCCCATGAGTTCTCTGATGGCTAATTCGAAAAGCTTTCCCACATTTCTTATACCCATAGGGTTTTGCTCCTGTATGAATTCTCTGATGTTTACTAAGGTCTGAGTTCCCCCTGAAGGCTTTCCCACATTTATTACATGCATACGGTTTTTCTCCAGTGTGAATTCTTTGATGTTCAATAAGGTCTGAGTGCCCCCTAAAACTTTTACCACATTCGTTACAATGAAAGGGTTTTTCTCCTGTATGAATTCTCTGGTGGCTAATAAGGCCTGAACTGACCCGAAAGGCTTTCCCACATTCATTACATTCATATGGTTTTTCTCCTGTATGAATTCTCAAGTGTTTAACAAAATCTGAATTCACCCTGAAGGCTTTTCCACACTGCCTACATTCATAGGGTTTAGCTCCAGTATGAATGCTCTGATGCTTAATAAGGTCTGACTGTGCCCTGAAGCCTTTACCACATATGTTACATGTATATGGTTTTTCTCCTGTATGAATCCGATGGTGGCAAATAAGGCCCGATCTAATCCTGAAAGCTTTACCACATTCCTTACATTGATAGGGTTTTTCCCCAGTATGAATTCTCCTATGTTTAGAAAGGTCTGAGTGTCCCCGGAAGGCTTTCCCACATTTACTGCATCTATAAGGTTTCTCTCCACTATGAATTCTCTGGTGTTCAATAAGACTTGATTTTCTACTGATGGTTTTGCCACATTCGTTACATTCATAAGGTTTCTCACCACTATGAATCCTCTGATGCTCAATAAGGCTTGAGTTCCTGTTGAAGGCTTTCCCACACTCATTACATTTATAGGGTTTCTCTCCACTGTGAATTCTCTGATGCTCAAGAAGGCTTGAGTTCCTACTAAAAGCTTTCCCACATTCATGACACTCATGGGGTTTCTCTCCACTATGAATTTTCTGATGTTCAAGAAGGCTTGAGTTCCTGCTGAAGGATTTCCCACATGTATCACATTCATGATTTTGTCCTCCCTTGGGCTTACTCTGCTCTCTCATAAATTCTGAACTCTGCCTGAAGTAGTGGTGAAATGAATCACATATCTTAGATTTCTCTCGTACAGCATATTTCCGTTGTGTAACGGAGTTAGAACCAATGTCATCCATACTGCATTCATGTCCCCCTGTTACTTTAAGGTCACTACTATAAATATCAGTCACCTGTTTGAAATCTGTTTCTTGGAAAAGAGGGCATCTTGGTTCTTTCTTCAGTGTGTTTACAGGATATTGATCTAATCTAGTCTCGATGTCAGAATTTTCTTCAATGTTATGGCAAATGGCCCTTGGAAGTTTTGCTAATAAAAATCTTGGTGCTTTGCCTTCTTCAGCAATGTCTTGATTTGGAATTGACACTTTATTCTCAGACCCATAATCTGAAATGATACAAAGAAGACAGAAAATTCACTATTCTTTTGAGGGGAGAAAAAAAAAAAACAAACGAGGTTATCTGAAATAAGGGACAAGATCATTGAATGAAGTAATAGTTAAGGGGCCTATAAGGTTTTGACTGTAGTCCATTGGAAGAAGTCAGTAGTGTTAAGAGTAGAGGGTGGAATGGGGTGTGTGCTTTTATTAGAATAGGGAATAACCAGTGAGAAAACTCTAACAAATGCAAAGCATCAACAACTATTTAATTTATAGTCTTAGAATTGCCTAGTGTACTCAGAGGTTAAAGTGGCTCATCTAGAATCACAGAGCTAATGTGTTAAAAGTAACATTTGAACTCAAGGTTTCATTAATCTGAAGCCAGCTCTCTATCCACTATACCATGCTGCATTCCTTATAATCACCCAAACCAAATAAGTTAAGGACAAGGTCATAGTTACGTAAAGAATGAGAATAAAACAAACATGCCACAGAATAAAAATATTCAGGAATGAATAAAAAGGATAAAATAAACCCAAAGGATGAAGAAGAGTCTTGTGATTGACAGGAAGGTGAGGTTAAAATGGATACAAGAAGTAAAAAAGGGCGGGAAAGGGAAAAGAGAAGGTGAGTGGTTGAAAATGAGATCTGAAGGACTGTGGGAATAATATCCAACAGAAGTACAAAGACATAACCCTGAACATGGATAAGGGGAAATTAAAGCAGCAACTGTTTTCTTCCATGAGAAGCTGCTGATGTAGCTGAAAGAGCACGGGGATTTGGTGTTAAATAGACCTGGTTTCAAATCCTGGCATTCGCACTTATTAAGTGACTCTGGGTAAGTCACTTTATGGTCCAAATATTGCTTTGGCTTAGAAAGGGTGTGAATAGCCCCTCGTAGACATCTGGGTCATGATGATATAAAAAAGTAACTCTGGAATCTAAAACCAAAGAGGTCATAGGATCATAGAATTTGTGGTATCAAAATACATGGGCAGGCTAAAGTGGTACTGGGGATTCCTCTTTGTTCAAAAAATTAAGACTATCCCTAACTTAATTCAGTAATTCTTATCCCTCTCAACTCCCATAGATGTTTATGTTGTTCCTTCACTCACCAAAACGAATCACTCGAATCTTCTTTCTGGGTAGAAATGGTACACATGGTATTTCCCCTCGCTCCAGCTGAGAGATTAGGTTGGGTTTGGAAACTGAATATCCTGATCATGAGAAAGGCAGCTAGTTAGATATTTGATTTTAGGTTAGAAAGCCATGGCAGAGCTCAACCACAGATAGATTCCCACTGATATTACCCCCCTTGTTTTCATGTTGTCTTCCCCATTAGAATGTGAGCTCTTTGAGAATAGACTGTCTTATTTTCAGGTGAAGACATTGAAACTATTTGTAGTCATATGAAAAGATGCTCTAAATCACTATTGATCAGAGAAATGCAAATTAAGACAACTCTGAGATTCCACTATACACCTCTCAGATTAGCTAAAATGACAGGAAAAGATAGTGACAAATGTTGAATAAGATGTGGGAAAAAATGGGGCACTGATACATTGTTGGTGGAACTGGGAACTGATCCAGCCATTCTGGAGAGCAATTTGGAGCTATGCAAAAGGTTATCAAACTGTGCATACCCTTTGACCCAACAGGATTGCTACTGGGCTTATATCCCAAAGAGATCTTAAAGGAGGGAAAGGGACCTGTATGTGCCAAAATGTTCGTGGCAGCCCTTTTTGTAGTGGCCAGAAACTGGAAGCAGAATGGATGCCCATCAATTGGAGAATGGCCGAATAAGTTATGCTATATGAATGTGATGGAATATTGTTCTGTAAGAAACAACCAGCAGGATGATTTCAGAGAGACCTGGAGAGACTTACATGAACTGATTCTAAGTGAAATGAGCAGGACCAGGAGATCACTATACACAGCAACAAGATTGTACAATGATCAATTCTCATGGAAGTGACTCTCTTCAACAACAAGATGATTCAAACCAGTTCCAATTGTTCAGTGATGAAGAGAGCCATCTGCACCCAGAGAGAGGACAGTGGGGACTGGGTGTGGATCACAACATAGTATTCTCACTCTCTCTGTTGTTATTTGGGAATTGATGATATTTCTGTGACTGTGACTGTGACTGTGACATCTCCTCTGAGCTTTGTGAACTTGAAAACTAAACTTCATCTTTTTAAAGAAATTTCTCTGTAGAAATCTCCTAATGTTGGAGTGGCAATGATGTGTTCGTTTTCTATATTGTGATGGTGGCAATTAAATGACATGACTAAATCATGAAGTTGGATTGTGGCAGAGCTGGAATTAGAAGCTGGGTCTCCTAACACCTAAACCAGTGCTTTTTTCATTCATTGGATGCCATTGCAATCCAGCTTCAATGACCATCTCTCTACTGAAACTGTCAGCAGACATTTATCAATCATTTTTTATGTTCTAGACATACTATATATGAATATATCCACTTTTATCTCTGTCTATTTATACATTATGAGGATATAAGGCCTGAACTGACCCGAAAGGCTTTCCCACATTCATTACATTCATTTGAATGTATAGTGTATAGAGCAGTGGGCCTGAAATCAGGAGGACCCGAGTTCAAAACTGACCTCAGACACTTAACTAGCTGTGTTTCCCTTAATCTACTAGAGAAGAAAATAGAAAACCATTCCAATATCTTTGCCAAGAAAACATCACAAAGAATGTTAGTGTGATATTGTCCACTGGGTCATGAAAAGTTGAATATTACTGAATGACATATACATGTACATATATATATATATATATTTGTATAATGTTTATATTGTTATGTGTATACACATACATGCATGTATGTATGAACAAGTTCTATAAGTTGTCCATCTAATTTCATGTCATCATTTGGCCACTAAGACTTCCTTTACTAGGATTTTCTGATGCAGATGCTTAGCTCAAACCCTTGATGTGGTTATGGATCTTATCTGAGAAGCTGTGAAATATTCTAGAGCCTAAATGTGTAGAAAAGTTGCAGTCTGTGGAGGGAGATCCATACAAATAAAGTCATAGATTTGCCAAAGAACCACATTATTAAGTTTTTTAAATGGTTCTAATTTCTATAACATTTATAGGTCCATATCAGACAGGGCAACTAACACATTTTCTTTTTTTCTTTTTTTAATTTAATAGTTTTTACTTACCAGATATATGCATCGGTAATTTTACAACATTGACAATTTAATTGCCAAACCTTTTGTTCCAATTTTCCCCTCCCCCCCTCCAGATGGCAGGTTGACCAATACATGTTAAATATGTTAAAGTATAAATTAAATACAATATATGTATACATGTCCAAACAATAACTAACACATTTTCTTAAAACCCTCTCTGGATAACACTGCCCAAACACAATACACATTGTTGTTGTTGAGTCACTTCAATCCTGCCAGACCCTTTGTGACTCCATTTGGGGTTTTCTTGGTAGAGATACTGGAGTGGTTTGCCATTTCCTTCTCCAGTTCATTTGACTGAGGAGGAAACTAAGGCAAACAGGATGAAGTGATTTGCCCAGGGTCACACAAATAGGAAGTGTCTGAGGTCAAATTTGAACTCAGCAAAATGAGTCTACCTGGCATCAGGTCTGGTACTTTATCCAGAACCTGTTAGCTTCCTTAGAGCACATAGTAAGCACTTAATAAATGCCTATTGATTGATTACAGAATTTTTCACATTATGTTATTAACAAATGAACAATCTAAAAATCAGTCTTCCCTGAGTGCGACTGGAGGGACTACTTACCTAGTAAATGTACATTCCCATAATTCTCCAGCATCACGTCCCTATAAAGTCTCTTCTGTGAGGGATCCAGTAGAGCCCATTCCTCCTCTGTGAGATATATGGCCACATCCTCAAATGTCACCAGCTCCTGAAATCAGCAGAACAGAGGTGAGGTCTCTCAACTTTTCATGACTAACTAGGGCAGGGAATATACGAAAGAAAAGAGGGATAGAAGATAGAGTGGATATCATACTTAATTAGCTGTCAGGGAACCCTAGTTCCAATGCTTAGCTTAAAATATAAATAAGCAAATTCTATAGATTGCTCACCTCACTATATGTCACCTCATCACTCCTAGCTGCTACCAACAGGCATCTTTAAGCAGAAGACCCCTGAGAGTGGTCCTGTTTCTAGGTCAACCCTTCCAGCAAGTACCAACCAAAAGACCTTCACAGGGCAGGCAGGACAGAAGGTGCCCTGAGAGACTGGAGGCAATATGAGCCAGACAGGCTTAAACCACCACTAGCACCTTGACCACTATCTTCCTTCAGATTCTGATGGAGACACTCCAGAGCCTTATATTCAAGAGTCCAAGGAATAGCAATGCTTACAGTGGGCCAGTATTCAGTTATCATTGTAGGAAGCAATCCTCTGTGAAGATGCAGCCTGGTCACTGCTCCTGTAGGTGCTACAGTTACTGAACACCCAGCAAGGAAAGTTCTTATTGTCAGTCCTTGGCACTGTCAAATGGTTTCACATCTGAAACTGACAGGATTTTATCCACAGAAATTATATTGGAAGTATTCCTGTCTACTTTGCCACTGTACCCAAAAGACCATGGCATCTTTGCATCTGACACTGCCAAATGTAAGCTGAGTTCCTTCAGAGTAAGGATTGTCTTACTTTTCTATTTGAATCTCCAATACTCAACAGGAATGGTCACATGTATTCACATTTGTACTATCTGAAGTTTAAAAATTATGTAAAATATGGTAATTGATTCCAGGCCAATGGAAACATGCAGAGTAAATTTAAATCATGCAATCACCTTGGGGAATTCATTATTCACATTAATCAGGACCCGGTTGTAGTAAATACTTTTCTTCATACATTAATTATCTCCACCCATAAAATGAAAATAATGATAGCAGTCAACATCCATCATCTAGCATGTCCTAATGGTTAGAGGTGGGGTTCTGGTTGGTTCTTAAGAGGGTACTTCTCTGGGAAAGAGATTTTGAAGATAAATTCGGCTGGTAGTCATAAAAATTTCTGAACACTAGAGGGAGCCACAACTCACCTGGGATCTGGCTGTCAGGAGAGCACCTGTCATCACCTGGTCTCCTTTGCTTCCTGGAAGTTGGAGCTAAAGAAAATGCACAATAATGAGTAGTATCAACCTTGCCCAATAACCTCAGCCCTCCTCCCTCAATTATTAAAATCTATTTAAACTGATTATGTGGCTCATTACAATGATACACAATTATAGCCCTCATTACTGCTTGACATTCCCTTTACTCTTCCTCATGCATTCTCATTCCCCAAAGCAACCAACCATTTTGATATTTTTTTCTCTTCCCTTTCACACTTAAGCATGCTACCACTTCTTACAGTTCTGATTCATTCAGAAGACTGAGACCATCTGATCTGAGGTCCCTTAACTTCCCTCCTTTCTTTAATCAAGTTCATAGCCCATTCTGTTCTTGGACAGACGTATCCATCACTAAGGCTAACCCCTCACATGCCCACTCTTGCCTTTTCTGGGATCCCCTTCCTCCTGGATCTTTAATCTTTCCTTTTTCATCCACTTAAAACACATCTGTCTGGTTTACTCTAAAAGCCTGCTACCAAACTACTATTCCACTTGGCCATTCTGTTTCCTTCACTGTCAAGCTTCTTGAAAAATTGACAACCTAATGCTTCAACTTCTCCACTACCTGTTCTCAATTCAAGTTATTGTGATTAGATTTTAGTACCTACTACTGATTAACTTGTTCTCAGAGACTATACAAATGCAAAGGTTTGCTTTCCAGTTCTCATTCTCCCTGACATTTTAATATGACAATGTCAATCATCTCCCTACTAATGTTCTCTCCTCCTTAGTATTACATACGTACACTTAGGGTATCTTCCTAGCTAATTGTTTCTCAGTCTTTCCCACTGATTCCTGTCATCTTAACCCCATAATGTTGCTATTTCTCAAGGTTCTATCTATGAATTCTAAACATACTCTTTCATTTACTCCCAGACCTCTCTTCTGAGTTTCAATTTTATATCTACAACTATGGATGGGGCAGAGAGGGTTTCAAATCAACATTTCTAAAACCAGGCTTATTCTTCTGACATCACTAGCTTAGTGGCACTACCATTTTACCCATAAACCCGTTCAAAACCATGGAGTTCTTCTCTTTGGCTCTCTCATAGCCAATTTTAGCAAACTTCATTATCTTCAATATCTCCAGAAATTATCTTGGGTCTTTCTATTTCCATATTCTGGTATAGACACTCATTAACCAAAACTACTGTAATGCTGCCTTACATGTATTTCTGCCACCAGTTTCCTCTTCTTCAATTTATGTGAGCCTAAAGTTGACTTGACCCTTGACCATGTTGACATGTCAGTATGAGACAAAGAATAGGTAGTCATCATAAAAGGTTCAAGCTTTAGAGACCAGTTAAATCACAGAAGCATCTAGTTCCTCAACTTTTCCACTATTTTACCTCCTTACTCAGTACTGCTCACTCTTCCCTCACAAATCTCAGCTCTCTCAACTACTTTCTGTCTCAGCCTCTTCTTTTTATTCCTTTGAATAAACATTGATTTAGGATTGATGGGATAGATTCCATTCCCAACCTCCTTTTCCAGAGACTGCCTCCCCTTGGACTCAGTGCTTCTCTAGTCACTGGCAAGTGGAAGTTAATGGATTAATGGTTCTTGTCCATCCATGATGCTATGACAGTTGGAAAGAGGCTGCACCAAGAGATCTATTACACATTTCATGGCACCGTTAATTGCTCTGAACTAATGGCAATCAGAGGACTAGAATCACCTGGACTGTTTTGATAACTGACAGAAATCCTTAGCGTTCTTGATCCAGTGAAAATCATTTATAGACCTTCTCATCTAGAGATCCTAGAATCTAGGATCTAAACTAACTTCATTCTGTTCTGCCTAGTCAGACTACTTAGGAGTCTGAAAGGTCAACCCCTGTTCTATCACAGAAAAGAACCCTCGGTTAGGCAGTTTGGGGAATTCAAACTTCAGAAGAAACTCCAGAGCTCAATTCTACACCTTACTCATCAGTTCAACCTGCCTCTTAAAGCAAAAATTACTAAGAGATTCACCAGCAAGGGTGTTATAGTCTGGAAAAATCCTCTGCTGTTTGTATCACACCCTCTTTCCATCCAAAAAGGTATCTACATCCTAGGGATCTTTGTTGCCTACTTGCTACCACTCATACTCCTGCCCTGTAACACCATTTAACTGGTAATCTGTATCTGGAAGGTCTGTTTCCCAGCTAACAATTTGCTGTGACCTTAGACTTGGGAAACCACCAGCCCTAATTGATCCAGCTGGCATCACTCTCTGCAAACCCCAATATTGCTTTCTCTGAGCTTCCTCCATTTATGAACATAGAAACAGCAGTCTCAGCAAGATCTTGGTACTATAGGATGTCAGTTCTTTTATGGATTCCCTCCCTCCTGCCACAGGTTGAAAAGCACCTTATTCAGCCCTGGTTTGTGTCCCTTCCTAGTCTCACTTTGTAGTTATTAGTCCCCAGGTCATGTGGGGAGGAGGAGAAAAGAGAAAGAGGGAGAGAGGGGCAAAGAGAGACAGAAAGGAAAGGAGACGGGACAGAGAAAAGATAAGAGATACAGAGATAAGGAGAAGAGAAAGCTGTGAGTCAGAGAGACATAGAACGAGCCATAGAGAGAGCCAGACAGACATAGAGAGAGCATGTATGAGCATGGGGTAGGACAGAGTGGGGAATCACTTAGCTATTCCAGTATCATTGTCCTGTTGTCCCTAATTCTCTCTCCATGATTCCTTGGAGTCACAAGTTCTTCAGAATTCACTAGCTTAGCTGATATTTTCACGAGGCCCCGTTAGTATGTGGAACTCCAAAAGACAAGGAATGATGGAAGATGACATCAGCTTCTTTGGAACCCCAGAGCAGGATTTCCATGGCTTTCCAAACTCTGGGTTCATGCCTGTTTGTGAAATTGTCCAGGCAATTGTGACCATCAACCTACCTGGTTTTATTCAGCAATTTGAGTGCTGAATCATGTCTTTGATTGTAGCCAAAGTTTTAAGAAACTCTGCAATTTTCTTTCATCCCATTCCCTAGGAATCAGCTATATGTGTGCACAGCAGGCATTTTATTTTGATTGATAAGTGGGCATTGGTTCACCTTGAAGGAATGCCACATTCATTCAATAGCTCTCAGCTTCTTAGGAGAAGGTAGTATGTCTTAAAAAATCTGTTCCCCAGTACTAGTTGTCATGCTGAACTGGTCTGAGCTGTCCTTGAGCACCCAGGCTAGTACCTGCTACTTGCTAATTGAAGAATTGGCAATTCAAGGAGGAAGTGGTGGGGCAACAGAAGTGATATCACCTGTTATTAGTGGCACTACCTTATACATGTCTCAGATATAGATTTTTTAATAAAGTTGTCTCTCCCATTAGAATTCAAACTCCTTGAGGGTAAAACTAGTTTTGCCTTCCTTTGTTTTTCCAGATATATTTCAAGTGTGTTCTTGGCACAGAGCAAGCACTTAATGTTTATGCTTTCAAGTTCCAAAGCACTTTATATACATTATCTCATTCGAACCTCAGTGAATAGAGTACAACACTGTAGTACTTAGAGGTCCCACAGGTATTCTTTTGCCTACTTTGAGCGAGGTGAGATTTGAACAGGAAACTTCGCCCATGGTCATCTAGCTCATTTCAAAGATAAAATTTGAATCCAAGCCCTCCTGATTCTATGGCACAATGATGGTAGAGAATTCATATAGATCTATCCAAACTGAAGACTACTACTAGGCCGGCTTTCAGCATAATCTTCATGTAGTCAAACAGGTGAATACTGTACCCTTCGGGAGCACCTTATTAATGGCAACCAGTTCTATCCTCCTATAAAATCCACACCAACTTAGCTGCCAAGAAATTGGCAGAAAGTAGGCTTAGCTCTTTTCTGAATCACTCAGACAGTAAGGCTTTTGGTCTATTCTCACGCCTCAGCTACATTCATGTTCCACAAATCTTGTTAGGTTGCTCACTTAACCTCTCTGGGTCTCAGCTTTGTTACCTGGAAAAATAGGGAGGATTGAGGTGATCTCCAAGATTTTTTTTGATCCTAGGATAAGTTAACGACAAAGCAATCACAATGGGTGAGCAGGATGAATATATTCTTCAATATAACTGCAACTCACTGAGGCACTGGGCATCTCCTCCAGTAACTGACAAAGAGGAGCTTACATTGGAGAACATGGAAGCTCTAATGAACACAGCCTGAAATTAATAGGAGTCTTTCCCTTAATCTACACTCTCAAGATCTTAGATGTTTGAGAAAAGAGTTCAATTCTAAGGTTTTCATGGCCTGGCTAGGTCAGGAGGAGGCATGGTAGATCATGGTGGCACCAGCGCAGGATGGGCTTGGGGACTGTATGTAACAAAAAAGGATGGATTTTGGAAAGACAGCAAGGGAAAAAAGCAGCTTCCTGACATTTACTTGCCTTCCTAATCTGATACTGGTCTTCCTAGTCTGAACATTTCCTCCTGCAACCCAAAAGTATTCAGAAGAATCCCACGTCTTTCTTATTTAATATCCTTTACAGCAGTCAATCTTATGATCCTTAAAATAGTAGTGCTCCAAAGAACTTGCTGACACCAAACAGGCTGTAATCCAGAAGATTACCAGCCTTCATACCAGGAAAAACCAGGTATTTAACTGCTATCATGTACAAAGTATAATGATAAGGTCAAGTTTAGATAAGGAGTAGTTCCCTTCCATCTAGGAGGAACTTAAGGGGTCATAAGACAGCTACAACTATAACGTATTACAGATTTTTTAAATAGTCCTTGTATGGTCTGGAGCTGACAAGGGAGGTTCAGGAAAGACTACTGGAAGGAACCATTTGGGCTGGGAAGGAGATCAACAAACAAATATGGTAGGGAAGAACAGGCCAAGCATAGAGAAGTCTAAACAAAAACATGGAAATGTGCAATCAGTACATATTTGGGTGGTAGACAAGGTTGGAAAGGATACGATATGCCAAATCATGAAGAGATTTAAGTTATGGTCAGTTTGAACTTGTCTTAAAGCAATAGGAAATCACTTGGGATTTTCAAACAAGGGAGTTTATGACCAGATCTGCCATCATTCCAGCAGCATGAAGGAAAGACGATGGAGAAGTAGACTACTGCAATGGTCTTGATGACCTGAATTAGGGCAATAGCCTAAAAGCTAGCTCATCTCTTATCATACAGATGTCTCCTGCCATTCTTCCTTCTCTGTCTTATATAACATGACCCTTTTCCTTCCCAATACAATCTATGTGCAGATGATCCCATCCCATCTCATGTTTTCCAGAAGACTGTCCCCTCTATTAGTCTCACTTCATTTTCTCTACTACCTACAAATATGCCCATGTCTCCCTTGTCCTCAAAGTATCTCTCATAATTCATTAATCTCCACTATCATTCCATATCTTCTTCCTTTTATGGTTTAACTTTTTGAAACATTGCATAAAGGTACCTCACTTTCCTTTCCTCTTTAATTTTCTACAATCTGTCTCCTCAACTCATCATTCGACCTAAATCGCTCTATGCAGTTATTAACAATCTCTTAAGTGCCAAATCTAATCTTTTCTCCATCCTCATCCTTCTTCATCTCTGCAGCCTTCCACACTGTACACCAACCATCTTTTCTTTGATTATCTCTTCTCTTTAAAGGCAGCTAGGTGGCGCAGTAGACACAGCATCAAGCCTGGAATCAGGAAGACTCTGAGTTCAATTTTGGCCTCAGACACTTCCTAGCTGTGTGACTCTTGGCAAGTTACTTCACCCTATGTGCCTCTGTTTCCTTGTCTGTAAAATGAGCTGGAGAAGGAAATGGCAAATTACTCCAATATCTTTGGAAAAAACTCCCAGAAAAGCCCAAAAGAGATCATAAAGAATCAGCTGCAACTGAAATGACTCAACAAATCTTTTGTTTTCCTGACACTATTTTGGCTTTCTTCCTTTCTAACCTGCTTCTTCTGTGTCTATTGCTGGATCCAGTAAAGGTGGCTGTCCTATAGAGCTCAGGCTGGGCTGTCTTTTTCTCCCTATCTATATATAAACTTAAGCACTTCGTTTATCTAGACTAATGCAAAGAGCCTCTAGTTGGCCACTGTCTCAAGTTTCTCCCCATTTCAATTATCCAATTCTAACTCAGGTGTCAAACTGATCTTTCTGAAGTGAAGATCTGACCACATTATCTCTCCTCTCATCCCTCACTCAATAAACTCCAGTGGCTCCTTACCATCATCTTGAGGATCAAATATAAAATTTGAACAGCATTAAAAGCTCTTCATAACCAAGATTCCCACTCACCATCACCTGTCTTCTTACACCCTACATCCCACTGTGATTCATTGGCCTCTTTACTGTAGTTTGAATAAGACCCTCCTCTTGGCTCTAAGTATTTTCACTGTCCCACTTGCCTGAAATGCTTACCTTAGCCACCTTTGTATCCTGGCTTTCTTGAAGTCCCAGCTGAAATGCCACCTTCTATAGGAAGCCTTTCCAGATCTCCCTTATTTGTAATATCTTCCTTGTGCTGAGTAACTCTAATTTATCTTGTATATACCTTGTTTACACAGTTCTCTGCTTGTCTCCTTTAATAGACCATAAGCTTCTTTAGAGCGGTCACTATTTTCTGCCTTTCTTTGCATGCCATAGTGCTAGACAGAGCGCTTGGCCATGTTTAAAAATCTACACTGGTTTCCTAGTGAGTCAAGGTCAAACTCCTTTGCCAGACATTTAAGGTTCCCCTCCTGATCCCCCTGCTTAACACCCATACACAAAATGACTCTACTCCCATGCAAAACTGGCTCATGCTATTTGCATAAAGGAATGAATACTAACCCTAGAAAATGAGATTATAAATACCTTTAAATTCCAGGAGTTTGTATCTACTAAGATACTTAGTCTTCAAAGTATCTCCCGGGAACCCCTGGGGGTCCATGAAGTAAAAAAAAAAAAAAAAAAAAGTTTCATAAATATCAAGAAATTTTAAGGTCTATTAACAGTTAACCCACAAAAACTACAAGTTTTTAGGGATCCTTGAAAAAATTTAACAGTTTAAAGGAATATTGAACTCCAAGTTAGAGAACCACTGACACAGTCCAGCAGCCTCCTAATTAAATTGTCTCTCCAGTCACTCAACACTAGACTATTGACTAGCCATTCTAAAGATCACAGCCAAAGAAATTTTCCTTAAGCAGAGCCAACTCCAATGGTTTCCTATTATCTCTAAAATAACAAACTCACCCATTTAGCTGTTCAAGTCATACATAATACGGCTCTAACTCTTCTAACCTCATGGGACATTAGCGACCACTGTGTAAGTTCTCTGTTCTTCTGTGCTGACCAGTCCCCAAGTCTAGGATGTGTCTCTGTTCTAGTTCTTCTATTCATTTAAGATGAAGCTCAGGAATCATATCTGGTACGAAGTTTTTTCTGATCTCCACTTTACTAGTGCCCTTACTCTGAAACTACATTGTACTTAAATTTTTGGTATACACACATTTATCAACTTTATATTTGTGCTGAATTACTGTGTGTACTTGATTCATATTTGTCTTTCCAATTAGAGGAAGCTTGAAAGGAATTAGCAGATAGGGAGTGAATGAGATAAAGGGGTTAATGTACAGACAAGCTAATCTGCTTTAGATTATGGAAGGGAATCAAAACTGTACTTAGAGGCAGACTTAATAAAGACTGGTTACCTCTTCAAGAAATATAAAATGAACAAAGGTGGGGGAATGAGTAATGAAAGAACCCATTAAATTCATTCATGTCCAATTTCTTTCTTTTTTTTCCCTCAGGCTGGGGTTAAGTGACTTGCCCAAGGTCACATTATCTAGGAAGTGTTAAGTGTCTGAGACCACATTTGAACTCTGGTCCTCAGGGCTGGTGCTCTATCCACTGCGCCACCTAGCTCATGTCCAATTTCTTGACTAGTTTTCAGACACTAGAGCAAGTGTCAAAAGTGAGACAAGTCTCTCCTATATATAAGATCTCATTAGATCCTACTACCCCCAATATGTACCATAGCTCTCCCTTTCTCAAAATCCCTTAAAAACAAAACCAAACCAAACCAAACCTAAAGACTACTGCAAACTTGCCTCCATTTCTTCTCATTTTTGAACCTCTTAAAATGAGTTTCACTACCTCCCCCCACACTTTTTCCTCTCTGGATTGTTACAACTGTTTTACCTTATTTCTCTTCGTACATGACTGTTCCTTTGGAGTCTTCTTTGCTGCATCATTACCTGTGTTGTGGCCCCCAAGCTAGCTGCTGACTCCTGACCCTCTTCACTCTCACTTGATGTCTGCAACTCCCCTGAATTCAAAAGCACTATGCAAATAACTCCCAGATGTCTCTACAAAATTACTAATGATTTAATCATAAAACCTAATGGTATCTTCCATCTTATGTACCCTCTTCTCCTGAGATTTTGGGGACACTATTGTCTTTTGGTTTTCTTCCTGTCTGCCAATTCTTCTGATTTTTTTGGGTAGATCTCCATCCAGGTCACACCTAACAAATATGAGCATCCTCCAGTGTTCTATTGTGGACCCTCTACTTGTATACTAATTACCAAAGATAATCTCAACTGCACCCAGATTCAATTATTTCTATGTAGATGATCCTCAGTAGTCTTAACTTTCTCCCTGACCTTAAGTCTCACTTGAAGTGATTATCCTCCAGCCACAAAAAAAGTGAGCAAAATTGAAAACTTTCCTCAAAACCCCTCCACTCTTCCTAACTACCGTATTGAAAGCATCATTACCCTACCAGTCACCCAGGCTCACAATGAAGGCATCATCCAAAATTATTCTTCACTCCCCATTTTCAATGTTTGCCAAATCCTATCAATTTCATAACATCTCTCACACCTGTCTCCTCCTCTCCTGACACTGGTGACCTATGATGGATTTGCTATCTCAACGCTCTCCTTATTTCAATACTCTACTATTCGCCTTTCAAACTGATCTCCCTTAAAAAGTATGTCTCTTTTCTCCTATTCACTGAGCTCTAATGGCTTTTTACCTTCAAGAATGAAAACCATGTTCAATTTTTTATAGCCCACCCCCAACTCTTCTAAAATCTTTATTTCCAAGCAAGCCTCATTTTCACTCACAGGTTTGGGGTAGTCTCCCAGCTTATTTCCATTTTATGGCTTCCCTGACTTTCAAATTCCAACTAAAATCCCATCTTCAAAAAAGCCTTTCATGATCTCCCTAACCTGACTACTTCCAATTAATTTTGTATATTATTCATTTGTACAGTTGTTTGCATGTCAGTTCCTCCATTAAACTATAAGCATCTAATAGTGACTATTTTTAGTCTGCTTTAATACATCAAGTATTTAGAAGTCTATCACATAGTAAGTATTGACACAAATATCCAGCCTTGATATCCTTCCTGAGCGTCAGTCTCGTATAAAACAGTGTATATTTCAAACAAGATATACTGTAAGTATCTCAAAAAGAACTTGTTTGAAATAGAACTCATTATCTTCCATCCCCCCTCCCCATACACTCTTCCAAATTTTCTTATTTCTGTTGAGGACCCCACCATCCTTTCAAGCACTCATGCTAATACCTCCCTGGAACAACTCTCACAAGTGCTCTTTTACTATCTACCATTCAAATTTAGGGTCTCACCCCTCTTTATTTTAACTCCGGCTACAATAGCTTCTTTATTCGTTCCCTTATCTCTTCTTTCCCCAAGCCAAACAATCAGGACGAAGCTATCAAAGTGATTTTCCATTTCCATAGTGGCAATCTAAAGTGGGCTTGCTGTAGGTTGTGCTCCCTTTAAGAAACTAATCCTTTCAGATAGATTACTTTCTGATTCCCTGCCCCTCCTAGAAGATGCATTATCAATTCAAGAAGTTAGGACCTTTGATTCACAAATCTTGGTCAAAAGCACCCTTTTGAATTCCAAATAGGAGATCCAGGCTCTCACAACCCCCACCCAGATCTGAGCCAACTTGGTATTCCACCCACAGGCCCCCTTTAGCTAAATCTCTCATTATACAAGAGCCAAACTGGAGCTCTCTCTTCTAAGAGATTCCAGACATGGCAGCTTTATGCCTGGCATGCCAAGGATCTCTGCCCACTGGAACACTAGTTCCGGTGCCCTCTTATCTCTACCTTTACCTTTTACTAACTAGACTTTAACCTTGCTTCCAAACCCCAAAATAAACCTCTTTTATCAATCTAAGTTTTCGGGTCTGTAAATTCCTTTACAAGGGACTCTGTTACCACCACTAGACCTCATTTAACTCTGTATCCTTGAACAAAACCGAAAGAGGTTGCAGGGGAGCTCTATTTGACTCCTTATACCCGGAACCTGGCACTAGACCTCAATTAAACCCCAATTCTAGACCTCATCAGGCAGGCCATCCACTTGCTCAATAAACTCCTGTGGCTCCTTATTATTTGTTGCGATAAAACACACATCTATCCTTTAGGTTTGTTTTAATTTAAAAAAAAAAAAAAAAACACCTAAAATATTAATAAAAATAAATTATCCCTGTCATCCTTTAAGACTCTAGTCATATGGCGCGTTTCAGTCCCATTTCAACTCCCCCACCTCCACACTACTATTTACTTTGCAATTTTTGTTCTACATACATAGTGTAATCTCCTTAGAATGTAATCTCCTTGAGGCCAGGCACTCGATCATTATTTGTAAACACTTTACTAAGTTCCTAGCATATAGTAGGCAAACACAATTTCCTTTCAATTTTTTCTTTATATCCCCAGCATAGTAGATGGTCCAGCTGAAAAGTCAAAGGAAATCCTCATTTCTATTCAGTGAGAATGTTTTCTAATTTGTCTCCTGATGTACCTCATATAATTCATATTTAAGCCCAGGGAGATGACATCACTTGCCCAACTTCATAAAATAGGAGATTTAAATTTTATAGCTAGAAGGGTTCTTAGAGATCCTATACTTGTATTCTACACTTTTCATTTCCCACGAAGAGACCTAGCAATATTAGGTCACAAAGGTACTGCAGTAGTGAAAGAAAAGTCCTCTGATTGGTATCCAATACTCTTTTCACTGCTCCATACTGTCTCCTGAATGAAGGACACTCAATATGAAGCACTCAAATGAGCTTTGGTTTGAGTTCTAAACCCTGGAGAGATATTTACCGGCTAAGGCACAAATACTGCACTGTTGTCAAAATAATTCTCCCTTCCCATTTCAAGCCCATTCAAACTTCTTTTATAAGCAGCCATGAAAAGCACATGATGCAGATTATATTTGAAGTGATGATCATTGAGGTAGTGGTTTTACTACTACTTTTCCACTGAGGTAATCAGTTAGCTAAGAAAGTACTTATGAATAATCCCTGCCACTACAAGAAAATCCCTTAAAGGAATCAACTGCTCTAATCTCTGAAATATGATCCCTCCCTTTGCTAAGAACCTAGGCTTAATGGTCTAGCTAGATTATCACTTTATAGTACAACAGTGACGATGCACCCATACCTACATTGTATGTACACATTTATAGCCATATATATAAAAATACATCTAGGTTACTTAGGGTTAACTGTCTTTTCCTATTACTGAGCAGAACAGAAGGGAATCATATCCTCTCCTCCCAACCCCAGCAAGAAAAATCTTGAATATTTTTGTTCTTGTCTTCCTAGAGAGCTTTTTCTTCTAACTCAAGTGCAGGAACCAATAGTATGTGGTGTTGTTTCACAGATACAGGATAAAATTGGCAGGTTTGGTGTCCAACCTCATTTGTTCCAAGTTGCTATATAGATCCCTGAAGCAGGAAAAGTGATGGGAGCTTGCTCATGGGATGGTAGAACCAAAATTTTTGCTTGCTTATAAGGAAAGAATAATTCCCTTTCCACCTCCCTCAATTCAGGCTGCTGGGAACTTCAAATATCTGCATCCCAACTCTTTGCAATTGCATTGTGCCACCCTATCTGAAACACAGCACAAGGGCTGAAAGGGGTTCTTGGGCCAATATTAGGAGTTATTCTTCATGCTAATCTGAAACCTAAGATGAATTCACTGCATCCCATAATTTCATCAATAAATATGGCTTGAATACATGACCTTTGTGTGTGGGTTTCATTTTCATTTTGCTAACATAACTGCTAAACTTAAAGCAAGTAATGGGCAAACTTGTAAAAAAAAAAAAAAAAAAAAAAAAAAAAAAAAAAAAACAGCCAAGGAGTTAGCCAAACTCCACTCTTTCTTTCCTTCCTTCCCCTTCAACCAAATACACTACTAAAAAGTTCCCAAAGCAGAGGCAACAAACAAAATCTTGTCTCCCCATCAATTACTGGCCTAGAGACCCTGGGAAGTAAGGGAAACTGGAGAAATGTGTCAGAAATGGGAATCTTCCCTATACACAAAAGGCAATGGTGGGAAGCCATCTTTTGATGCTGCTGTATCTCACGAACTGATCTGAGGACGTTGGAGCTTACGTGGCACAGATGGTTGTCGTGAGACTCGTTCTACAGACCTGGAGCAGGACACAGTCTTCCTTCTAGAAGCACCTGGAAAAAAATCCTCAGTACCTCTGTCTTTGACCTCTCATCAGAGGCCCCAGCTGATGGAAAAAAATACCTTCCAATTAGTTACATTATGTTATATGACTAGGGGTCGGAGGGCCCTGTCATTCATATTTTTGGTGTCATGGAAAACTTACCACATAAACCATCCATTAAAGGGCATTTGCAAGAAGATCAACTCTTTACACAATGTCCAAAATTAAGTTTCTAAGCCCTAAAGCAACTAACATTGGGAGAAGGGTATTTTTTTTCAACCATAGGGAATCAATTCATTTTTCATTTTTATCTAAAAAAACACTGTCAGCTGCAACAACCTTTCTTAGGAGGGAAAATCCATAAATCAATTTCAAATGAGACCCAGCTCTGGATCCACCTCTTCATTGAAACACAGTCCTTCAGGAGATTCATAGTGAGCCAAAGATAACCAAGAGAGAAGGAAGGCTTTCTGGTGTTCTTGAACTTAAATATTTAGGGAAACACTATACATGCTGATTCATTTAATGCCAGAACCACTTCCCTCCAATTTCATTCCCACCTGCCCCAATAATAATGTATAAGACAAGAAGAAAATGCCTAGATGGGGTGCTTCAAACCTCCATAAACAAGGAGCCCCATGGTTGTTCTCCTCTCTCAAGTAGTTTTAAATTAATTCATTTAGATCTTGAAGACCCATATGATAAGAGGATCTCTGCATCCATCATTTTTCTATCTTAAAGAATATATAAGAACATACAAAGGAAAAAAAAATTGATCAATATGAGACTCATTTTCCTGATGCTACCCAAACTCACTCTTTACTGATTGCTGAGAACAAGAGATTATCAATCATACAAAAGAATATATGGATAGAAGTGAGTTCTCTTCTCAATTCCCCTATCTCCAAGAAAGTCCTAAGACACGTCATGTTATTTATTAGTCAAAAAACTAGTACCAATTTTTTTTTTTGGTCGCATTGAATGAATGTGAACAAATCTTTTTTATTTATTCATGCATGTTTTTGAATATAGTTACACCGACAACAACATCCCTTTCAGTGGGAAATATCTTCTAGTTAGAAAAAAGTAGTGGAACTTTTCCAGTAAGCAATTCTAAACTAACTAAGACTAGAATTAGGGTCTGATCTGAGCAATTATTGTTTCATCTTATCTATTTTTTCCTTCTTAATTTGGCAAATCAGTAAAGAAAAATGGGAAGAGAGAAGTCAAAATTATCTTATATCCAAGATCTGTGGCACTAAAAACCCATGCTTCCATTAAGCAATCAAGGAAGCAGCCATTTAAAGTACATTTGGTGCCAATAATAGTAGGAAACATGTAATTATTAATATATCAGTATATAATTATTCATGGTATAATTTCTATACTGAATTTCATCAAGTTTCTCTGGATGTACTACATTATAAATACTTTTAAGTTGTCCATTTGCACCCAGATTTACCTCTTGACAACACTCTCCCACCATTTCCAGTACTTGTTATCACAGAGATTGTAGAGAACAGAAACTCTCAAAGTTATGAAATGATTCTGCTTATGACCTAGCAAGCTGACACACATGAACATGTGCTATAACTATGCTTTCCTTTCTTTGGTTTCTCATAGAATCACAGGTCTAGGGCTGGAAAAGATTTTAGGTACCATCAAATCTAGCCATCTCCTTTTATAAATAGGAAAATAAAGATCGAAAATCGGATGGACAATTACCCAAGATATAATCAGAGGGGAAATCAGAACCTAGGTCTTCTGACTCCAAAGTTAGTGTATTTTCCTGTGGCTCCATGATCCTGGAATAGGAATTTCAGTTTTGTTGTTCCAGCTTCAATAATCAAAAGCTGTTTAGGTTAAGTAACAATTTAAATGAGCAAATTCTCATTTTGCTGAACAATTATCTGAATCTAACATTCCTGTCCCAAGTAAATGGCTCCCTGAAGAACAGTCCTGACAGTGTTCATGTAAGGAGATCTCTGAGAACCCATATATGTTAGTAAAGGCAGAAGAAACTGAAGAGCTGGCAGGCAATACCAATGCTCCAGATTTAACATCACAGGGATTGAATGAATACCAGGATGTGACCTTCATGGTACGTACACACCAACTCCTGAATGAGAAGCTGTACCGATTGCCCATGAGGGACTTATTCCTATATGCCTCAAGGAACTGTATAATTTATTTCTACATAGGCAATAGAACCACTGCCTATTTAAATCATGTAAATATTGAATACCAAACTACCTTTCCAAAGCCCTGGATGCAGATGTACCACCCCAGTTATGAGTCCTACGAATACCCTCCCAATTCTAGCCTCGACAATTTCTACAATTATAGTAGTTTTACTATAGTTATGAGGGAAATACTAAGCAGACAGCTTTTAAAACTATATAAATAGTGCCTGAAAGGACTGGTCAGTGAGCAGAGGTACAGACAGAAGACTAGTAGAAAATAGCTGGCCAGCTTGACTTCATCTTTTTTTATTTCCAATATGGCCCACTCTTATCTTTAAGAAATACAGCCTCTCCATTCACAATGTCCTCCAACAGATATCATTTCTCCCAGCCAAATCTAAAAATAAGCCTTGCTAGAAAAGGGGTGAAATATCAACTGTGAGGAAATTTGTAATTTACTTCTTAGAACTTATTACAGGTTAGATATTACCTAAATTCTACTAGAAATTGTGCAAATGAGTTCATGGAATAGAGATTATACTTTTAGAGTTTTCTGCATTTTTAATCTGTATTAATCCAATCACTCTCTCACACATACACTCACACACACACCATTTGCTACCATTTTACTTTTGCATACACAGTATTTCCTACTACTTTACTTTTGATGTTACAATGTTACCATGGAAATAGCTACATGTTTACATATGTGATCTGAGAACCCTCTTCATGTGTTAACAGTGGCAGAAACATTATGTAATAGTGCAGAGCTTCTTCAACCTTTTCCACTCGTGAGCCCTTTTCACCCTAGGTACAAAGTATATAAAACAGGTATACAAATCACTTAGTGACAATAAATCATAACTGCAACCCCCATATTTAGTTTTGAGACTCCATATGGTGTCATAAACTACAATTTAAGATGCTGAGTAATAGAGAATGTATTAAGGCCATAGGTGCTTTTTAAAATTATTTGTTATCTTTTTTAATACCACTGTTGTAAAGGTAACCATACTGACTAATCGCTAACTCACCACATAAAATGTTTAATGGAATGCTTTAAGGGCATATTTGAACATTAAATCAGCTGCAGTTGAATGGATAGAATCAACCAGAAGGATTAGGGAAGGTAGTGGCAGAACCTTTCTGACTTATTTCACAATACTGTTTTCCCCTCACTCAAAAGGAAAGATTCATTTGTTTGAACACAGGCCTGGCAATTATATATTTTTTAAAGAATTACATTGGTGCACATTTATTCTAAACTCAAAGCTGAAAACAGCATCAAATAAACCATAATCCTCAGATTCAGACAGAGCAGGAGTTATTGCCACTACAAGTGTTTTTGTTCTCCTCACAGTAACGTCCTTTGGTTTTAAAGAGCATACCCAAAGTTGTTCTATGTTAAACCCCAATATATTTGTATATACACCAGGATCCAGAGATGGAACAAGGGTGGAATATGGAAGAAATATACCCTCAATGACTTGAGTCATACTTTCACAATACTGTATATACAAATACTAAAGTAAAATCCAACTCAATGATGCTGGTGTGGAATACAGAAATCGATTCAAGAAAAACAACAGGTGAATCTTAATCCCTAAAATGTCAGGACACCATATAGTCCTGTGTGACTCCAAAACTCTTTTCTTCCCATTTTGTTCTCCAATGTAACTTGCCTTATGAGACATATTTAGTAGCCATGAGTAGGATTTAGTGGAAGCATTTTCAAATAGACTTGTTTCCTGCTGATCCATTTTACAAATGCAAGATATCCTAATCTATGTAGTATTGGACATGGCATGCTTTAGAGGCTAGAGACTAGCTAAAGAGCTAAGCATCAATTAAGAAATACAGGCCACAAACAATTTTAATGGTACCTCTGGGTTGGGGGAAAGTGGAAGGTAGGGTAGTTTTGTTTTGCCATTCGCTAACTTTGTTACCTTGAGCCATAAGGCTTTTAAAAGTCTTAACTCCCAATGAGTTAAAATTGTATAGCTGTCATCTGGAGCAGTGAGCTGCTGTGTTTTGGGAAATTTAATGCACCAGAGAGCAAGGCTATGAGAATACATAATCCCTCTTCCCCACATCCTTCAACTCACTTTCATACACAAATTTGCTAAACAAGATAGAGAATCAGCCACACTCCACTCTGACCATCTTTCTTTCATTCCTTCCCCCCCTCAACCAAATATACTACTAAAAAGTTCCCAAAGTAGAGGCAACAGACAAAATCTTGTCTCCCCATCAATCACTGGCCTAGAGACCCTGGGAAATAAGGGAAACTGGAGAAATGTGTCAGAGGATGGGAATCTTCCCTATACACAAAGACATGGTGGGAAGCCATCTTTTGATGCTGCTGTATCTCACGAACTGATCTGAGGACGTTGGAGCTTACGTGGCACAGATGGTTGTCGTGAGACTCGTTCTACAGACCTGGAGCAGGACACAGTCTTCCTTCTAGAAGCGCCTGGAAAAAAATCCTCAGTACCTCTGTCTTTGACCTCTCATCAAGAGGCCCCAGCTGATGGAAAAAAATATCTTCCAATTAGTTACATTACTTTATGTGAATTTGGGGTGGGGAGGGCTTCTCCTTCACATTTCTGCCATACTGGCAAACTTACCACATATAAGCCATCCATTTAGAAGTCATTTTCTGACAGTTGGGGAAAAGAATGAATCACCTCTTCAATGCTCAAAAAAGCCCCCAGGACCTAACAATTGGAATATCCTAGACTAAAATCTCCTAACCCAAAAATAAGAATTCAAGCTTAAGAAAATGGTACAAAGAAACTATTAAATGAATCCCCCCCTTCCCCTGGAATTGGGGTTAAGTGACTTGCCCAAGGTCACACAGCTAGAGGGAGTAGTACCTGAGGTCACATTTGAACTCAGGTCCTTCCTACTTCAGGACTAGTGCTCTATCCACTGCACCCCCTAGCTACTCCACTATTAAATGACTTCAAAAAGATAATTTTTTAAAAAATTGCCTTCAATAGGCAGCACTATTTTTAATATGAATGTTTATTGAAGTGAATATAAACTATGAATAAGCAGAAAGAGAAAACTTTAAAAAAGGAAAAATTAGTTAATACAGTAATTATGAATGTTACAAAACTATTCAAAGACCGACCTTTTGCTCAAAAGGAGAGTCAAAGATCTTAAAGTTCTACCTACTCCAGAAGGAAATGATATAAGAATATTCAAAGAGAGTAAACTGGAAATCATGATAGCCAAATGAAGAAAATAGTAATCATATGCATAATTGGAAAGAGCAAATAAAATTGAAAAAAAAAATTATATCTGTACCCTTACTAACAATGTAATTTAAGATTTTAAAAAATGTTTACTTAGAAATAACCTCTAATTTATAGGAATGCTACAAGACAGGATAAAGGCAAAAAAAAAAAAAAAAGTCAAAATATTCTATAAAAAAAGCAAGATGACTAAAAATTTTTAGTGGAAGAATTCAAAGAAAACTAAGAAAAAACAAATAAATACCCATATGGGGGCAAAATTCTTGATTTTCAAATTTAAAGATAATATCTAAATGGAAAAAATTATGGTATAAAAATAGCTACAAATTTTGCAAGTCATGCTTTAAAAAAAAAATGCATATTCCTGCACATCAAGAAAGAGAAATACAAGAAGTCTCATGTCAATCTAAGGAGAAAGGGTTTTTTTGTTTGTTTGTTTTTTTTAAATAACAATTTAGGATCTACAAAAGTTCACGAGTATCCAGAAAATCTTGGCATCAGAATAAAAATGTGTCCCATAAGAGAAAAATACTGTCTTAATATGAAAACAAAATACTGCGAAGTTCATTAGGAGAAAGGAAAAGCACTCTTTCTACTTATCTCCCTCTGAGTAGACTGTACTTTAATAACCCTCAAAGTTGAGGAGTTAAACCTCTATCAAGAATTAAAAGGGAAAAAAAAAAAAAAGAGTCAGGAGGAAGGGACAGACCCACTGTTTGATGTAAATGAATATTAAGAAAGGACAGAAAGAATAAGTCTTTTACTATCTTCTAGATTTAAGACAAAGGTCTACAAACAAGACCCGGTTAAGAAAAAAAAAAAAAATAGCTAAAATGGATCTAAGCCTGAGATAAGTCACACTAATCATGTGACTACTTTAAATAATTTCAAGTCTCTAATTCCAGATGGATAACATCCTAAGATACTGAAAGAACTTGCAGAGAAAACAGTGGAACAAGTATCGGTAACCTCTGAGTAGTCATGTAAATAAGAGGCACAACTGAAGAAATGGGCAATATACCAATTGGAAAATGGTGGATCATGCAAAATATAGATGGGTGAACTTAATGCCAGGCAGGTCCTGGCAAAATTCTAGAATAGATTTTTAAAATATTATTTGTAAGTAGTTAAAAAAAAGAAAGCAATATTCATAAGAAAACTGATAGATTCAACAAGAATCCATAGTAACTAACTGCCTCAAGTGAGAAACAGTTGAAGGAATAAAGACTATTTAGGTTAAAAAAAAAAGAATACATGGTGTAGGTATAATGATTTTCCAATATCCCAGGGGCTGGCATAAAGAAGAAAATTTCTTTTCTGTATAGTTCCACAGGGCAGAACTGTGTGTGACCCAAGGCAGGCTACAAAAAGAAAATAAAAGTAATCACTTAATAACAACTGTAGTTATCTAAAATTGTACTGTTTCCTGGAGAGGTTGTTGTCATTGGAAATGTGGAAAATAAGGTTGTTTATAACAACCTGACAGGGAAGTGATAAACTGGATTTCTCTTCAATAGATGGTGAGAAGTTGGACTACTTGACCTGGGAGATTTCTTATAAAACTCTGTAATTTTACATCAAATTTCAGCTCTTAAAATTCAACTAACAAATCAAAGTAAGATACTAGTATGGGAAGGGAGAGGAAAAACCACCTGAAAGGACTAAATCATTATTTAAAAAAAAAAAAAAAAAAAAAAAAATCACCTAAATAACATTGTAAAAATACATCACTAATATATAAGTAAACCAAATTGCCATAAAAGCTAAACAGGTATACCAAGGATTACCAACAGATATATAATAAAATCAACATTCCTAGAATCAAACTGGATACAGGATTACCACATCGTGAGAATGGAAGCTTTAAAACTAAGAAAACAATTTTGATCCAGGTAATCAGATAATAAATGAATGTAATATTATGATGTGCAAAAAGAAATGATACAAGACACTTTTAATTTCATAGAAAATGCAAAGTTAAAAAAAAAACTACTAAAAAACGTAATTAATACAAAGTATAGATGAATGGCATAATATAAATTAAAACTCAAGACAAAAAAAAAAAAAACCCCAGAAAAAATATAATGAATTAAGTGTAAATCCTTTCATCTGCAGGAAAAGCAAAAGAAGTTACTAAAAAGGAAATCCACTATACAGTAATAAACAAAAGTCATAACAATGGCCAGAACCAATTTGAACAAATACAGCTAAAAAGCAGAGGGCACTGAGCTGGTAGATTTCAATCTGTGAAGGTCTCCTTCTACCTTCAGTTCCACCTCTTCTGGCATTGATCACTCAATTCTTCCTGCTGCAACTAAGTCCACTCGATTACCTAAGAGATGGAATTCCTTCAGAATATTTGAAGCCTTTTAAACTCTTAGACCCTTAATTCCACTCTCCATTTATGCTTTTAAAAATTCAGATCTACCTATTCTAAAACTTACTGATTCAGAACTACCACCTAACAGCAATAATCCCTTTCAATGCTTTGTTCTCAGTTGATTCCTTATCCTCATTTACCTCCACCCTTGGCTTTTGGACTTCAGCATTTTGTTTAGCACTGGTTGTATAATGTTTTAATTACTTATATTAGCTAAACTGGTAGTTTATCTAAAATGTCTCTCTTGTCATGATCCTCTTGCACTGTGAACTGAAAAATCTTTTCCTGTTAACAAATATTTTCAACCTCTCCTATTTCTCCCACCTACTAGCACCAACTGAAACCTGGCTTCCTCCTCTTTGATGGTTACCTCAGTTACAGGCCCTAGCCATCAATAAACATGTAAGTATTTGCATAATTTTGTTGACATGCATTTCTTCAATTTGCCACCTTCACAACCTTGTTATTCAAAAACTCAACACAAGGCATTTAATTTTATTAATCTCTCCCTAAGCCTTTTGTGGCTACCATATTCCAGATCTCTAGGATATTCTCTTATCTTCCTGGAAAACTTCAGGACCTAGCTTACTTCTTTCCATCCCAAACTCTGACATCCTCCTCAGTGGCTTCAGTATCTCACTGACTACAACTACCCTCATTTTGGTTCATGAAGATCAATTGA
Source organism: Sminthopsis crassicaudata (assembly GCF_048593235.1). Lineage (NCBI taxonomy): Eukaryota > Metazoa > Chordata > Mammalia > Dasyuromorphia > Dasyuridae > Sminthopsis > Sminthopsis crassicaudata. The sequence continues at coordinate 27,819,271 of NC_133623.1, forward strand.
ATTCAATCCCTAATTTAAAATAGTCAAAGCTTAAATTCCTATCACTCCCTGAAACTGCTTCACCTCCAAGATGCTCAACTCTGAAATTCTCAAGTCCTTCATTATCTTATTTTTCCTCAGAATCTTACTAGTCTTCAAGATCTCTAGTTTCCTGCTCTTATATCTGTTCTGAATTCACTTTGCCCCCTTCAGTCTTAAGCCTAGAGTTAGCCACTTCAAAAATGTAGTTTCCACTTTCAATCCCCTGACTTGCCATTATTTCCATGCAGATGAGGCTTTATCCCAAATATAAAACCTCATTCACCCTTTCTTTATCTTTTCAAGTAAAAGAGATCACTCACAAAGTCATAAAACCAAGCTGACCCCCCCCCAAGAAATTCCTGCTACCTTATCTGAGAATTCACTCACTAGTATATGTAATTCTTTTATTCATGACTGTCTCCAGATCACACAGTGACCAAATGTGTCTTGTAAAGTCTACTCCTACCTATCAGCAGGTCACTTTGACTTCTATTTTATAATTAAGATTAAAGCCATTGTCCTTCTCTACTCCTCAAAAGCACTTTCCAGATTCCTTTATCCTTTCCACATTCCCTCCAGGCCTAGGATTAAGTAGCCCCCTGGACCCCATGACATCCCATTCAGCATTTTCCAGGATCTAGTACTAGCAAAATATTTTTCTTCTCACATTTAAATCTCTACCTTTATCACTCCTTTTCTTTGGCCTACAAAGCTTCACCTCCTCTATTCTAAAACAAACAATTAAGTTTCTCAACTCTATTTTCAAGCCATTTTCTTTATCAAACCTCCCTTGACTGCCAAACTTCTAGAAAAAATGGCCCATTACTCACTCACACTATTCCTTGGGAGCTGGATTCTATTCATAGTACTCTAAAAAAAATTGCTCTGAGATTACCAGTAACCTTAATTTCCAAATCCAACCATTTTACAGCAATCCTCCATAATCTTTCTATAACCAATGTCAATTATCTCCTTGAAATCTTCTCTTTTGATTGTCCTGATACTTCTCTTTCCAGGTTTTTCCAAATGACCATAGGTTTTTCTTCCTTCTCCTTTTACTAACCTCACCCATTCCTACAGCTTCAATTATCTATATAGGTCTTAAATCCACATAACAAGACGGCAGAGCGCAACAAGTACAACCAAACACCAGACATCACCACATGGATTGTTCTGCTACAAATTGAAAATTGAACTCATGCCCCTTTGCTGCCAACTTGCTTATTTCTATAAATGCACTGCCATTACTTTTAGTCAAAGGTCAAAATGTTTCAAGTCTTCCTTCTCTCTTGGTAGTTATTCAGTTCCTTAATCCTGTTAATTCTACATATAAATCTCTTCAGTCTACCTTTCTATCCATGAAATTGCCTTAGTTCTATCCTTATCTCCTAGCACTTGAATGACTGCAATCTCATTGTTTTTTCCCAATATTTAGTCTCTCTTCTTTAATTCATCCTTCATACAGCTTCCAAAATCTTTCTAAGGCAAAGCTCTGACATAACACCCCTACAGTGTTCCCATATTGCCTACAGGACAAAATATGTATTTCTCAGCTTAGTATTTAAGGCTTTCTACAATCTGGCACCAACTTACCTTTCCAGCCAAATTGGACTACAAGATGTTCCTCAGTCTCTTCTTGCTTATTTTTGTCTTTGCCTTCTCAAAGGCTACCTACCTACCATCCATAGAGATTACTTTATTATATCCCTTGTTTATTAAAGTGCTTCTCTTCCTTCAAAGCCCATCTTAGTTGCCACTTCCTATAGGAAGCCTTCTCTATTCCTCACCAGAGAATGTGGAGGGGGGCAAAATAACAAGATCTTACCTGAAGCCCCAAGCTATACCCCATAAGGACTCTTCCTAACATAAAGCATTCTTCCTTTCTATTTCTCAGAGCTTTATCTTAACCTTTTGTTTGTGTACATATAGATTGCATGCTCCTTGACAGCAGACATTGGTCTGTCTTTACCACCTACCTAGCACAGTGCATTAGGCAATTAATACATTTTGTTGAAACAAATGTGGAAAAATTTTGTAATTGGTAGACAATGTAAAATTAGTGACTTTCTTGGGGGAAAAAAAGACTTAAATAATAAAAGTGATAAAAGACATATCCCCTGCTGGGCACAAGTTGTTCCATAGGAGGACAGGACCTAAAGAAATTCAAGACAAAATTGAAACAAATTACAATGAGAAAGACATTGGCAGCAAATTTATTTTTGCAGCACAATGAAAAAGAGTTATACCATCCTTAAATACATGGTTTAACAAACTATGTTTTTTGTAATACCAGGAAAGGAAAATCACAATAATAAACAAGATGTGTGACAAATCCAAGATGTCAACACCTACATTTAATATAATGAAAAACTCAAGTTCAGAAAACTGTTCAGAAAAACATTTTGTACTATCCTAAAATAAAATTTCAAAAATACCAAAGGGTGATTAAAAAGCAAACAAATACTTTCATTAGTCAAAGAAAACTACACTCGGCAACTTCAAGTTCACACTATGAAAATATGATCTACTGATTTCCAGGATATTTGCCAATCCTGCTCAATGATATAAACAAATGGCTGTCTTCCTCTTCATCCTCAGTGACTGCTGAATCTACACTGATGGCCCTAACCAGTTCCTTAATTTTCTCCACTACCTGGCATTGTTATTTCTCTGAAAATTATTTACAATTTTCTACTTTCTAATATTCCCATTTGTTGACTAAATCTGATCCGCAGTCCACTAAAACCCTTCTTAGTCACTTACCTGCTTACCTAGCCTGTACCTCCATGTAAGATACAAATATTTTAAATTCAATCTTACAATTTTTTGTCTCTTTTGAGGGCAAATGGCATGTAATGCCAATCCCCAATCTTGAGTAATACCGAGTATACTTCAAAAGCCATCAGGACTGCTAGCCTAGCACATGGGATCTTACTATTGCAAGTGATATATGGGAGTTTTATTAACAGAGTACTCAGCTAGCTTAAACAGCCATGAAAGGGGTTTCCTCCGTTTATGGAACAGGATATTTCTACAGAAAGGTTTAAATACAAAGGTAGATGCCATCACAATACAGACACAAAATTAAGCAGCCACAGATTTCTTCTCTGCTTAGAGAAGGTGGGAGTTGGTCAAGCCCAGGTATAGTAATCTGGCCCTGTCTAGATACAACACTAAGCTAAAAATGAAGGGCCAATACAATCTAGAAAAAGGATTCCACCAAGATGTACATTTGTCTTTCAAGTTGGAGGTACTGATTTATTAGACTCTGAAATCTAAATCTGAGCTAGGTTACTTCCATTCAGGTCTTTGAGACGCCTAGCTGGTAGACTACTTCATCTTCTTAAAATTGAGATCCTGAGCAGGTAAACTGAAGGTCTAGAATAATTTCAGGGCCTTAACATACATAGGTGCTGGACTCAGCAGTTAGCAGCCTCTTTCTGCTGTAGACCTTTGCATGTTAATCTGTCCTCTACTTTCCTAGCTGCATAGGAGTCCAACACTGAGTTGTATCCCAGAAGTAAAAATCACAAAGCCCTACATCATGGTAATGACAGCATACCCAGAAAGGATCTAATAAAAAAATCCACTGGATAGATACAGATCTATGAACAAAAAGGTCAGGGCTGGAAACCCATATAACAATTTTAAGGTACAGTCATATTTTGAGAGAGTAGTGATCCAGTATTCCATCCTTGAGAACATATGAGTAGGGTCCATGTGTCCTGGAGTTGTGCTTTCAAGGTGGAGCATCACCCAGATAGATAGCATGCTTGGTCGTGCAGAAGCAAGTTTTCCACCAACCAACAGGGCTGAGCCTGCAGGATCCTTATATGTGACTTGATATAGACAGGTAGTTCTAGTTCTGTAAAATTTATCTGGTCCCACGAGTCAAAAATGTAAAGTTCAGAGATTGGGGGGGGGGAAACACACACACACACACACACATATCTATTGATATATATTCACATATACATATGGATATATGTCTATATATCTCTCTCATATTGTTACTAACTCAATCTAGGGTTATCAAACTAGGGTATGCCCCACCTGTATAGGGCACAGGGGTTCAGCCCTGATTGTCCTGAATTCCATCATTAAATACATCCACATCGTCATTCCAGTGCCAGTAAACTTTCCAAATGCAAGGCTTCCCTCCCTTCCTCAATCCCTGCCCTCTACTTTCTGATCAAGAAAACATCCCAAGAAAATAAAGTATCTTTTCTTAGTAAAAGGTGAGGGCTTAGTTCAACCTTAAAGAAGGTCTGCACAAACCTTTGCCAAAATACAGGATGGAACATAAAACCGTGATAACAGGTATCTAAACAATCTTATAAAACTTGCTCATTTCCCAAACATCCCAGAAGGCACACATAGATAGGCACTACCCCAAACCCAAGACAGCAATAGCACAAAGCTGATAATGAAAAATACTGAATAAAAGTTTTCCCAACATTGTGACACTTTCCCCATCCTATCAAATAGCTGAGGCAAAATTCCTTGGCTTGAGCTAGGAGTAGCCTCTGTGGATGTGGGTGGAGCACAGGTCCAAACCTGGTGCTTTTTCTTTGTTGTTGTTGTTGGGGAAAAGAACAAGGCAGGTGAGACTAAAAAAGAGAGGTGGTCAACAGGTAAAAGCTAAGCTGACGGGGGTATGACTTCTTCAAGAGGCTTGAAAGGGTTGTTTCATATGTTCGAGGTCATCAACTTGATAATATGCAGGGAAGGCAGCTTCTACAGGGCTCATTGTAGCAAGAATACTTAGGGAGAGCAGTTGATTCAAGAAAGAAACTCGTAGGTTCTAGTCTCTTACCCCTGGGAATATCAGGGTCTTTAATTTCAGAGTTTGATAAAATCTAGCACTAGTCTGGATATTTTGAGATGCAACAAATCTTTATGTCTCATTCCTATATTAATTGCATTCAAAGGTTCAAATATCAGGTTTGAATTTTCTGATGCTGAATGAGGTCCAAGCTCAAATTGAGGCCTTAAACACACTGTTTACATTCGTTAAGGGTTTCTTTCCATTCTGACATTTAAAAGCATCAAAGAACTACCTGAAGATTTTCCAACATTCTTTCCATTCATAGGATATTTCTGAAACATGACTTATCTTAAGTGCAATCAAGATGTGCTCCATGAAGGCTTTCCCATATTCATTACATAGGAAGTCAATCTAGTTTGAATTTTCTGATCAAGGCATGCTGAACTCTACTTGAAGAGCTTCCCACATTAATTACATTCACGGGGCTCCACTGTAAATTCTGATATCTAATGAGATTTGAATTGATAGAAGGCTTTCCCACATCCATTATCTTCACAGAGTTTCTCTCCACTGTCAATTCTCTGATATTCAGAAAGCTACTGCTAAGGTTTCTCCACACTCATTAAAATTCTAGGATTTAATTTCACTGTAGATTCTCTGATGTTTAATGTCAGATGAGCTCCTGCCAGAGACTCTTCTAGTCTTTATAGTCATAAGGTCTCTTTTTAGTATGAATTTTCTGGGGTTCAGATATGGTTTGAGTCGATCCTGAAGCCTTTCTCACATTCATTACACTTAAAAGGTTTCTCTGTCCTATGTATTTTCTGATGATGAAAAGTTTTGATTTAACTTTGTAGGAGGTTGTTTGGTTTTTTCTCCCCAGATTTGTTTCACAGAGTTTCTCTCTGTCATCTTAAAAACTCTGCCTTCTGCTTGAAGCTGTGGTCAAATAAACCATATTCCAGGGTTCTCCCTCCTACAGGATCTCTCTTATGTAAGAAGTTTTAAATTGTCCCACATTCGATAACATACACAGCCTTTCCCCAGTGAAGATACTCTTCTGCTAAATGTTATAAGCCTGAAACCTTTTTCCTGAGACAGATAATGAGAGACTGCGTCGCAGTGGCATTTTAGGCTGTGTCTCTAATCTACAATCACTGCCAGAGGCTTGTCCACAGTTGGGACCCATGAGAATGTTCCTTGGGAATCCTGATGATAATATGCCCTGTGATTGGACTTCTTCAGAAATTTCCCACTTCGGAACAGACTCCATGCTCTCAGTTTCAGTCCTGTCATCTGAAATGATAAATAGAAAACACCAATGGGGGGACTTCTGAAAAGAGGGCGCAGTGACAAGAGTGCAGAGGAGTCAGACTCCTCACGATTCCCCTGAAAAACTAACAATAGAAACATCCAAAGAAACCATACCACTAAAAATTCACACAAAATTAAAGCACATCAAAATGATAATGAACAAACCAAAGGGTTCCAATATAATGCAAAAATATTATAGAATAAGAGAACCAAGCACAAATGTATCAAGAAATATCTATAGAAAGAGAAACAGTGAAAAGAATCCTGAGAGAGCTCCAAAATGGACACATTCAAAGAATTTAGGGAAGAACTAGCAAGAAAATCGGAGGAATTAAAAGATTTCAATAAAGCTAAAAATACTTAGAAAAACTGGAGGAAAAAAAAGAAGAAAAAATTCAAATTCCTTCAATAAAAACTGGTAGTCTGAAAACATCAATTTTTAAAATTAAAAACAAAATGAATGCAGCTGAAGACCAAATAGCAGACAATGTAGCAGTGGAAGCAGAAAAAACAAGCCCAGAAAACAAATGGACTAGGAGGATATTAGGAAACTGTATAGCAAGACAATTTAGGAATGAGCAATCTCAGAATCACTGGACTCCCATAAGACATTAAAGTGTCATACCCATGTATTTACATGTAACTGTTCTGCTCAAAGAAAACAAATGACACTGGAAATAAGAAGAATCTACATAATTAAGGAAAAGCAAAAAACTCAACTCTCCTAGGCATATTAATCTCTAAGCTTCATTTCAAGGCACCAGAAGGAAGACGACATCTACTATCAAAACTCACCAATTAAGTACTCACTAGATTTTTTTCTAAAAGAGCAAGGAATGAATGGAAAAGCATATACAACACATAAAACTGAAAACTATGGGCCACAGCCCAGAAATTCTAAGTAAATAGTCTAACGGCAAGAGTTGAACATTTAAGAAGGAAAGCAATTCTAAAGAATTTTGAATGTGTATATATTTTAACAGAGCCTTCACCAAAGCAGAAGCCTTTAAAACTTAGATAGCAAATACTAAGAATACTTATTTTGAAATCAAGATTGACTACTCAATTAGTGATAAAACTAGTGTTTCCTAAAATTACTTCATATTAAAAAAAAAAAAAAAAAACAAGGAGCCCTATGGCCCAGATAAAAAAAGAGGAGAGGGAGAGGGGGAAAGAAAAGGGAGAGCATAGCAACTCCCAAAGTGAAGGTAAAATCTTCAAGAGGGAATAATAATAACCACAGCATAATAGAGGGTTATTGTTAGGGTTATTATTTTATTGTTTAGCTTAATAAAAAAAATAAGAAAAGTTAATACTCCTTTCTGACAAACAAGTAACATAACTATTAAAGAATGGTAGAAGTCAAATTTAACTGTTATATTTAATATAAACAAACAGAATTCTCTACTAAAGAAAATAGTCTATAGCACTGATAAAAAAGGAGAATTCAACAATGTCTGATTTATAAGAAGCATATTTAGTAGATGTGCAAAACTTATTAAACTAGATTTTGTTACACTATATCTAAATCAAGAAAAAACAAGATGGATGACTCACAAATAGAGAAATTGCATTATGCCTAAAATTATTATTCAAAATAAGAGCATATCACTTTTTGATATATATGAACTAAATATAAAAGATTTTTTTTAAAGAAAAGCTTGAAGTCTTGCATTAAGGAGCAAGTAATTTTAACAGCATTAGATGTCAATATCTTAATATCAAAATTTAATAAATCAAACCAGAAGATAAATAAGATGAGAGAGTTGAACAATGAAGTTAATAGTTTTACAAAGAAAATAAGGGAAAAGAATTACTAAGAGGAATTCTAAAAGTAAATTTTAGAAGTCAAAAATAATATGTGTTATATTTACTACCCATAATTCACTGAATTAACCTCTCTTTACTTAATAAATCCAGGATAAAAGAAGTTATAAAAACAGATATTTCAAAGCTAGGGACAACATTCCACAATTTATGGGATATTGTCAAATCAATGTTCAGATGCAAACTTAAAAGCATAAAGAGAATGAAAACATTTAGAAAAGGAATAAAGCAACATACTAAAGGAAAAGAGAAATCATGAAAGTCATTGGAGATTAATAAAATGGAAAATGATGTAAGTAAAATGATAAATTAAACCAAGAGCTGTTTTTCTTTAAAAAATTATCAAAGTTGATAAACACAATTTTAATTAGTCACACTTTTAACAAGAAAAAACCAAGAACCTCAAATTATCAAAATTAGATATGAAAAATGGAAGATCATAATAAATGCAAAGAAATTAAGAAAATTATCAGAGAATACCACATAGAGCTTTATCCTAAAAAATACTTTCATGAACCACGAAGAAATGGATGAGTATCTACAAAAAGTGTAAGATATCTAAACTGAGGAAACAGAAAAAAATAATCTAAATAAATTGATTTTGAAAAGAGAAATTAGGCAGACCATTAAAGGAGCTATATTTCCTTATCCCCTCCAAAAGATACCAGTCCCAAACCAAGTCACAATGAATCTTCCCACACGTTCAAAAACCAAAACCATCCCCATATTACATAGGCTACCAATTTAAAAGACTACATTCAACCTAGTTCTTTTTTATGAGGCATATATGGTTTTGATCCTCAAATTTGGCAAAGATAAGGCTGAAAAAAGAAAATTAATGTCCAACATCATTAATGACGCGTAAATAGGAAATAAAATACTGGCAAACAGAATTTATCAATATATTTCTCCCCTACCCAGCTAAAATTACTTATTTATAACCAAGTAGTATACTTGGAACACAAGGTTGGTTTAAAGTTAAAAAAAAAAAAAAAAAAAAAAAAAAATCAATAAAACAAATCATATCAACAACAAAAAAAACTTATCAACAGATGTAGTAAGTCTTTGATAAAATATAGTAATGAATTAAAATATTAAAAAGGCAAAGAAATGTAAAAAATAAAAGGGATAAGTGGCCAAAAAGAGGTTAATATATCTCTATTTGCCAGTGCCATAATCATGTATCTAAAAAATCCAAGACATTTGACACTCCCTCCAAAAAATTGAGGTACTAAGTAACTGCAGCAAGTTAGCAGGATATAGGATAAACCTATAAAAATGATCTGCATTTTGTAATCACCAATAAAAAAGAGAAAAAGGTGATTAGAAAATAGACATCGTTTACAATGATAAAATTTTAAAAATATTTGGTTATAGACTTACCAAGACAAGAGATCTTTACAGATATAAACCTGAAACTATATTAACTTAAATCAGATATCACCTGAAAATGGTTGAGTTAAAGCTAATGTAAATATCACTATTTCCCAAACTAATTCATAGATTTACTTTAATACCAATCTAAATACTCATGAGCTACTTTAACCCAAGCAAGAATACCTTGGGAAAATATGGACTGAATGAGACTTGTCCTATCAGATTTCAAATAATCAAAAACTGATATTTGATTAAAAAATAGATCAATGGAAAAAGTAGAAAATTCAGAAACAAAATTTAGCACACATAAATGCTAATAAACTCAAGAAAAAAAGAAATCATTCAATGAAAAATTCTTTAGAAAATTGGGTAGCAACCCAGAAAAAAATTAATTTTGAGGCATATCTCACACCATATGCTAAAATCAACATCATCCGGATAAGTAATTGAATGATTTTTAAGTCCTAATAGATCTAGAAATTAAAAGAGTAACAAATTTACCTTAATTGTAGAAAAGACAAATTTTTTTTTGGTTTCTTATCAAATGGTCAAAGTATAAGAGAAAAAATTGGCACATCTAATTATACAAAAATAAGAGAACTACTATCCCAATAGAGATGTGATCAAGATGAAATACAATTCTCAAAGGGGGAAATAATTTCTCCATTAATAACCACTTGAAAAAGTTGTTCAAACTCTCCAAAAGTCATTGAAATGACATATGAAACAACTTAGAATATTCCCTTATAATACCTAATTTAAATGACAAAAATTGGCCCCAAACCATCAAAATACATGGTGGCGAAGTTGTGGGGAAAAAGGCACTCTATTTTGTTCTTGGTGAAATTCTAAAGTGATTCAAACTTTAGTTGAGGTGACTGATCTGGCAATGCACAATAAAATTGTAAAATCAGTCATACCTTTCAATCAAGTGATCCTAGTGCTGGGAAAATATCCAAAAGATGCTATATAAAGGAAAAATAAACTATGCATAATTCATAATTCTCATTTGTAATAGTGAAAAACTGGAAACTACTTACATGTCCAACGACCAGGAAACGGATGAATAAACTGTGGTATAGCAATGTAATGGGACTATGATTGCACTGTAAAAAATAACAGTTATGAAGAATACAAACAAATATGAAGATTCCTACAATTGAAAAAGCAAGGATAGTAGAATTAAGAGAATAATATGCACAATGATTACTACTATATAAAAAATGACAACAAAACTATATAGTGAGAAAATAAACATGAAGGGGATACAGGAAATAAATTATTATTAACAAATACTTTTCAATAAAAATGTAATTACTATTTTATAGATTTATCAAGGGACATAATTCCTTGTTTTTGTTGAGAATGCAAATTTGGTTTAAAAAACAAAACACCCCAAACCACTTTTAAATAAAAAAGAAAGTACTAATGCTACCTTTCTCCCTCAGAAAGAAATCAATTTATCTGAAAGCAAGAAGACAGAATCCTCAAAGAACTAATAACAGCTTTTCAAACAATTCAATGAATATTTAATAAACACTTACCTTACCAGAGGGGGAATAGCACTGCTGTATGATTTATTCAACACTGCTGAATGATTTATTAAATTCAACAAACCTACTAAGTACACAGCATTGTACTAGTTGTTGGGGATGCAAAGGCAAAAACAAAACTGTCCCTGCCCTCTCAAGAGATTTACATTCTATTGGAGGAAAAAAAGTACATACGTAGAAAATTAAATACCAAAATCAACAAAAGTAATTTTAAAGGTGAAAACACCAACAAATCTGGGATATTAGGGTAGGATTCCTGTAGGAGTTAGCAACTGAGCTCAGCTTCGAAAGAAGCCAGGGGTTCTTGGAGGTAATAGTAAGGAAGGAGTATGGAGGTGAAGGAGACCCAGGACAAAAGCAAGCCAACTAGTTTAGCTGGCACATAATTTATAAAGGAGAGTAATATACAAGTCTTGAAAAGTAGGCTGCATCCAGATTGTGACATGGTCAACTCTCACTTTGGAGCATAGAGAGTATCAGGGAAACTTGAGATAAGCAAACCAACCTTCAGGGTATTATGATAATCCAGAGTAAAAGTTAATAACGCTGAGGCAGCTAGATAGTATAGTGGACAGTTCACCAGGCTAGAAAGATTCATCTTCGTGAATTCAAATCTGGCCTCAGACAGTTACTAGTTGTATGATCTTGGGAACGTTACTTAACCTGATTTGCCTCAGTTTCCTCATCCATGGGATTTGGCAACTAGATGAATAATCAGAGTCAGGCTGAGTATGACACCAAGATTGTGAACCTTAGAAGGATGGTAGTAACCTCATCAGGAGTAGGAAAGTTAAGAAGGGAAGGATGGGGAAAAAGAAAATTCAGTTTTGGACACGTTAAGTTTAAGATGTCTTCAGGTCATCTAATTTGAGATGTTCAAAAAGCTGTTGAAGAAGCAAGTTTGGAGGTAAGGAGAAAAGGTAAGGTCAAATAAATAGATCTATATAATATATAATTATACAGTAGACAATAGATAAATTATCTGAACAGACATGATAATTGAATCCATAGGTGTTGAGGTCACCAAGCAAAATAGTTTAGGGGTAGCAGAATACCTAAGACAAAGCCTTTGAGGGATATTAAATCTAACAAGGACTGAGGAGACTGTCTAGTCAGGTTAAGAGGAAATGAAAACCTAGAGAGAAGAAATAATCAAGAAGAGAATGGTAGTCCAAGTCTGTAAATTTCAAGAAACATGAGGACTAAGAAGAAGGCATTAGATTTGACACTTAAAGGTAACTGATCTTAAAAAAAAAAAAAAAAAAAAAAAAAAAGGATAATTGGTACTGTAAGGAAAGCGATTTCAGTTCTACGATGTAGGAAGCCAGATTGTAAAAAGTTAAGAGAAGGAAGTAAAAAGTACCACTTGGAGACAACTTTGAAGGAGTTTTGTTACATGAGATACAAGACAATGGCTAGCATGGATGGATCAGAGAGGGTTTTTTAAGGATGGAGATGACATGAGTTTATTTGTAGCCAATAAACAAGAAGAGATTACAAGTTACTAAGTGGGGATAATGAAGGGGGGAATATGCTGGAAAAGATAAGATGGAATGGAATCAAAGATGCACATAAAGGGGTCTGCCTTAGCAAGAAGAAGGTCCATCTTTTCACATGAAGAGCAAATAGTAGAAGGCATCTGGATGATATCATCTGGTGGGGAAGGGAGGAGCTCTCAATAAATGACCTCAAATTTTTCAGTGAAATAAGAGGCAAGATATTCAATTGAAAAAGTTACAGGAGAGAGAGCTATGGGAAGATTGAGAAAAGGTTTGGAAAAGCTGCTGTGGTGAGTTGAATAGTAACTCCATTAGGGGAATATAAAAGGATTGCTCTGTCACAATGAAGGCTCAGTTGAAATTATGTAATATAAATCTTTTAGTAGACCCAGTCAATACAGCGGTGATTTTCTCTAGCTTCTTTCAGCAACATATAAACAGGAACAAAGCCAAAAGATGAAGGGAGTAATCTGAGATTGAGGATTGGCAGGACAAGAAATGATAGGGGCAAGGATTAAAAGTAGAAGACAATGTAGAGTTGAACTGCTCAAGATGCAGAAGGTAGAAAAGTATAGCCAACTAAAGAGTAATGAATAGTGGTCTTTGAAACAATTGAGGAGGAGGAGTGGTCACAATTAGGATAAAAAGCAACATTAAGGGTTGTAAAGACAAACAGAAAGATGGAATGACAAAAAATTAGGATCAAATAAAGGAATTTCAGAACTTTTTAATATGATAATGGAAAAATCAAAGATATGACCATTCCTATGTGTAGCTGTGGTGGGATGAAGGAGTAGGTCATGGGAAATGAATAAATTAAGGAACTGGGAAGTTATGGTGCTTAATGGCACAAATATATTAAAGGCTCCAATTATGAAAATAGGAGATCAGAGAAGAACTAGGCATTAAATTCATTGAAGAAATAAGGTGGCTTAGAAGTTGTAAGCTAAGATCCCCAAAAATAAAATGTTGGCCTATGCCATAAGGTTTAATTCAAGACTCATGAATTACAAAACAAAAAAATCCATCTATAATAATACCCAAGTAACAAAACAGATGCATTCCATTATTTAACATGAAAAACATGATTTCTTAGGGCAGAGTTCAATGTCAGGGAAAGTTGCATGGTAAGGAATGATCACAATATTAATGGCAGTTAAACCTATGATGCAGTATGGCAAAAGAATCTTTGGTGACAATATCCCCAAAATTCAGAAGATGAGATATTTCCTTAGTAAAACAGAAGAACTGAGCTATAAAAGGCCCATTCTCACCCCCACCAACTTAAAAATAAGGAAAAGTTAAATTAATACGACTGCAATTCTAACTCTTATTTTCTATTGTAAAAATAAGTAGATTCAAGCGTACTAAATTATCCAAATGCTCTTTGGATAAATGCTGGTCCTTTTTATCTCTAGCAAACTACCTCATAAAGAGTAGAAGCTTAATAACTGATGAGTTGAACTGGATAAACATGAGATTATAGTAGAAGGACCCTTTAACAGCAATAACCAAAATAAAACTAGTTCTAAAAAGTTTTCAAAATTACTAAGTTCTTTAAAATGATCTGACAAACTGCAAGGACTATAATGGACCTCTATGTTTTTCATTTTGGGTATCAAGGCATTTATGGCACTTGTGTTCTCAACACAGGAATGAGGGATTATTTAAGAAGGGGAGAACATCTTATTTTAAGACTATTAATACTAAGTAAACTGAGTAAAGGGACCAACCAACTTTTGTATTTATATCCCCAGCTCCTATTGGGGGATAGTAGGTTCTTAATAAAGGATGAACGACTTGAAACTTTAGGACCACAAAATTTACCCTTTATGTATCCACTCATATCACTTTTTGGAGGACAAATAAGTAAATAACAGAGTTCAGCTTTGTCCAACTTATAATTCTACCGGACTTTATGTAGGCTAATCTTTCCATCAAGCTTTGTTCAACTATTTAAGGCAAATGCCTTTTGATACCATTACTGCCACAAAGACCTACAGCTACATTTTATTTAGAGGTATTATTATTTATAGGTACCTTCTCTCCAGCTTAGTTGAAATATTTGCTGTGTGATCTTAGACAAAACTACAACCTTTGAATACTATTTTATTGATAAAAACTAGGGGTTTGGTCAAAATGAATTTAAGGTTCCTTCCAGCTCTAAAGTTCTCTAAATACGTGGTCTGGAAATATAAAATTACCACTGTCCCAAATTAGATCATCAATATTGGCCAATATCTCCTCCTTATTTTGTAGCTCTACACGGTACTAAGTAAAACTATAGTTTAATTTTTAAAATCACATTTGTGTAAGACTTTACTATTGAGAAAGACATACCAAAATTCAAACTTACCAAAGAGATCTATTAGATGAGTCTTTGCCATACAAAAGACTGGACCCGGTGGACCAACCAAATGAACGAGACCCCAAGTTCCCCTAAATAGTGGAAATACAAAGGCTGAGATTTATCACTCAAAAATTACCTTCTTATGCAGGGTAAGAAGAATAAAGTTAGACTTTGGGTAAGGAGTACCATCAAGCAGGCTACAAACATTAATGGGAGAATAATGAAGGACATAACAGCACTGATTACAGCTCACATTAATCCACCCCTCGGAAATTTACAATCTAATTCTTCAAAACTTTGCAAAGTATTATTCTCCCCACTTTACAGGTGGGAAAAACAAAGCTAAAAGATTTTAAATGACTTACCCCAAATCACGCAGCAAGAAAGTGTAAGATAAACTCTAAACTCTATCTGGTCATTCAGGGCCCTCCCCAGATCAGGCCTTGATTTACTTTTCCAGCCTTACCTCCAAGCCAGGAAACACAGCTCCCGCCAAACAGTAGACCTCATGGCAGTAAGGGCGGGGTCTTGGGGTGTAGTGCGGGAGGGAGGCTGGGGAAGCCGGAGGGGGGGGGGGGGGGCTTAGGTGAGGGGATGCGCGAGACCCGACGGTGCAAAACTCGGAAGGCCGCATGGCGCGGGCTAGGGGCGGCCGGAGCGGGGGGCACAAGAGAGCCAAGGCAGGAGAACAAGGGTCCCCGTAGGCTAGGGGAGTAGGGAGGCCAAGCCCGGGAAGAATGGGGAAGGGGTCCGCGAGGACCCGGAGGAGCAGCCCTTGCAACCCCAAACGCACTTACCTGAGGCGGGAAAGGACAATGGCACCTGGGATGAGGCAGGGCGAGGCGCAGATTACAGAGCGTCCCTCTCTCTCTCTCCGAGGACACTTCCGGCTCCGCTCTAGGACGTTCTGGAGGACTCTGTTTCTCGTTGGTCGAGCCCACCCGCTGTGGACTAGAAGGAGGGGCGCTGGAAGAAAAAGGATCTGGTTGGGAGGCGGGAGGAAGCCTAGGATCCAAAAATGAAAGTTAAGGGGAATGATGTGAGGAAGAAGGAGGCGAGCAGACAGAGCAGCTGTATGAGAGGAGAGTTCGACTGGGGAGTCTTAGGGTCTCAAAGATCTGGAGCTGGATGAGATCTCGGGGAAATTATCTAATCTATCCCTCTCTCTTTACAGATGGGGAAACTGAGACCAAGGAAGGTTGCGTAGCTTGCTTTAGATCATACTCTTTAGTGATTACAGATTCAAGGCTTTTCCCACTGTACCACTCTAGGGTTCACAATCTCTACATCTCCAGTTTCCAAGGAACTGTAACCAAGGTTACCAGACTGAGGCGACTGTTTTGAAATGGAGAGAAGAAACTCTGAAGGGATCACCGGATCATAGATTTAGAGCTGGAAAAACCCTCTGTAGGTCATAGTCTAATCCTCTTATTTTAGAGAGGGGGAAACTGAGGCTTACAGAGGGCAAGGGCTCACCCAGGTCACATAAATAATTTATGTTCACAGTTGATGCCCTTCATCTTTTTTATAAAGAAAAGCATCTCTCCTTGAAGAAAATGATATCTTTGGATGCCTCTGGTCTGACTTACCAGCCTGGGAACCAGCATGAGAGGCATCTCTCTTCATTCCCTAGTATCTTTCCTAATAACCATGAGATCTTTGCAAGAGTGTTGAGTCAACCTGTTCTAATCCCAGCCAGAATCAATTCTCAAAACTTCAAGGAAAAGGAGCTGTGTCACAAAATGCTAGAATCTTAAAAGGGAACCCTGGAAGTCCAGTCCCAGTATCTTCCTAAATGAAGAAATCCCACCTGTAGCATTCCAGATAGCCCAGCTCCTCCAAATCCCACCACAGCTCTCAAGAAACAATTATCCTAGTTAATCTAAAGGCACTAGGGTCAAAAAAGGCTCTGGGCCTCATCCTAAGGGAACTGGGGACAGCTTCACATGACTAACTATTTATTTCAGCCTCCCTTCCAATGATGCTACAAAGATAAGCTGGGGAGAAATCACTTATGCTGAAAGAAATATGAACTGGAATCCATTTATGAAACTAGCTGTGGATAAGAGGATCAGGAAGAACATTCCTGAGGCTCCTGTGAAGATGCCAAAATGCCCATTACTCAGGGATGGAGGTTAAGAGTCTCAAATAGAAGACCTAGGGAGGGGAAGGAGGAGCGGGGAACCACAAATAACTCCTGACTGCCTGAAATTTCCCATTTAGTCACTATGCTTGTAATCCCACAAAGCTATAAATTCCCCGAGAGGATTAAGGGAGAAAAGGATTTTCACTCACACTGTGAATTCCTTTAGTCATATTATGCCATTAACACACATCACAATGAGAGAATGGGTATGGGGGGGGGGGAGAGAAGTATTTTGGTGTCTGGAGAAAACCTTTGAGGTGGCAGCCTGAGTAGTGCCATTATGGGGGCCTTTGGGCACTAGACCAGGACTCTTAGAAAGGAGGATAAAAGAGACAGCAGAAGGCTGGGGAAAGGGGGCAAAATGGAAGCATATGGTGGTAATATTTACCAATACCAGCTTTTTGTAGCTACCTGAGACCAGTTGACGAGCATTTATTAAATACCCACTGTGTGTCAGGCACTGTTAAGCACTGGGGATACAAAGAAAGGCAAAAGACAGCCCCTGCTCTCAAGAGGCTCATGATCTAAAGGGGGAGACAACTTGCAAATAACTGTGAGATGGAAATCCCTTGGTCCTTTATTCCCATTGGGCCCAAGTTATCTGTTCTCAGGACAAATTATAATCCCATTCAGCCACATAAGTGCAAAGTTTAAGGCAGGGGTTCTCAAACTACTGCTGGAGGGCCAGATGTCGCCTGCTGAGAACAGTTATGCGGCCGGCCGGGTCATGGCCAATGGTCTGAGGGGCAGAGACAGACTGTGAGGTTTTGTTTTTACTATAGTCCGGCCCTCCAACAATCTGAGGGGCAGTGAACTGGCCCCTATTTAAAAAGTTTGAGGACCACTGGCTTAGGGGAACGTGGGCTGAAGGAGTTTAAGTTAGAGGGAAAAAACACCATAGTGGAAAGACTATTTCACACATACACACACACACACACACACTCACTCTGAGGTCTGGATCCTAACATCACAGGAAGTCAATTTGTGGTTGACCACCAGAAATAAATAGCTAGTCATAAATGTCTGGATCTCAGCAGCTTGGGATGTAGAAAAATACAAGCTAGTCTCACAATAGATACTCTGGCGGGTTCATTTTCACTGACTATCACCCAATGCAAATTATGTGTATGTAAAGTATATATTTACAACATATGTAAATTCTATATATTTTCAGAGATAGAGCTCTCATGGGTAGGCTGAGCTAATATAAGAAAAATTACAATTCTATCTAAATTATCCAATGCCATATGAATCAAACTGCCAAAAAATTATTTTATAGAGCTAGAAAATATAATAACAAAATTCATCTGGAAGACTAAAACTCAAGAATATCAAGGGAATTAATGAAAAGAAAATGCAAAGGAAGGTGGCCTAGCCATACCAGATCTAAAACCATATTATAAAACAACAATCATTAAAACTAATAAATAGAATAGTGGCTCAGGGGAATGGGTTAGGCACACAAGTCACAGTAGTAAATGACTATAATAATCTACTGTTTGATAAACCCAAAGACTCCAGCTCCTGGGATGAGAATTCACCATTTGACATAAACTGCCGGGAAAACTGGAAAACAGTATGGCAGAAACTGGGCATAGAATATCTCATACTGTATATTAAGATAAGCTCAATATGGGTATATGATTTAGATGTAAAGGTTGATACCATAAGCAAATTAGGAGAGTAAGAAATACTTTACCTGTTAGATTTCTGGAGAAGGGAAGGATTTATGACCAAACAAGATTTAGAGAACATTATGAAATGCAAAATGAATAATTTTGATTACATTAAAATTTAAAAGGGTTTATAGAAACAAAAGCCATGTAATCAAGAAAAGAGAAAGATAGGAAATAATTTTTATAGCCAATGTTTCTAATAAGGCCTCATTTCTCAACTATATAATGAACTGAGTCAAATTTATAAGAATACAAGTCATTTCTCAGCTTGATGAGGTTAGTGGCAGTCAGAGAGTTGTTAAAATCCCCTTATGGTCGGCACACAGGTTCTCCATGAAAGAATTCATGAAATCCAAATTATTAATTGGCAAAAATGAAAGTTTATTGTTGGACAGGAAACCAGTTTTGTTAAGAGACTGACTTCTACAGTAGCAAAGCCCTGTTATGAAAATGGAGTCCAGCACTGAGAAGAGAATGCCTTCTCAGTGGGCAGGGTCAGAGCAAGCTGGTTTAGATCTTCTACAAGGAGTGAGTTTAGAAACTGCCCTTTAAAAGGAGTCTTGAGGCTGAGGAAGCCAAGATTCCCAAGCCTGGATGCTTATCCGTATCCAGCCCAGATCTTCTTTTTTTTTTCTTGATTACACTTATTTTATTTTATTTTATTTTTATTATATATATATATATATATATATATATATATATATATATATATATATATATATATATATATAATATTATCCCTTGTATTCATTTTTTCAAATTACCCCCCCTCCCTCTTTTCCCTCCCCCCCGACGACAGGCAATACCATACCAGCCCAGATCTTCTATTGGAATTAACAACATTTCAAAGGGGTGCTTTTTGACCAGGATTTCAAATTGAATCAAAGGGTCTAACATCCCTGAAAGATAACTTATCTGGGGAGAGACTCCAAAAGGGATCACAGATCAAAAGTTTCCCTCCTCCTTCAAGCTGATTAATGAATGGTCAAAGGATACGAACAGGCAATTTTCAGATGAAATTAAAGCTATTTATACTCTTATTATAAAATGCTATAAATCATAATTGATCAGATCAAAACAATTCTGAGGTACCACCTCACACATATCAGGTTGGTTAATATGACAGAAAAAGAAAATGAAAAATTTTGAAGATGCAATAAAATTGGAACACTAATGCATTGTTAATATAGCACTGAACTGAACCAAATGTTCTGGAGAGCAATTTGGAACTATGCCCAAAAGGCTATAAAATTATGCATACCCTTTCATCCAGCAGTATCACTACTAGGTCTGTATCCCAAAGAAATAATAAAAAGGGAAAAAGATACACATGCACAAAAATATTTATAGCAGTTTTTTTTGTGGTGGCAAATTTAGAAATTGAGGGGATGCCCATCAATTGGGGAATGGCTGAACAAGTTGTGGTATATGAATGTAATGGAATAATATCATTACGGTATAAGAAATAATAAGCAGGCAGATTTCAGATAAAACATGGAAAGACTTGCATGAATTAATGTTGAGTGAAGTGAGCAGAACTAGGATATAGTAATAGCAACATATAATGATGAACTTTTCTCAGCAATACAATGATCAAAGACAATTCCAAAAGATTCATGATAGAAACTGCTATCCACATTCAGAGGAAGAACTATGGAGTTTGAATGCAGAGCAAAGAATACTATTTTCACTTTTTTTGCCTTTCATTTTTTTCCTTTCTCCTACTTTTCCCCTTTTATTCTAATTCTTCTTTCACAACATAACTTATGTGGAAATGCATTAACCAAAATTGTACATATATATATATATATATATATATATATATATATATATATATATATATATATATATATATATATATATATATATATCCATTATCAGATTGCTTACTGTCTTAGGGAGGATGATGGGAGAGAGGGAGGGAGAAAAAATTGGAATTCAAAATCTTACAAAAAATGAATATTAAAAGCTATCTTTACATGCATTTGGAAAAATAAAATACTGTTAAGTGGTGTGAAAACACAACTTTTTATTGAATAATTTCTAGACACAAGGCACTGTGCTAGCTAAGGGAGGGAAAATACAAAGATCAATAGGAGACCTTCCAGGAACTGATACTTTACAGTAGGAGGAAAATTAAATAAACATTTAGAATTCAAAGCAAACTATATAATGGAGTCTGAAGAGAAAGAGATCCCACTTTGGGGGGTGACTAAGGGAAATCTTAACAGAGGAAGTCACATTTGATCAGGGTTTTGAAGAACAGGAGGAATAGGAGAAGCATCAGAAGATGTAGTGGCAACTGAGTTGAGTTTAGTGTGAGAATACTTGGGTGGGATCACACTTTCAATACTGATTATCTGTGTGACCCTGAGCAAGTCAGAAAGTATTTACCCTCTTCTCTCTTGCTCAACTCACATCTACTAGATACTTTCTGCCACCATCTCTGTCATTACACTTGTTTCACAGAGAGTTGGCCCTTCTTATCAAGACCAATTGTTTGTTCTACTTATACAAATGATCCCATTCCTTTCTATCTTGGCTACCAGATTGCCTCCTTTATTATTTCTTGTTTTTCATTCTTGTCTGACTTCGTGACCCTATTTGGGGTTTTCTTGGCAGAAATACTAGAATAGTTTGTTTCCTTATCCAGCTCATTTGATATATGAGGAAACTGAGGTAAAGAGTTAAGCAATTTTCCCAGGGTCACACAGCTAATAAGCATCTGAGGCTGTATTTGAATTCAAGAAGAGGAGTCTCCTTGACTCCAGGCCTGGCACTCTATCCACTTTAGTGCCAGCTAGCTGCCCCCTATCATTCTTACTCTCCCACTTACCTTCAATCTTTCCCTGTCTGTTGGCTGTTTCACTGCTGTCTACAAGCATGTATCTCCTCTATCCACAAAAATCCTTCATTTGATATGACAATTCCAGATAGCTATCCTTCCATCTCTCTTCTTCCTTTTGTTTTAAACTCCTTCAGAAAGTTGACTGTAATGGATGTCTTCATTTGATTTCCTCTCACTCTCTTGTTAACTCTACAGTATAGTTGCCAGCTTCATTATTCAACCAAAACTTCTCTCTAAAGTTACCAATGATCTCCTAATGTCCTTTTTTCAATTTTTATCCTATCATTATATCCTAAGTTCTATTACTATTACATCTTGCCAGTCACCCAGGCTTACAACCTTGTTGTCATCTCCAACTTCTCATTTTCACCCCACTATGTCCAATAAAGACAAGGCCTGTGCATTCTACTATTTCAGCATAACCTAATATATATATCCTTCTCTCCTCTGACACTGCCATCACCTGGTATAGGCCCTTACCAACTCATACCTGAACTATTGCAATAGCCACTGCTGGATCTGCCTACCACAAATCTCTCCCTATTCTGGTTCATCCTTCTGTACAGGAATATGTAGGAATATCAAATGGATATTCCTAAAACACAGGTCTGATCATGTCCTTCTTCACCCTCTCTAACCTCCTAGTCAACAAATTCTACTAAGTCTAGATCATCTTCACCATTAAATATAAATCTTCTATTTGTCATTCAAAATTCTTCACAACCTGGCCTTCTATCTTTCCAATTTTCTTGTACTGTACACACTCCTCAGGCCTCTTTCTCTCTACCCCCCCCCCATTAGAATATCCAGTGACGATGGACTTCTTGCCATTCCCCAAACAAAGTTCTGGGTATTTTTATTGGCTGTTTCTTATACCTAGAATGTTTCTACTTCTCAGCTCCATCTTTCTTCAAGTTCCAGCTAAAATCCCACCTATGTCAGAGTCTTTCTGATCCCCATCCACATTATACTGCCTTATTTCCTTTTTATCCTATATATAGCTTGTTTGTACACATTTTTTTTGCTCCCCAATTAGATTGTAAGCTTCTTGAGGGCAGGGATTGTTTTTTGCCTCTTTTTGTACTAACAGCACTTAGCATAATGCCTGGGACACAGCAGGTGCTTAGTAAATCTTACTGATTGACTTTAGCGATGTCTTTGTACAATGGCCTCATTTTATGAATAAGTATGTGAGATCAAGAGAAGTTAAGTGCATTGGCCAGTTTCATACATGTAAAAGAAGGCAGGATTTAAACCTTGGTCAGGTCCTCCAATTCTGACCTAATTCTCTATCTACCAAGTGATCCTGCCCATTACTACCATTACTACTTGGTCACCTCTCACAGTTGGAATTACCTTGTCTGTAAAATGCGAAAGTGAGATTTGATCTGCCTGGTTCAAAATGTTCTTCTCAGGAAAACAGGATGTCCCAAAAATTTCAGTGTAGCAATAAAACTTTTGGGACACCCTGTATACTTGTGAACTATTATTATTATCATTCCAAAAGGCATTGATGGAAGGGGAAGGAATAGTATAAATCAAAGTATATTGGGAAAACACTAAGAAGGGCAATTTGGCATAGTATATAGCAACAGCATATGCAGAGAGAAGTAGTTGAAGATAAACTTGGAAAAGAATTAACAGATTTAGAATTGGAAGGGATATGAATATCACATAGGATCCCAAACTGTGAGCTGAAAGAAACTTTAGAAGTCTAGTCCAACTTACTCATTTTACAGATAAGGAAATTAAAGCCCAGAGAAATGAAATGATTTGTCCAAGGTCACATAGAATCAGGATTTGGACTCAGATCCTCAGACTCAAAATATAATCTTCTTCCCTCCATATTACATTGCCTCCCAAAGTTTCCATTAGATGGGCTCATCCCCTTCTTTCACTCTTGAGGAAACTAAGGCTCAGAGTGACTTTCCAAAAGATACCAACAAGTATCCCCAACAAGTATCTGAGTTGGGATTTTTTTCATTTTTTTAATAATAGTTTTTTTTTTATTTTCAAAATACATGCAAAGACAGTTTTCAATAATTCATTCTCGCAAAACCTTGTGTTCCAAATTTTTCTCCCTCCCTCCCTCCCCTCCAACCCTTTCCGTAAGACAGCAAGTAATCCAATTGAGCCGGGATTTGAATGTAGAGCCCCTGCTTATTTACAAATTCAGAATCTTTCCAATTACAACCTTATATCTTCAAGATGGAAGCAAAAGTATGGAGGGCCTCCAGTACAAACATGGCGAGCTATTAAAGGTTTGTTTGGGGGATTGGAAAAGGGCAATATAGTGAGAGATATAATACAGGGCAAAAAGCAAATAGAAGGAGAAAATAAGACTTTTTTGCCCAAAAAATATACAAGTGTCCTTCTGACAGAGGGCCAAAAAGGTACTCTTAGCAAATACAAAAGGCACAGATTTTACATATTCTCAGATTGAGACCAAATAAAATGAGAAATAAAAACCAGACAGAATTCAAAGGGAGCCTAGCAGACGGACACTCCAATACTCACTTGAAGAATTGCTAGTTAAAAAGGAAACCTGAACAAGCAAAAAGTAAACAGCTCTCTGAAAGGACCAGGAGTGCTTGAACTATTACTATAGGTGAGAAATAAAATCAAAGTACAGCCAAGTCAGACTCTACCCACAAAACCTCAAAAGAGAAGAAAAGAACAGGAAAACAAGCCGCAATAAATAACAGAGATGAGTTGCAAAAAGAAAGTGGTAAACTAAACCAAATATTGATCCTTTGAAAAAATTAGCAAAATTACCAGTCTATTAGTACAATTACTAAAGAGAGGAGGGAGGAAAAAACCAAATTAGTGAAATCATGAACAAAAAAGGAAAGTTTTCACAATATAAGAAAATAAAGTTGATATAATAAATATAAAGGGGATTTTGGGGGCAGGTTATAGCAACTTTACTATACAGAGAAGATTTTGAGGACCAAGGACAAAATAATTAAAATTTATCAATTGTCAAGATACTAAAGAAACAGAATAGGAATAAATGAATAATAGAAGAAATAAATTCTCTGGCAAATTCTCTTAAACTTTTTTTATTTCTTTTTTGTTGAGGCAATTGGGGTTAAGTGACTTGCCCAGGGTCACACAGATAGACAGTCTTAAGTGTCTGAGGACTCAGGTCCTACCGACTTCAGGGCTGGTACTCTATCCACTGCACCACCTAGCTGCCCCTAAACTTTTTAGGAACAGAAATGTTTTCAATGGTCTCAAAGGGTTTTTTCCCCCTTAACTTACTATAATATATGGATAAAATGTGGAAATATGTCTAATATGATTGTCCATGTATAACCTATATCAGACGGCTTGCCATCTTGGGGAGGGAGAAAAAATGGAAATCAAAATCTTATGAAAATAAATGTTAAAAAGTAAAAAAATAAAGAGTATATAGTTAAAACAGATACTAACAAGGTATTTGAAAGAGTACTGGAGTCATTCTTCAAAATGGAAAGGAGAGAAGGATATGCTCTATCATCTTTCATCTAATTGTTAGTTAAGGAAATTAATTAATAATAGGTCCTTAAAATGCTTATTAGTTGAAAAGAATATAGGAGTGTATAAACTTGAAAGAAATCAACCCCCCAATTTACTACTGATCTCATATATGTTCAACAACATGGTAGGCTATATAAATCTACAAAACCATCTGTGCTCATAAAAAGGGATTCCATGCAGAATATCAAAAATATACAAATCATTTGGGTATTAGCTTAACTTAGAATTGAGAAGTGTGTTCTTTTAAAAAAGTTAACAGGAACATCAATAAATGAAAAGAACATCCTTTGCGCCTGATAAAGCTTAAAATATTACTGATGTTAATATATAAAGTTAATAGAATACTGATTAATTATCCTGAAGATGCTTATGGAAACTGACAAATTGATGGTAACATGTAACTAGAAAAATTAGCAGAGAAAAATACCAAATAAAAACTTAATAAAAAGAATTAACAGAGGTACTCATCCTACCAGATTTGAAAACATATTACCAATGGATAGCAAAACCATATGATTACTAAGTTTAAGACAGAAAAAAGTATTAATATCCTAGAAGAGATTCAAGAAAAAGAATCAAATTGTTATTCTATGATTTGATGAACAGGATAACAGAAATGGAGAATAATTAACTTGAATCCATAATCCACAATGCAAAAAAATCCAGATGGTTCAGAGAATTTAAATGTTTAAATCTATTAAAACAAAAGAATAACATTTCCCCCAGCTACAGAGGGAAGATTTACTTCTAAATATTAAAGCATTAAAGGCTATCAGAAACAAGATAGATGTCCACATATATAAAATTAAAATTCTGCACAACTAAATTTACTAAAATAAATATCAAAAATCAATAGAATAGAGAAAATATTTGGAAAAATAACAGATAGAATTTTATCAAATGAGATAATGTATGGGAAGGTGCTTTATAAAACACAAATTGCCATATACATATAAATTCTGATAAGAGATTTTGGATCTAAAACACATTGAAAATTGACACAAATATATGTAGTCAACACCAAGATTCCATTCAATCCATTATATAAATAAAACATTTACATCAGAGGAAAGATATAATAAATCACTGAATTAAAGCACTTCTGAAATAAAATGAAAGGATCCTTCGACAACAGTGCAGGCTGGCCCATTTGTTTTAGAGATCCTAGAGAAAGAAAGGGATTTGGCCAGGTTACACAATGTAGAACTCACCTCTCCTGACTTCTAATACATCAAAACAACAGCTTCACAATCAAACACAAAAATGCACATCAAAACAACTTTAAAGTGCCACTCATAAACTTCTGAAACTAGCCAGTGAATGAATAAAATGACAAAAGGCTAATGAAGCAAAAATTGGGGTGCTGTCTTGATTCTGTGGAGAAAAGCACAAAGAAAAAAGAATCTACACCCCAATTTGCAAAACTGACAGCAAGATAATCAGTCAACAACAAAGCATATTCAAGCAAATGCTAGCATATTAAGGCAATGATTATTTTTCAAAGACACCTGAGGATCATATTAACACATACAAGTATATATATAATACCATTAAGTGAAAAAAGCACATAAAACAGTACCTGTAAAGTGATCACGTGATCTAAATTTGTAACAGAAATAAGCTCAGAGGATTAGGAGGGACCTTCAAGGTCATCTAGTCCTACTTTTTTGGTAAATGAGGAATCTGCTGCTTCCAAAGTAGAAATGACTTGTCCAAGATTACACAAGTAGTTAGTAGCAGTCATTATTCAAATTTAGATCCTTTATTTCAGAAGGGAATCTGGATGGATCCATATAGGGCTTAAAGCTATTTTTGTTTTACAAGGATGCTTAGGTTCATAATATTTTGTAGTGCAATGAAATAAAATTATCTTTTGAGTTTCTCAAGAGTCCATTGCTTTGCAATTTATACTTATGAAGCGAGCAGAACAGAAAGCAAAGCTGGACATTTCTAGGCAATACACTGTTCCTAGTACAGTTGTCCATAAATCACCATATTTTAGGCCACCACTCTGAAGAAAAAGACAGTAGGCTGATTCGTTAATTTCTGAAATCTGGGTCACCAAGATAGGAAATAATAGCTTAGGCCAGAAGGTTGCTTCCCTTGGATTGGGAGATCCCTAGGTTAAGATACAGAATCAGACATTTAAAGCTAAAAGGTACCATGATGGCCAGAGTCCAATTCTTTCCCTATCCCCATGCCATCATTTTTCTAATGAGGAAACTGAGGCTCAGAGAGACTGTAAATGTTTTGTCCACAATCATAAAACTAATAAATGTCTGAGCTGGGATTTGAATCCAAGTCCTCTCGACTCTATGTCCAGTTCTCTTATTTGTTGGTAAAAGTATCTAACTCGTGGCCATCAAAACCAGATTGAAATGTAACTCAAAATGTTTAAAGAAATAAATAAAAATACAATACAATATAAGTTAGTTTATGGTTTTCTAAGTCAGTACACAGCCTGCAGGATTATTTCTACTTAAGTTTGACACCACTGTACTATGGCATGTAGATTCAGAAATGTCTTGATTCATTCAGAAGTGACTGGATCTAGTCAGCTGATTCAAGCTAACTAAATTGGTATAGGTAAAATTTATAATCCATGACACATTTATTAAATTACAATCATAAATAAAATTGACAAGAGGTACATTTTTCCCCTAGGAGGAAAATCTGCACAAAGAAACCGATTTAAGATCACTGGCTCCTTGGACCACCATCCTTCTGTTTGCATTTTTTGCTACTATTTTTCAACTCAATATTCTTATAATGGATTACTTAGGATTTCCAAGTGTCCAGACTTTTCATTTATGATTATTTTAGATTGACCATATGTTGATAACATGGGGAAATATCTCAATTTCATTAGTAAATGCTATCCAATTACCCTGTTCAACAGCTTAAACTACTACTGAGAAGTTTTCCTATAGAAAACTAATCTTCATTCTGTGTGAATCATTCTTGGACTCAGAGAGGATGGATGGCCTTTTCCCAATACAGGGGCCCAGGTTTCTTCTTGAACTATTGATACATCCAATGTCTACACCATGTGTGGGTCTCTTGAGAGATGACATTCTTATTTAAAAGCCACTGCCAAGTCAGGTTTTTAAGCAATACAGTGACATGAAATCTTCTCTGAAGATTAATCTGAAAGCCTGAGAACAAATGAATTATAGGAAAGAAACACTGGAAAGAGATTGCCAGAGGGGAAGTAATCAAGAGCCTGGCCTACAATGGTGGGACTAAAAGAGATGAACTGAACAAACATTGAAGAATATTTACTACCACATTGTCAATGGGATGTTCTTTTCTATACTCAGGTAACAGAAAATGTGTCATGTGCTTTCCAAAAGTTTTAAAATATTTGATGGAGATTGGCTCAATTGTAGCTGTAGTGGAGAAAGTGCTTCATAAACTTGTAAAGTGCTATGTGAATGTGAATTATTGTCATTACACTTTTGGGTAGGCAGAACATGACAATGATACAAAGATTTTTCATACACAATTTTTCTGCTTTGTTTTCTAATATAATTGAGGCCTACATTCTGACTGAAGGGTTTTTCACATTCATTACATTCACAAAGTTTCACTCCACTATGAATTTTTTGATGACATATATATATATATATATATATATATATATATATATATATATATATATATATATATATATATATATATATATATACACACACACACACACACACACACACACACACACACACACATACACTGACATATATACATGTATCAGTATATACAATGACATAAAGACTGCAGTTATAATAATAGCCAAAATTCATTGAGTTTTTCTGTCACTTGAATTCTCCAATATCGACTAAGCCCTGATGTTTTCCAAAAGGCTTTTCTCTATTAGTTAGATCAACAGGGATTTGCTTTAGTATTAACTGTCTAATGGTTAAAATCCAAGTATTGTCTGAAAGTTTTCCCAAACTCATTACTTTCACTGGATTTCTAACTATGAGTTTTTTGATGTCTGTAAAGGGCTGAACTCTTCCTAAAGGCTTTCCCACACTCATCACATCCATGGAGTGATGCTCCACTATGAATTCTCCGATGTCGATTAAGACCTGAACTCCTCCTGAAGGTTTTCCCACATTCATTACATTCATAAGGTTTTGCTCCACTATGAATTCTCCTATGTTTAATAAGATCTGAAGGTCCCCTGAAGGTTTTTCCACATTCAAAACATTCATAAGGTTTCTCTCCAGTATGAATTCTCTGATGCTCCAGAAGGCTTGAGCTTTGCCTGAAAGGTTTCCCACATTCCTTACATTCATAGGGCTTTTCTCCTGTGTGAATTCGTCGATGTTTGGTAAGCTCTGAACTCCTTCTGAATGCCTTCCCACACTGAATACATTCAAATGGTTTTACTCCACTATGAATTCTCTGATGTTCAAGAAGGCTGGATTGGCCCCGAAAGGCTTTACCACATTCATCACACTTATAGGGTTTTTCTCCAGTATGAATTCTTTGATGCTTAATAAGATCTGAATGTTCCCTGAAGCCTTTTCTACAGTCATTACATTCAAAAGGCTTCTCACCACTGTGAATTCTCTGATGCCGAATAAGGTGTGTGCTAACC
This sequence comes from Sminthopsis crassicaudata, assembly GCF_048593235.1. Classification (NCBI taxonomy): domain Eukaryota; kingdom Metazoa; phylum Chordata; class Mammalia; order Dasyuromorphia; family Dasyuridae; genus Sminthopsis; species Sminthopsis crassicaudata. The sequence continues at coordinate 27,848,778 of NC_133623.1, forward strand.
TTGAAGGCTCTCCCACATTCGTTACATTCATAGGGCTTCTCTCCACTGTGAACTTTCTGGTGTTGACTAAGGCCTGTACTCCTCTTAAAGGACTTTCCACATTCGTTACATCTATAGGGCTTTATTATGCTATGAATTCGTCTATGTCTACTAAGACCTGAGCTCCTCCTGAAAGCTTTCCCACATTCCCTACATTTATAGGGTTTTACTCCACTGTGAATTCTCTCATGTTCAATAAGTTCTGAGTGTCCCTTGAAGGCTTTCCCACATGCCTCACATTCATGGGGTTTCTCTCCACTATGGATTCGCTCATGCTGAATAAGTTCTATGTTAAGTCTGAAGGCTTTCCCACAGTCTTTACACTCATAGGCATTCTCTACCCTTTGCTCCTGTCTCTGGTTTTGTTTTGGAAAGTCTGAATTATTTGAGAGGCTGCCACGTGAATCGTACAGATGGGCCCTATCTCCTACAGGGTTTTCCTGCTGCCACTCTAACCTGCCCTCAAAGTCACAGTGTCCTCCAACTAGAGAGTCCTGGTGCATCCCCTCTGGGGATCCTGCGGATAACATTCCCTGGATTTTCACTTCTTCACCAACTTCCTGCTGTGGAATAGATGCCTCTTTCTCAGTCACAGAGCTCTTAGCTGAAATGATAAATAGAAAATACCCAGATCAATAGAGTGTGAGAATCATTACATAAATGAATGCCTACTGGAGGCAGATATCTTGGAAAGGGCTTCAGTACAACCCTTAAGGTAGCAGATGAGAACTGGATGAGGAAAGAAAATAAATAGAGACATAAGAGGAACAGCTGGCACGAATGACAAAGTAAGTAGAGAAAAGAGGTGGGCCCGTCAAAGAAGGTGGGCAATATCACAATAGTAGAAGATGAGAGAATGAGGAATAACAGAGGGAGCAGTGAAAAAGAGTGGGCAGGCCAAGAGCTGTGGTCAAGAAGAGAGACCAAGAAAAGTGACAATGACTGTTAGTAGAAGCACAAAGAAGTGGAGCATTGTGACGAAATGAGCTCCAAGAGTACCAGCACTGCTTCTTGATCCAGGATTACTGGATCTCCTCTACAGGATGTCAAAAAGCAGAGATGGACAAAGCAATAGCTCTGCCCATGTATTGCAACATTTGTTTATCTCTTCCAGAACCCTTCTCCCACTTCAGTAAAAGAAATCTAACATAAGCAAGACCACCAGCCAGATGAAGACAAATAACCTTTATTATAATAGATAGGATAACTTCAAGGATTTTTAAAAAAATTTACAACTAGAAATATGAGCTTTACTACAAAATAATTTAGCACTGCCTTGCTTCTATTTGCATCCCCAACTCTTAGTACAGTGCCTAATATATTGGAAACTCATTTGATCCATCTATTTATCTAGTTACTGTAGGTTCTTTCCCAATGCATAAATGACTTTTTACCAAAAACATTTTCCCTTAAGAGATAATATTTAGCCCAAGTTTCTTTTTTAAGACCTATCTGTAAGCTCAGACATTTATATTTGAGCCCAGACAAACTCCATCTATCCTAGCACCAGTGGTATATTCCCCAAACACTCCAAAATGAGAGGGGGGAAGAGAAAGATAGTCCTTTTTTTCTGATGGCATGACAGGTATGGGATAGCAACCACTGGGGTCTAAAGGAAGAGTTGACCAGAAGAAATGGAAAGGAAGGCACTCTTAGGCATAATGACACCTTTCACTTGGACAGACCAAAGTAGCATTAAGAAGACCACATCTACATAAATTAAATAACTGTCCCCACCTCATTGAACAATTAGGCTGCTGTTTATTCACTCACCACCATGGCTCTCTTGAACCTCAGTTCTGGGAAGATCTGGCAAGCATGGCACTTCCCCTCGCTCCAGCTGGAAGATCAGGTCAGGTTTGGAAACAGGAAATCCTGCTCGTGGGAAAGGAAGCCATATGTGGCCATTTGGTCTTAGGACTGACCCAGAGATACCCCAGAGCTCAGTCCCAACCAGACTGTGTTTAAGGATTTTACAGAGAAACGACTAGGAAGGTTCAAATGAAGAACACCTACGCAGAGTAAGGTTTACCATAAGAATTTTCTCTACTAGAACCTAAAGTTAGCTGGGCTAAGAATAACCATAATACCCGAGATCTCATAGATTTAAAAAGTTCAGGGATCTACCACACAGGTCAGCACTTGGTCAGCAACTTAAAAGACTTACATGGGCCACTGAAAAGTTAAGTAACTGGCCCAGCATCACAGAGCCCCCCATTAGGTGTCAGAGGAAGAACTTAAAGCCACGGCTTCCTAACTCCAAAGCCATGTCCTATCCACTATACCACACTACTTTTTCACAGTCCCACAAAGTTAATTGAATAAAAAAAATGATAAGTGTTTCAAAGACTTCACAGTAGGAAAAGCAAAGTACTTTAGATCAAGAGATCCAGGTTCCCCTTAGTTGTGGGAGCTCAAATAACTTACCCTTTTGGAGGCTCCATATCTCTATGAAATGAGGTTTAGATGAGATAATATCTACAGGCCTTTCCAGCACAATGATTTGAAATTCCTTTCTGTTCTAAGTCTGAATGCAAGCAATTCAGAGACATCTGGACCAGCACCAGCATCAGCACCACCACCACACACTCACAAGCAGAAAAAGATCAAGGATTCCAAGGAAATCAACAATAACAATGATTAAGGAGAAGGAATAGTCTGTCCTTCATGTGAGGACACTAAAAAGATTAAATTTTTCTCGGTCTGAAAAGAGCAAAGCAGATAGGGGATGCTATCAAAGGGAAAAAGGGGGATCCTTCCACCTTAAATCTGAAAGAGAGGAGCAGATTTTAAGCAAAAGGAAGTCCTATTTTACACACAGAAGAGTATAGGAGAAATTAAATTTTGGGTTTTAAAAAACTTTAACCGTGTTGGATATAAAGTAGTCCTTACTTTCTTTGGTGCATCCCCATATGACCAAACTCTTTGACCACTCAAGGGGTAAACATAATTAGAGAAACCTGATAATGATAGTGCTACCCACTTCTCAATGGGCAGTGGACTCAGGGTAGAACATGATACCTATTGGACAATGCCAGTTTGGGGATCGGTTTCATTTCACTCAGCTGATTTGTCATAAGGTCTTCAATTTTCTTTTTCTTTTTTCCAGTGGGGAGAAAAGAATGCTCAATAAGTGAACATTTTTTTTTCTGAAAACTAACAAGAAAGGGAACAGAATCCCATTCGAGCATTATAGGAAGTACAGAATGAAGCCATGCACTTGCATTCATATCTCCTATGGGCTCTAATCTTCAGTCATGTCCCCTCTGTGCCAACTCCCTTTTATCTCCTAAAAATTTACCAAGTCACTTCTCATATAGAAATTGTCACATCATGGGGTCATTTCAAATTTATCTTCCCTTGAATTGTCTATGAGTTTCCTGTATATTTGGGTGTGGTGACCAAACTATTCAGTATCTCACATACTCAACAGATGTGAGTGGGGACAAAGACAAGATAATGCTAAAGTCCCTCTGAGACAAAAGTAAAACAAACTTTCCATTTAGCCTTCAAAATTATTTAGATCTAAAATAATAGGTTATAATGAATGTTTTTAGCTAAGGAGATTTAGGACTATCCCTTACCTTCATTGGGCCATATCATGGAGGAAAACTGCTACACTTTTGTACATTGGTCCCTGGTGCTTCTAATTGCCCAAGATAGAATTGTGGGTTATTGTATGACTCTTCCCAGATATTTATGCACACAACTGTTAACAAAAAAGGAAACTTAAGAAGAGATTATGCCTCCAGTTCTGAGGCTGGAGGGGGTCCTTACCAAGCGAAACGACATTCTCATAATTCTCCAACATCACGTCCCTGTAGAGCCTCCTCTGAGCAGGGCTCAGCTGTCCCCATTCCTCTTTTGTGAGATACACGACCACATCCTCAAATGTCACCAACTCCTAAAAGAAAAGGTTCCTGCTGCCCCCATGGATAATTACACCAGCCTAAGACAGGACTAGGGGCAAAGTGAGGAGCCCCAGAAAGGAAAGGGTAAGGTGGCGAAGGGTTTGGAGTGTGTATGTGTGTGCATACCTGGGGAGGAGATTTTGAGGGAGGGAGAGAATGAGGGTAGAAATATGGGGACTAATAAGCCTAAGTTACATGTTATAGTACAAAGAACACCTGACTGGAAGCCATGAACCTTAGCTTCCAGTCTGGGATCTCTTGTAAACTTGCCAAATTCAGTTTTTAATTCACGAAGTGACAGTACCCATAGCTACATCCTCTACTGAGAGAGAGGGAATGAGGGCTCAGGTCACTGGATTCAGCACCACCAGAAGAGATGCTGAGTGAAGGAACCATGAGCAAGCTTCAGGTAACAGTAATATTCTCCCATCTTGAGAAAGGAAGAGAGAAGCACATCTCACCTGGGACCTGGCTGTCAGAAGAAGAGCTGCCATCAGTTCCGCTTCTGTGTTCCCCTTTTAGGAAAGTGTTAGACTCTGGGGAACAGGCAAAGCTAAGAAAAGTGAATAAAGCCATGAGTGAGACCTATCCCTACCCTCTGGTTCTCCCACCAGTAAGATATAGAATCCTCTTGGGCTGTCTAATGGAAATACTTTAAACCACTGTTCAAAAGCCTTGTTGAATTTTAGCTAGTTATTTATAGATGGATCTGAGACACAAGGCAACATAGGTTAACGCAATGAAAGTCCCTTAAACAACTGAAGAAGTGGGCCGGAAAACAAAAGAAAGACCAGAGGAATGGAGAGGGGGGGGGGGAAGAGGAGAGGGAGGGGAGGAAAGGGGTTAAAGAAGAAAAGAGGCGAGGAAACAAGCAAAAAAGAGAAAGATCCTTTCAAAGACTGTATTATTAGTAATGATAAGAGAGAAACCAGAAACAAATGAGAAAAGGAAAAAATGGCTGAAACAAGTAGTTCTGAAAGGCCCAAAATATTGAGAGGCCAGATGTTCAAATCACAGCTAAGAAATTAAATAAGAAAAATCTTAAAAGCAACAAAGAATAAACCTGAATTCATATCAACCAAATCAACCAATAAATAAGTAGTGATTAAGGGCCTATTTTGTGCCAGAAAATGTGCAAGTTACCAGAATTCAAAGAAAAAATGTAATGACTCTGTTCCCAAGAAGCTTACATTGTCTCAAGGGAAACAATATGAATTTTTATAAGTAGATTCAAAATATATATTAAGTAGAGTGGGGAGAAGGGAACAGGAAAGGCTTCATGGAGAAAGGGGCTCAAAGGAAGTTTGAGGTTAGAGGAAAGGGAAATGTATTCCTGGCATGGAGAAAAAAGATAGGATACAGCAAATAGGCTGGTTTGCTTAGAATACAGATTGCATGAAGGGATAGAATTTGTAATGAGTCTGGAGTGAAATTGTGAAGAGCTTTAAATGTTGAATGGTGGAATTCATATTGATCCTAGAAATAAGAGGGAACCATTGGAGCTTCTTGAATAAGGGAGTGACATGGTCAGATGTGTGTTTTAGTATTATCATCCTGGCACATCTAGGAAAGACTGATAAAAAAGGCAAGAACCAGGTGCAGGGAGACCAATTAGAAGGCCACTGCAGTAGTCCATGTGAGAGGTCCCTAACTACAGTGGTGTCTGTAGAAGTACAGAGAATGGTATGGATGGAAGAGATGTTATGAATGTAGAATCTACAGGAAGTGACAACTGATAAGAAATGAGATGAGGAAGAATGAGGTCTAGACAAAAATAGGAAAGTTCTATAGAGAAATAGGTTTGGAGGAAAAGATCATAAGTTCTCCCAGGAGAATAAATTATAGCACAACAACAGTATAAAGAAAAACAATTTTGAAAGATGTGAGGATTCCAATTAATGTGATGACAAACCATGATTGCAAAGGATTAAGAATGAAGTATGTTATCCCACTTCTAACAGAGAAGTGATGGTTTCAGAGTGCAAAATAAGATATACACTTCCAGTCATGGCTTCTATAGGAATCTGCTTTGTTTGATGAGGGCTTTGTTTTTCTTTCTTTCTTTCTTTTTTTTTTTTTTTCCCAAGGTGAGGATAAAAATTGAGGAACAAAAAGAAAAGAAAAGAAAAAGAAAGGGTCACTGAAATATCTTTTTAAAAAACTGTACCGAAGAAAATAGAAGGAAAGCTAGAAAGAAGGAGAAATGTGCAGAATAGCTTAAAAGCCACAGGTTGGCTTTATTATTCACGTCAAAAGAAAAGTGGGTTCTCTGTACTTTTAAGGAAGCCTTTCCTTCTTGTCCTACTATGCCCATTTTATTTGATGTTTCTGGAGTTCAGAATAAAAAGAAATACTCTTTTAAATATTTAAATAAAATCTCATCTTCTGCAGGAGGCCTTTTCCAGTTCTCCACTTGCTAACACCTTCTCCTTTAAGATCACCCTAACTTCTTACATGTACCTATTTACATGCTGTCTCCCTCATTAGTCAGTCAATAAATATTTAGTAAGAGCTTACTGTATTGCAGGCACTGTGCTGAGCACTGGGAACACAAAAAGAAGCAAAAGACAGCCTATGCCAACAAGAACCTGATAATCTAATGGAGGAGACAAGAAGTAAATATGTACAAATCAACTATATACAGGAAAAGGGCAGGGAATTTTTTTGCCTTTTTCTTATATATTTCCAGCATTTATTAGCAAGTGCCTAGCACAGAATAAGCACAAACTTTTCATGATGAAACTGGGGAGGGAAGAAGGGAGGAGGGGAGAAGAGGAAAAAAGAGGAAGACATAAAAAAAGAAAGTAAAGAAGGAAGGGGAGAGGGAGGAAAGGGAAGAAGGGAAGGAGAGAAGAAAGAAGGAAGGAAGGACGGAGGGAAGGAAGGAAGGAAAGAAGGAGAGAGGGAGAAAGGAAGAAAGGCGGGAAGTTCAGACTTGTTTAAGACATTGTTTCAGATGCCTATAGGACATTTAGCAACTGGTGATGCAAACAAAACTGGAGCTCAGGAGGGAGCAGATGGCGATTACTGCAAAGTAGTTTATGAAAGCAGAAGACAAGAGGAAGAAAGCAGGGAAAAAATGTCTTTAACCTAGGCAATTAGCAATTAAAAAAAACCCTACAGCAACAGAAAATTCCTGAAACCTAGAAAATCCGCCAAGGAAGTTTCCTCCAATTCACAGAAATACCAAACATGTGAGAAAGCCCCAAGAAAAATCATCACAAATGTTCTGTAAAATGAGCAGGTATGTGAAGAAATGATAAATGAAAGCACATCCCAAATGAAGCACTATCCAAACAAAAAAAAGGCAAAAATTTTTAAGGAAAAGGAAAAGATCTTTAAAAACACACATCTTGTATAACCAAAATATTACCAGACCTCCCAACAATCACACAGGCAAATTGATCAGTCTCATGGTTCAATTAAATCTTAAAAACAGGCTCAATAAAGAGAGAGAAAGATTTATTTTATATCTTACAATGTATCCCTTTATCATGTTCAGTTTCCTAAGGGTGGGAAAGAACACGTTCCACTGCATGCACACACACACACCTAGCCACTAATCTGTAACTTGATAGATGAATCTTCTAAAGGTGCTTGAGGATCACAAACAGGACTCAATCCCTAGAAGTTTGTGACTGCTCTCCATCCAACAATATATCAACACAAAACAGTGGCATTTGTAATGAACATGGAAAAGGGAAGGGAAAATGGAAGCTATGAGTAGACTAAATACTATAGCAGCTGTTTGCATATTCTGCTAAGAGGAAGAAGAAAAAGAGTCAAATCTGAAGAGATAATGTTAATTTGTCCACTATTAAAGTCCTGTTCTGATATTGCACAATGGCTTAGAGGCCATTCTGGTATTCTGGAGGCTATACCAGCAGAGGCCAAGCTCTGGCAAGACAAATTGGACAAACTCTAATAAGAAGCCCATTTCACTGAAGCCATCAAATATGTCTCTGCTATTTCCTCAGTGACCAACCAGTCTAAGACAAATTCAGACCATCAAAAGGCTGTTCATGAGGTAAAGGATGGACAGACCCATGGAGCCAGCTTTTGTACCCTTAAATTATTATGGTATAGTTTATTTACAAATGAAATGTGTTTTGTTGATAGTGTGCAGAAAGAGGCTAGAGAATAATAAGATGCTATATAGATTGTATAATAAAAACATTGTTCATAATTCAATTTAATAATGATGTATTAAGAGCCTACTGTGTGCAAGGATAGAAGCAGCATGGTATAAGTAGACCGAGAGTCAATCTGAATCAAGATCTGGGTGAAGTCAGCCTCTGATACTCAGGCAGATCACATAAGCTCTGAGGATCTTTAGCCAATTTTCTAAAAGTTGAAGTTATAGATGAGTGGCTAATATATGTAGTGGAGGGACTTTTCACAATGGGAGCTCTCACACACATATGTGAAATCACAGATCTTAGCCCCCTTCCCCCCAAAATATGCTGCAGTGAGTATAACCAAGACAAAAATAAAAGTCTCTGCCTTTACAGAGTGAACAGTATAATAGTGAGACACAATATTGACAAAGAAGCAAATTTAAAGTAAGTATAGGCAAGAGAGAGTCTTCTAACAACTAAAGAGCTCAGGAAAGGCACAGAACACAGAAGCTAAGGCCTAAACAAGGCGATGGAGGCAAGAGATGTTAGGGAGGTAGACTCAAAGGCAACTCTTAGCAAAGAATTAAATGGAGAGAAGGAAGAGTTAAGGGTGATTCTGAGCTTATTGACCTGGATGATCGGGAGGATGCTGGCAGCCTCAAAAGAAATCGTTAAAAATAAAAAGATTTGGTATGGAAAGAGAAGAGATAAGGAAGTAAAAGAGAACATAAGTTTGTTTCCTTAATTGGAAAAGAACTTAATATACAATGAAATGTAAAATGTCTGGAAAGTGGATTTTAAAAACTTAATATATATGGGAAACTGACTTCATAAAAAAGATTCAAATGGATTAATATTGATCAATCAACAAATATTTGTTGAGGACGGTCTACTATGCTCAAAGCACTAGGCTCTAGTGGCTTACAGCATACTTCAGCAAACAAAGCTTAACCTCACCAAAAATTAAAGACCAATGTCAAAGTTCAATGACAACTGAAGGTAAAGGACAAGTCACAAAGTACCTCATGATTAATTGCCCAATGACTGAGACAATGAGTATTAAGAGCCTATTATAAGTAGCAGAGGAAGATTCACAAACTCCCATCCATTGAAGAATGAATGGGAGTTAGCTAGGCAGGCCAAGAGTGAAGACAAAGGCATGCAAGAAGGAGCAACAATCCAAGAGGGAATTTCTCAATGCTAATAAAAAAGAAGAAGAAAGAAGAAGAAAGGAGAAGAAAGAAGGAGAAAGAAGGAGAAAGAAGAAGAAGAAGAAGAAGAAGAAGAAGAAGAAGAAGAAGAAGAAGAAGAAGAAGAAGAAGAAGAAGAAGAAGAAGAAGAAGAAGAAGAAGAAGAAGAAAAACAGGTCAACAGTATATAACAGATGACTCATTTCATATATCACATAACAAAGCCTATGAAATTATTTTAATTTGCATGATTAAACTACTGAAATGATTTAGAGATGTATGCATGCAAGGATACTAAATTGCCAAATAAATGATCAATTATCCCTTTCCAAACAGTAATGTATTGGCCCTTCTACAGAAACCAGGGAGCCTGGCCAGAATTTGTAAGGCTGCCTCTCATTTTAGATCTTCTTGGCACCCATGTGAATACCAGTTCTCTACCAACTCCATGAGGAGCTTTCCAACTCATAAAACAGGCCACCCTCCTTTAAGCCTTTGATGTTTCAGGTCCAACAAAGACAAAAAACAGATATACACACTTCATATCAGAATTATTTTAAAGCAAAAAATGTCATGACATCAAGAATGTGCAAGTTAACAATAAATGGAATCCTTTTTATAGTCTGCTGCCAATTCTGGAGAGAATATACATTAAAACTGGTGTTAAAAATAATAGGTAAGATGTTATTTGTCATCTTACCTGTTATTTTTAAAGCCAGCTTTAATATATGGATATCTTACTATGGACAAGTCTAGCACATTGCATATATCAAAAACAGTAGGAGAGGTCACCTGGGATAGTAAATCGTGTTAGAGTTGGGATTGGGAAGTAGCTGTTGTTCAGTCATTTCACTCATATCCAACTCTACATGACCCTATTTGGGTTTTTCTTGGCAAGGGTACTGGAGTGATTTGCCAGTTTCCTTTCCAGCTTTTTACTGAGGAAAAAACTGAGGCAAACAAAGCAAAATGACTTGCCCAGGGTAATACAGTGAATAGTATCTGAGGCTGGATTTGGGTCCCCTGACTCCAGGGCCAGCATTCTAGCCACCAGCCACCAATTTAGGTCCAAACACTATCTCTAGTACTTAGTAGCTGTATGATACCTCTCTGAGCCTCAGTTTCTTTATTTGTAAAGGGGGAAAATAATAGCACTTATCTCCCAGAGATGTTCATGGGCTGAAAAGATTGTCTATAGCACTTCACTGACTTGAAAATGCTTTACATTTTTTGCTTTTTTAAAAAATTAAACTAAGTAGTAATTAGGCTAGCAAGATGACCCACTAAGAGAAGGGGCAGGCAAATTTATCTCTCCACACTGAGACACTTTGCCTGACATAGGTCATGGATCAGGAGGCAATACATAAATGTATAAGAAAAGACAGTTTTAATTAGCATTTTTGTGGACTCATAGTATGGTATCATTAATAATGGAAAAACTGAGAAGCCCAGCATAGCTAATACATGCAGAAAGTGAGAAAGTCACTCCTGGAATAACTGCTTACATTGAAACGAAATACAGGAGACAGTAAAAGCAATAAATGAATGATATACTAAAGGTGAAGCCACCAATTAAGGGAGGCAGCCAAAGGAGAACTAAGGAAAGAAGCAATTTGTACACTATTAAAATTTTTTAAAAAGAAAAAGAGTATATATCATTTAGCCCAAGAAATGGAAATTGGAAAATAAATAACTACTTATTGAATTTAAAGAATAACCCCCCCCCCAACTCATTCCACTTCTATCAGACTCAACGGAAGACTATAAGGATTAGAGCAGAAATCAATCAGTTTAAACCAAGAAAAAAATAGCCAAAGAATGAAATCTAAGGGCAGTTAGATGGCGCAGTGGATAGAGTACTAACTCTGAAGTCAGGAGGACCTGAGTTCAAATTTGACCTCAGCCACTTAACACTTCCTGTGTGACCCTGGGCAAGTCACTTAACCCCAACTGCCTTTAAAAAAAAAAAAAAAAAAAAAAGAGAGATTGAAATCTAAGCACAGGACACTTGAGAGAAAAAAATGAAACAAGTAGATGGGCCTTAGGGCAGACTCTAAAAAAATGAAAACAGGGAAAAGGGAAAAGTAATAGTATCTAAAGAGACAAGATGCTGCCAGGAAGCAAATTTTATTTTACTTTTTAATAGTATTTTATTTTTTTCAAATATATGTATAGATAGTTTTCAACATTCATCTTTATAAAACTAAGCAATTAAAAAAAATAAAAAGTTTTATTCAGATGTTTCGACAGTCTTGGTGAAGTTTTCACCTTTTTACTGCACTAAGTCTTTTGGAATACACTCACAAAGTCTGTGTATATGTATGTGTGCGTGTGTGTGTGTGTGTGTGTGTGTGTGTGTGTGTGTGTGTGTGTGTGTACAGAGGAGAAAGAGGAAAAGACAGAGACACACAGAGACAGAGATAGAGATACAAAGAGACAGACAGTGATAGAGAGACAGAGAGATAGTATGAAAGAGAGAGAAGAGTCAAACCTTAACAGGTCCTGCATAAAAGAATTCAATGTCCCAACTACAGAAATTGAAACATAAAGGACAAAGAAAAGAATCCGGTTCCCCAGGAAATGGTGTCAGAATCATGCCAGTATTGTATATCCTTTTATAATAACCTAATGCAAAGGTACCAAAAGCTTTGAAATGCTAAAGTCAGATCCTAAACATAAAGAAAATGCTTTTCTATTTAGAACTAAAAAGGACCTTAGAGTTAATTGACCCCACACCCTCAATTCTATAGATGAGGGAACAAAAATTAAATGACTTGCCCAATGCCACATAGATGGTAAGTGGCGGAGCTTAGACTTGCACCCAGATCCTCTGATTCCAAATCCGACATTTTATTCTCTATATATTGCCACAAAGAAATATGGGAGCTAAAAATCTTTTTACAAGCAAAACAATAACCATTAATTACATATATAAGATAAATATGTAATATTAGCAATATGGTAAAAATGATACAGAAAACAATACAAAGTTTCCTTTAAAATCTTAGAAACGTATAAAATATAACATACAGGATAACTCTTGTATGTTATTAAAATAATTCTAGAAAAATCAGAGGTACTATTGTACCCCAAAGAAATCGTGTAATTATGAGCTCATTTTAAGGCAATTATTAAAATGCTAAAGTTTATTGGTTTATACACACTGAGCAGTACAGAAGGAACAAATAACTATACTGAATGATGTCTATTTTGATGTAAATGAATGTAAGCCAATATATAATTTTCAGATGGGCAAAATAAATGATTACATGAAAGAACTGTCTTTTGGCATTTCCAATAAAAACCCCACCAGATTTCTCTATAAAATTGAACAAATGAATAAAATGTTTTATTAGGCAAAAAAAAAAAAAAAGATCAAAACGAACAGAAAATTATTCATGGAAACAAAAGAAAATGATCAATTGATTCCCAAATTTCAAGTCATCATTCTAGAGACCAAGGGACACACAGAAATGCAGTACGCCAGTAACCAGTGATGAAAATAAAAAACGATCATCTCAAGAAAACAAAAACTAATCCATTAAGTAAATTGGTTTGACAAAGCTAAACAGCTGTTCCAAGGATACAGGAAAGTTTCAAATTTCTAGATGTGCCAAATCATTCAGGTATCTGAACAGCAAATCATATGAGACGTTGACCTTTAAAAAATTCACCATTCTGAATGATAGTCTTTGTAAAATGATAACACTGTCTGCTTTCTTAAATGAAGCACACTAAGTATAACTCTTTTCTAGAGGACCCCGTTTCTGTCTGTACTGGGCTGACATACCATGATATCACCAGGCCTAATAAGTTGTGTAAGGTGTAAGGTTGACTGCCTCTTCATTAAATGGCCCCAATATTTGTATTTTTTTTCCTCACTGGCACTAACACTGGCACTTTTACTCAGTGTGGTTGCCTCTAACAGTCCCCATATCCACTGTGACCTACTGAGGGCTGGAAAAATAGCCAATCAACTTATACTTATCTGAAGTATATGTAAATCAAGACTATGAGACTCAATAGCTTCTCAGTGAGTCACTGAGGGATCATCCTAGGAGAAGAAAAGAAAATGCAGGGATTCTATGACAACTATTTGGCTGCCTGGAAGCCTTTTTTTGTTTGTTTGTTTGTTTTTTAACTTATCTGTTAGTTTTCAACTCTATTACAAAAACATGAAGGTGACAGACAGCTGAGTTTCAAGGAAGCAAAGTGTTACTGTAACATTAACCCATATACTGTACAAACAATAGGCACTAAATCAAAATGGGAATGAGATCTCCAGATGATCAAGACAATACAAGCTCAAAACAAAAAGTAAGAGCAAGGATGACAACTTCAGCTTCGTTATTTAAAGGTCACAAGGAGCTGAAAAAATTGAAACATGCAACAAATTAAGCAAGTTTATAGCAATTTTGAGAATATGCCATTAAAAAAAACTACTAGAAAGTGAAAAAAGTATATGTTGAATGATGCAAAAAAAGACAGAATGCAGAATGAATTAACACTGATTCCAATTGAGAATATACTAGTTCAATTATCTTAATCCCAAAAATGGTTGTAAATTGAATGTTTGTTTTAATTGGCAAGCTGCTGAAATATATATATATAAAGTATCTCCCAAAAGGAGAAAAATGATGAGACTTCCCTGGGAACAACTAACAAGCAGGACATGTATGATTACAAACAAGAATGGGTGAGGGAGGAAGGGAGGAGACTAATTAACAAAAACAGAAGCAGAAATTTGATGCAAATTAAACCATTCAAAAGAGATTCACATCCAAAAGCTGGGCAAGAAATGAGCACTATTTTCACAACCAAAGACAGGGGCACAGTCTTGCTTTCCACTAACCTGCTGTGCAGTTATAAGTAAAAGGAAAACTAGTAATTGCCGGAGATAATCAGGTCAAATTTTCAACTAATGAAGAGCCTGGAAAGGAACAGAAATACACAAGCGATAAGTGACAGATATACATAACCCCAAATAAAGGTCCAGGCCCATAGTAGAACAAATATCAGAACAAGGGCCATTGGCAGTAAAAGTGTTGTTGTGGCATAATGGAGAAGACAATCAAATAGGGCTTTTGGTGGAGATCTGGACAGAGTTGTTGAGAGTGGGAACCTGGACGCAAAAACATGAAAAGTGACAATTCAGCAAAACAGTACATAATAGAGCCAAGTTTCCAAAATAGATGAAAACAAATCTTTGTCTGACAAAAGTTTCAAAAGCCATTTAAGAGAAAAGACATTGTTGTAAGCTTAAAATGGAGGTAACTCATTGTTGTCTAGAAAAATGCCATCTGGTGAATTGAGGGCTCACAGAGTCTCAACAGTGGTCGTCAAGGTGTGCCCCAAACCAGAGGGGGCTTGTCCCTTTGGAACAGCACATTGTACCTTCAAAGCTCAGTGGGTCATTCCCCACAACAAAAAATGAATGACCCTGTGCTTGGTACAGGTAAAAAGGCTTTGAAAACCACCGTTAGATAAGGTAAAGCTCTCTCTCTCTCTCCTTCAAAAAGAAACACTAATTCAGGGAGTGCCTTTTCTCAGAGATGCCAAGGGTCACATAAAATGAGAGGAAGGGGCTTCAAATGTCCCCTGAACCTCAAAACACTAGTTGTAGATAAAAGTTAAAATTTCCAGACCTGTGATTTCATTACTCCCAGAAAGACACTTCCTTCGACTGATGCTGATCAGCAACTGCTCTACAATTTATAATTTTAGAGACTTGCCTGGGCAGGGGGAGCAGTCATGTGTTCAATGACTAGCCCATGTTCACAGAGCTACTATGTGTTACAGACAGAACTTGAATGCGAGTCTTCCTGCTTTGAGGATAGTTTTCCATCCTCTATGCAGAGGTTCTTAACTTGGGGCCAATAAACCCATTGCTAGATTTCAGAGAGTACTTGAAGTTAAGAGGAAAAAAGCCTGTTTATTTTCACTATTAATAGAAATTTAGCATTTAAAAATATCATTTAGAGCTTACCAGGAGCGGTGATACCAAAGACATTCAATTTTATGCCAAACTTCCCCTTAACAATAACGATGACATTTACAGAGTATTGTACCAACCTTAAGACAGGGTGAAGTGTGGTTGGAGACCTGACCTCAGAGTCAGGGAAGTCTGAGCTCATGTCCTGCCTTTGCCACCCACTGAGCAGGTCACCTCATGTAGTACACAGGAAGCACCTCACAGGCTCCAGCAATGTTGCAGAGAAGGTCCAAGGGGCTATCTCCCTGGAGTTGGCCATACCCCAGTGAAATCCCAAGTCTGCTCCCATATCCTAACCCACCTTACATACATTGTCCCATATGACCCTCTCATCAGCCTAGGAGGTAGCCAAAGTTAAACATCATCATCATTATCCTACATATGAGGAAAGCCACATTCCAAGCATAACTTGCCCCTGGCAAAAGTGGTGACTAGAATGTGGAAGGTTTAGGTCTCAATTCCTTATTTCTTGACTATGATTCAAATGTGGTTTAAAAGGAACATACAATTTACCTTCTGTACATCAGACTGGAGGTTGAATAAGTGGAGAATGTCTTGAAAAAGGTATTAAATTATCCCTGAGCAGGATTTTTGCTTTGTAAACTTGCTGCTTGTAAAGATTGTTTTAAAAATAAGTGTTCAGCAAAACTGTTAAAGCATACTATTTGTGTCAATGAGTCAGTCAGCTAGCAGTTATTAAGCACCTATAATATACCCCAAACTGTGCTAGGCTTTTTTTTTTTTCCCTGAGGCAACTGGGGTTAAGTGACTTGTACAGAGTCACATAGCTAGGAAGTATTAAGTGTCTCAGGCTGGATTTGAACTCAGGTCCTCCTGACTTCAGGGCTGGTGCTCTATCTACTGCAACACCTAGCTGCCCCCGTGCTAAGGCTTTGTAATAGAAAACAAAAGATGTAAAAATAATTCTAACCTTCCTCTGATTTTACCAAGATTTGGCAACATGGAGAAGTCATTTAACATCTCTGGGCCTCAATTTCCTCACCTGTAAAATGAAGGGGCTAGACTAGATGGCCCCTAAGATCCCTTCCAGCTCCAAATCTATGATTCTACCATCCCAACTGAGGTACAACGAATCACCTGGCAGCATCAGGCAGATCACCTAAGAGAAAACAGATTGATTCTTGAACATAACTCAAATATAAAATGACAAGAAAACACCATAACCCCACTCAGCCCTTCCCTTCACATCATCTCAAGTTATCTAGTGTCCACAATGGACATGGCCATCTTCCATGACACATGAGACCAGAAGATAAACAGATGTGGGCCCAAGAGCCTCCAAAATACAAATATGGGGAGCAAGTGTTCTCACCCCTGAACTGCTCAGATTGAAACGAAGAGAGTGAAAAGAGAAAAAGAAGGAACAAAAGGAGGCTGAAATCTGATAGCAGAGACCCAGGCCAGAGGTGGAGCACTGGGTCCTGATCCTGGAGTTGCCAAAGCTTCATTCGGCTTTGATGATGGCTTGAGAAGCAGTCAAAAGATGAGAAAGGAGGGGACGCCTTTGGTTTTGCTCCCATGGAATCAGTGCAATGTGACCTATACAGCAATCAGAGCATATGATAAACAAAGGTTTAAAAGAATTTAATTCAAAGTTTAAAGGTTGGAGAGGGACATGAAAATTATTTAGGAAATGCCAGAAAGATGATTTTTTTAAAGCTATTACCAGCAAATTGTTGACTACCATTTAAATAAATTTAAAAAAAATCAGCTTTTAAAATAGTACCATTTCTGGCAATAGGAAATAAAAATGTTTTCTTCCCTTGAATTAATTGATTTTAAATTTTCAAATGGAGGAAGGCTTAGAGAAAATGAAAATGTAGGAAAACTTTCTTTTCCAGTCTATAAGTAAAAAGGAAGATAAATAAATTAGCTGAATATCATAAAATTTCATATTGATTTAACTGAAAACCTCCATTTAATGTTGGTTTGTTATCAGATTTAAAATTAAATTTAAATTAAATTTAAAACCCTGCAGCGATCCTGCTTACTTTTAAAATGTGCATTTTCATTATTGAAGAAAAAGAGCTGTGTACAGATTCTGCTTCTGTCACTAACTAGCTGCTTTACCCAGAACAAGTCATCTTACCCCAAAGAAAAGTCTCAGTTTCCCCATCTGTAAAGTGAGGACCACAATCTTACATGATTTATTTGAGGAAAATACCAAACCTGGAAGCAAAGCATGTTATATACTTTACAATTCTGAGGGAATCGGTTAAATAAGTCATAATAATCACTGTTGGCTAGGGAGTTGGGGAGGGATTGTCCCCTTAATATAAAACGGTGGGGGGAAATAAACACCTGTTCTAATTATCCAGGCTGAATCAGAAATGGCTCATCTCTCAATAATTTCACAAGAATATGTTTTGATTACCTTCACTTAATAAAGCAGTAAAATTATTTTTCATTTTCTCTGCTATAGAAAGTGATATGAAATATTAAAAGTTTTGATATATGCCTCTTAAAAATGAATAGCAGCATGTGTGTGGAAGGGGAAGACAATATTGATAATATTGTGTCTTCCTAATTTTTGAAAACTGGTTTTTAACAAAGCTTACTTTAGAATTTTTGTTTTCACATCACTCATTTCCTGCTACAACCCCCAAAAAACCAGTTCAGGTGCTTCCACCTTGATTTAAAGTGATTTGATGCAAGCACAAGCCATCTCCCAGAAGACATTACAAAGCTTTGTCCAATTGGGCCCCATGAAAAGAACCCAAGAGATCATAAGGCTGTGCCCCAACCATGTTCTATAAAGCGTTCAAAGGTCAAGAATCAGAGAAGCAGATCCCAGAGGCGCAGGATTCATGGCCCCTCATCAAAATCACTTCTAACCCTAAATTGAGAGAATAATTATTGATTCATTGGGCAAGAAACTGATTGATGGATGATCATATACTGAGCACTTCCTAGGTGACCAAGCTTACAGCAAGAGTAAGGAGACAAACAGGAAGGGAAGGAAGACCTGATGCTTTTCCTCAAGGTTCTTACAACCTGTTACAAAGAAGCACAAGCAAATGAGACCGATAGTGAATTTATGGCTTGTTTCCCAAACAATGGGGATATAAGGATCTAACAGGATATCTCAAATAAAAGAAAAATGTAAATTTAACCAGGTATGGAAGTTGGAAGTACCCCCAGGAGTGTACTGATAAACATTTAACAACAGGTTTTCCAAGGGGAAAACGTATACACAGCACAGTTTTATACTTAATCTTCATTGCTGATATGTCTTCCATCACTTTCTTAAGCCCAGACAACCAACCAAACAATATGTGAAGCCCTGATTTTGTAACATTTGCCGATTTCTGAGGCAAAAATGCTCCCATAGAAATTTAGTAATCGAATCCCAATCTGAGCTGGCTCTAACACATCCCTGACTATAAATGTTGGTCCTGAAATGGCCTGAAATGGAAGGAAGTCAGTGTGGCACACCAGAAAGCACCCCCAAGCAGGGAATCAGAAGGACATAAACTCCAGTGACATTTCAGATCCTTACTGGCCACATGATCCTCAGTGACTCACTTAACCTTTCTGAAACTGGAGATAACACAACTTCTATAAGCTTTCCCATAACAGTGTTAGAAGGAGAGCATTTTGTAAATCTTGACACTTGGGCAAAAATTTCAGGAATCAATAAATAAGCATGCATTTATTAGGCACTTACTGTGGGCGAGGCTCTGGGGCGACAAGGATCAGAAAGGAAGCAGTCTCTGCTGGCTATTCTTTACTTGATTCTATTGGGAAAGATAAGTGCACATGTGAGAACATCTAAAACATATATGAGGGAAGGGGGTGGGCTGGGAAGGGTGGTCGTCCTGAAGGAGGTATTGCTTGTATTGGGTGTTGAAGGAGGCTGGAAAGTCTATGAAGAGGCTCAAGCAGCCTGATCTCTCCACCTGCTCAACTCCCTAAAGTATTTCACCATGGAGGCCCAAAACTAAAGCATCCTAGCTTTTCTCTCTGAATTCCAAACACATCCCGGCTCCCCAGACACTTGGATACAAACATTTCCATCCATTACTCTGCTTCTTCTTCCTCACCTGCTCACCACCAGTTAGCAGCCAGACTCAGGTACTGAGAGCAAAGATTCAGACAAGAGTCTCTCACCCATAACGTGAAGAAGCGAATGAGCACGACCGATATATGGGGGTGGGGGTGGGGGAATGAAGGCTTTTTTCTTTGTATGGATCACAGAGAACTGGAAAGGATTCCCTCCTTTTGGAGATGAGGAACCCAACACCCAAGGAGGTAATGGCTTTTCTCAGGTGACCCAGGTAGCAATCAGTAGCCACGCCGGGGATTTTGTGTTCTGCAGCATAGTGACATCCCGCCTCTCACCCCTCCCCTCCCGCATCCCTCTCTAAGAGGCTTAGAGCCAGGGTTAGGGAGGGATGATGGGGGCTCAAGGAGGACAGGCAGGGGGTGGGCAGATGACACGGCTAAACAGGCACTGGGCAAGTCGGGCAAATCAGAGGCTGTGAAATAACAGCTCACATTTCCACGGTGTCTAAAGGCTTCGAAATGTTATCCCTCGTGGGATCAGAGCTCTGGAGCTGCCAGGGACTTTAGAGGCTCAATTTTACAGAAAAGGAAACCGAGGTCCAGAAAAGGAGATTAAATGATTTGCTCAAGGTCACACAGGTAGTCAGTGTCACAGGCAGGACTCACAAATGGGAAGGGTTTTCCCTTTCCCCCCCATCACTAGGCTCATTAAAATAAGCCGGACCCCCACAACAACCAGGGAAAAGGAGGCAATAATGCAAGCTCATCCCATTTTACAGATGCGGAAACTGAAGCTGGAAGAGGAGACTTTGGTGAACGGTTCCCAAATTCCGCACTCTCCCCAGGGTCCCGCCCCTGCTCCCCCACAACCCTCCGGGGCCCCAAGCCCCGGCACCCTGTACTCACCGAGCCCAAAGCTGGTGCTGGCGTGGCAGGAAGTGCCCCCACTGGCCAGAGAGCCGAGGAAGCCTGGGGCCCCTCGCTGGGAGCTTCCGGGACCCCTCTATGATACCTCGGAGGTCTGCACATCTCGGTGGCTCAGATCCCCACCCAACCTGGGGAACCGAGGGGAGGGGAAAGGAGGGGAAAGGGGCCCCGAGATGGGGACGCCCCAGAGGAGGGGCGAGGCACCTGCACACAGAGGACTGGTTAGAAGGATGGAGGGAGGGACTAGAAGAGGGGATACAGAGCCAAGAAAGCCAGTTCACACAGTGACCATAGCAACACGTTAAGCCCTCCGAGTCCTGATCAACTAGTGCCCAGCCACCTACCTCCAGCCTTCTGCCAGTGGGTCAACTCCTCCTTTGGGCAGAGGTGGAGAGCTACAGGTGCTGAATAAGGCATACATTGCCACACTCTAAGACTAAGGTGTTGTTGCTCTGTTTCACTCCACGATGCTGAAGTCCAGGTAGTTTAGTAGATGGAGTCCTGGCCAAGCTTCAGGAAGCCCCACATTCCCATCATTCCTCAAACAGGGACCTCTTTCAGCCTGATTTTTAATCAGTAAAGGATGGATAATGAAAACGCTGATAGTTCCTCCCTCAAACGAGGAGGCACGTGAGGCATTTTGCAAAGCACTATATATACTCTAGCTACCCCTCATTCTAGAAGAGCCACAATCAAGCAACAAGCCTTTCACGAAAGACACAGCACGGGGGTGCCTAACCCTGGAGAAAGCAGCTTCAAAGCAGTGAAGCTGGGGGAGCTGGAAGGAAGAGGATTTAAGACAGGGACTAGAAATACCTGTATGTTAATGAGGGGCGTGGCTCATGCGAATTAGGAAAGAGGGGGAAGCCGACACCAGCTTCAGGGGTTTCCAAAGCTCCCCAGTCAATGGCTGGCAAAGTGCTGGCTGATTTTCTGAGGACTCATGAGCAGCCACTGCAGCCCAATTTGGGGGATGCCATATTATTCCATAGTCTCAATCTCCAGGCCAGGCCCCCCAGACTTGCCTCCCTCCCATCTTCTGCTTGTAAAGTTGCTTTGTTGCACCCGTGGGACTTTGTATTTGCCGTTATGAAACTTCATTTGGCAACTTTACCACTAGGAATTACAGAGGACCTGCCAACCGGTTTTGCTACAGGGAGTTTCCATATCAGGATATCCCTAGGCCTCTGAAATAATTAATAATAATAAGAGCTAACATTTGTTTGGTGCTTACTTTGTTGTACCTGTGCTAGCATTGTGCTAAGTGCTTTTGATCCTCACCACAACCCTGGGAAGTAGGTGTTATTATTAACCCCATTTTACAGATGAGGAAATTAAGGCAAAGGTTAAATGGCTTGCCCAGGGTCAATCAATCAAAACACATTTATTAAATATGTGAAACTGAATTTGAATTCAGACTCTAGACCCAACACTTTATCCACCAAACCTCACAAGTAGAAGAAAATTTAAAAATATATATCCCAGTAATAACAAGACAACTATGACAACAGAAAACCCAAATACAAATTAGATTTAAAAGATTTCGCTCCAAATGTCAGTCTATTATCAGAAAGCCTATCAACTCTTTAAGCCAGGATACCTCCTGAAATCTTTGGAGTCAACTAGCTAAAATAAAAACATAAAGATTCCAGATTGTGAATAGGTTCGATAGCCCAGCCAAGGCAGACCACCAGGCTTCAGGGGCCTACAAGGGCACTTTATTGCCATGTGGAAGTTAACTCATGAGGTAGTTCTCTCATAAAAAGCTAGATCCAACTGTGACTTCCTCCTTGGGATTCTTGAGAAATGGCCTCTCACAAGGCTTGCCTAGATGGTGGAAGCTCTGGGCAAAGGGACCACAGAGTGACAATGACTGGGTTGCCCTGATAGAAGCAAATTCCACTGATCTCTTCCAGGTAACCAAAGCTCAAAGAGGAGGATCTCAGGTGTCTTCCTCAATTTCTTCTCATTTCAGCCTTACATAAGAAATTTATTAATCAAGAAACCCAAGAAAACTTTTATACAAAGTGATGCAGAGGAAAATGAGCAAAACCATAACATAAAGGGAAAAAAGTATAAAGACTAAGAAGAACTCAAGTCAATGACAATCATGACTCCAGAAGACCCGGGGTGAAGCCTGTTTCCCACCACTTAGGAGAGATGTGATGGCCTAGAGGTGCCAAATGAGACAAGTTTTCAGCCACAGCCAATGCGTGAATTTGTTTTAATTGATTATACTCACTTGTTATGGGAGAGGAAAGGCTTTTCTTAAGAAAAGGGGGTGGAGTTGTAAAAGAGCAGTTAGAGGAATGCAAAAAATGGACAAGTATCAAGGAAACATTCAAAATACATCAGAGAAAGAAATTCAAAAAGGGACTGAGACAAACAGGACAGTACTGATATAGTGTTAAAATGCAATCTGTATTCAAAAAATAAACTACCTAATATTTGCAGTTTCATACAATCTTCTTTTTCTGTCTTTTATAGATGGAAATATTCATGTCTGGAAAGTTCATTATAAAAAAAGAAATTCTTAAAACATATGGAGTATTCTCGCTAGAGGTGGTAGACTACAAATGCAGAACAAGGCTAGTACCATCTAACATGATTGGTTTGTGGATTTTTCCCCCCTTAACTGTATTTCTTTAACTTGTATAGGGAAGATTCTGTTAATGCAAGGAAGGACTTGAGAGAAGTGACAGAAATTATGGTTTAATATAGGAAACAAAATGAGATGAAATTCTTGGATAAAATGAGAGTTCACTTCACGAAGCAGTCATCAAGCCATAGTCTCCTTCTTCCTTCAGGAGAGAGACATCCCTAGAGGGTGCCAACTTTAGCATAGCTGGTCACTGGATGGTCCTAAAGGATGGTGATGATGCCTGCCCAACTCTCTGGCAATCTTTTCCTGGACTCCTTGTGGAACTCTTGATTTGTACTGCTCCTATCATTACCCTGATTCTCTGTGAAAATACTTTTCATAAAGTATGCTTGCTTGTTTTGTTAATGCATTAATTTTTACTTTCAGCATTTTATCAAGACTTTACTCTGACACTAATTGATTTTATAGTCTTGTCCAGTAATGATTTCTCCAAATTTCTGATTTCTCAACTATTAAATGATAGGGTAGTGAATAAGTGGGGTTTTTAAGATCCCTCCTTAAGAAGTCTGGAATGTTATTACCACGTGATTTAAATCTCATCGAAATGACCTATTTTTTTATGATCTTGGGCAAGCCAAATTGGGGATGATAATAGCATTTATCTCACACTGTTGCTGTGAAAAGCAAAAGCATTCTATAAAGCACTTTGCAAATCCTAAAAAACTTGATAAATAGGAACTATTCTATATCTCCTATGTATCTATACAAGTTCATATTATCTTCACCATTATAATGTAAGCTCCAGGATGATTTCTGAAAAGCATGGAAAGACTTACATGAACTGATGCCAAGTGAAGTGGACAGAACCAGAAGAACATTGTATACATAGTAACAACAAAACTATTACATGAAGTGAACTCTCATTTTACCAAATCAGATCACATGTGATGGACTTGGCTCTTCTCTGAAATTAGGTGATTCAAAATAATTCCAAAAGACTTAGGATGGAAAATGCCATCTGCATTCGGAGAAAGAACTATGAAGACTGAATGTGGACTGAAGCATATTTTCACTTTTCTTTATTTGTTTGCTTTTTCTTTCTTGTGCTTTTTTCCCTTTTGGTCTGATTTTTATTCTACAACATGACAAATATGGAAATAACCATTGTGACTAGTTGACGAGAGAACCACAAAAAGAACAGAGGGGGAAAAGGAAATCAATTTCTCTCTTTCTCTCTCTCTCTTTTCCTCCCTTTTTTCTTTTACCTCTCTCCCTCTCTCCATCTCTATGTCCTGTCTCTCTGTGTCGGTCTATCCATCTGTCTCTTCCCTAAGTTAAATCTGATGGCACTGATCACCTGGCCTGACCAACAGAGGAAATCACTTGGGTCCTCACTCAATAGATGAAAGGGTTCCTCACTTCGGGTTTCATTTTGTCTGCTTAGCTCTTCCTTACTCACTATCCAGAATTTCTCCCATCTCAGTCCTAAAGCAGAGCTGGCACCCACAACATTTCTCCTTACTCCAGCTGAAAAATCAGGTCAGGCTTGCAAATCAGAAATCCTGCTCTGGGGGAAAGGAAGATACTGATGGCCAAGAGAACTTTGGACACACAGTTCACTCTCAATTACAGCCCCAGGTGTTAGGGGATGGAGGCAAAAACACAGCTTATCATAGAAAAGATGACGTGTTAGGAAAAAGAAGTGAATGAGACTTGCAGAAGGGCCTCAACCAGCAGGAGCACACAAGGAAAATTCATTCTCAACAAGTCTATGATTTGAACAGTAAATGATAATTTGTTTCTTTGCTCCTGGAACAAAGGGTTCAGAGGAAACATAAATGTTGTATTTGGATCTCAAAACTATTCATAAACCAAAACTTTGTAGGCTTAAAGAAGAGTAGGAATTTGAGAGAAATAAAAGAAAGTTTTACTGCAGATAAAATAGGATAAGGTTCCTAGTCACAGGACAAACCAATGCTTCTCCCTCACCTTTCAACAGGTATGGACAGACAGAAATCTCATTCTTAAATAAAAGTGGCTGTTACATGAATGGAAAAATACTGTCCCTGTGCCCACGTTTTCAGCACTCATCCCTTCTGCTCTGCCTGTGAGGAAGATGTACATCTTTCAAACTGGGATGAGTTGGCTACCTTTATCTTTCCCCAGAAGTCAATAATTATGCTCCATTTCCAGAATCCCCAATTTTCTCTGACTCCTTCCACCTTCAAACCTAGACAAACCCTCCTGTCATATAAAGTACCTTTCCCATTTCTCCCCTTTTCCCTACCAAGCAATTGGTACAACCAGCCAACATCTCCCTGGTACCCAAACTTCTTTTGAACTGCCTATAAGTATCTCACATCACCAGTTACTGTCAAGCCCTATGGCCTTTTTCCTCTATCCTTATTTTTCATGAGATCTTTTCCATCCCTTTGTGAGCTACTGCACTATTCTGAATACACTGCTGGGGATTATGCTGGAAAAAATGGTGATATGGACATCAGCCCCAACTCTGCCAGGTATTTAGCAGCTCTCTTTCACAGCTTAACATGTCTAAGCCTTA
Source organism: Sminthopsis crassicaudata (assembly GCF_048593235.1). Classification (NCBI taxonomy): domain Eukaryota; kingdom Metazoa; phylum Chordata; class Mammalia; order Dasyuromorphia; family Dasyuridae; genus Sminthopsis; species Sminthopsis crassicaudata. The sequence goes on from NC_133623.1 coordinate 27,874,146, forward strand.
GGTTCCTCAGACATAAGCTGAAAGCAATAATACTAGTAAGATTTACTCAAAGGTATGGCTGGGAGAAAACAGCTTATAAATCACATGTATCACTTCTGAGAATGAATATATATCTAAAATTTTCTAACAGACCATAATCTAAACACAACATTCTTTCACCCTTCTGGAGGAGGGGACCCAATTTTATATCAATAATCTTTCTTCTGAATTCAAACTGAATAACAACCACCAGTCTTTTCTACTGGGTTACACACACAAAAAAGAATCTTAGTCACAGTTTTCAAGGAACTTCCCATTAGCTTGCTTTTCATCTTCCTCTCAATCTCTAAGTGGATATCTCTGAAAGTTGGTCTTCTCCCCATTCTTCTCTCTTCACACACTGTTCCCTCAGACAACTCATTGCTTCCCATGATCCCATGCTCATTCCTTCCCTCAACTGAGTGTCTTCTTTTCTTTCCTGCCCCTCCCTGCCAAGCTGAAGAAGGCCATGTCCAACTGTATTTAGACAATTCCATGCATTGATTCATTACCTCAAATTTAACATTCCTTATTATTGTTCTGTAAGAAATGACCAACAGGAGGAATACAGAGAGGCTTGGAGAGACTTACATCAACTGATGCTGAGTGAAACGAGCAGAACTAGGGGATCATTATACACTTTAACAATGACACTGTACGAGGATGTATTCTGATGGAAGTGGATATCTTCAACATAGAGAAGAGCTAATTCATTTCCAATTGATCATTGATGGACAGAATCAGCTACATCCAGAAAAGAAACACTGGGAAATGAGTGTAAACTGTGAGCATTTTTTTTTTTTTGTTTTTTTGTTTTTCTTCCCAGATTATTTTTACCTTATGAATACAATTCTTCCTTTGCAACAACAACAACAACAAAATTCGGTTCTGCACATATATATTGTACCTAGGATATACTATAAGATATTTAATATGTATGGGAATGCCTTCCATCTAGGGAAGGGGGTGGAGGCAAGGAGGGGAAAAATTCGGAACAGAAGGGAGTACAAGGGATAATGTTGTAAAAAAAAAAAATTACCTATGCTTATGTACTATCAAAAAATGTTATAATTATAAAAATTAATTTAAAAAAGTAAAAAATAAAAAATAAAATAAATAAATAAAATTAAAAAACAAAATTTAACATTCCTAAAACCCAAATTTATTGCCTTCCAATCCAAACCTCTTCAACTTTCTTGGCCCACTATCCCACTCATCCCAGTTCAAAAACAGTGGAGCATTCTTGATTTTTTCCTTCTCTTTCATTCCCTGTGACATGGTCACCAAGTCCTACTAATTTGTCCTTCAAAATGTCCCTCACACCCATCCTTTCTCCTCTGGTTCATGTTGCCACTCCCCAAATCCAAGCCCTCATCACCTCCAGGTTTTCTCCCTTACAATCCATAATGCAGCTACTTTGGCTGCTCTATCTTCAGGGTTTTTAGTGCATTTCAAATTTTATAAAATGCACTACATGTTGTCTCATTTACTCCCACTAACTCATACATAATGGATGTGAGTAGCTCTGTTAAGTCTGGTCTGCTACCTCCCACACACTGAAGTGCTCCCAGAAGACTATTACAATATCCTGCTCACAGGATGGCCCATAGGTATTAGGGACTGTTGCCTCCTACAAATAAGCTACAAAAAAAAAAAAAAAAAAAAAAAAAAGATAAGTGATAAGGGAGAGGGGAAAGGGAATAAGCATTTATACAGCAATTTACATAAATACCAGCAACTTTGCTTTATAAATATTCTATCATTTAATCTTCAAAACAATCCTGTGAGATAAATTATTATCTCCATTATACAGTTGAGGCAACTGAGGCAGACAGAGGTGAAGTGACTGGTCCAGGGACAACACATCATAAGTATCTTGAGGCCATATTTAAACTCCAGTCTTCCTGACTAGAAACCTAACACTCTTATCCACTGGACCAAGATAAATCTAAAAGCAAAGATGGCAAAATTTATTTGAACTTATCATTTTATATGACCCTTCTCTTACTGGGAAGCTGCCTGATCTAACTGAACTGTATCATCATGGAACAGAATTGATAATAATAATAATATATTATTATCACATTAATTATTTAATCATTCAATTAATTATTTTAATCAATTGATTTAATCATTAAATTAATTTAAAAGGTCACTTCATTAATTAGCTCAATTGTTCATTTATGTGTTGATTATTGGTTAGTTAGTTAATTAAATATTAATTAATACATATTTAAGTAATTTAATTATATTAAAATAATTAGTTGAGTTTAGATTAAGAGAAAAACCGTTGAATTATCCATAAGTATGGGTGTTCTTTAAAAGCCTGTTCCAGATAAATAGCCAAAATAGACTTGGGTTGGAAAATGCCATCCACATCCAGAGAGAAATCTATGGAGACTGAATGGTAAATCAAAGGATAGTATTTTCACTTTTTTGTTTCTTTGCTTTTTTTCTTTCTCACTTTTTTTCCCTTTTGGTCTGATTTTTCTTTTTCTTTCTTTCTTTTTTTTTTTTTTTTTTTTTGAGGCTGGGGTTGTGACTTGCCCAGGGTCACACAGCTAGGAAGTGTTAAGTGTCTGAGACTAGATTTGAATTCGGGTCCTCCTGAATTCAAGGCTGGTGCTCTATCCACTGCATCACCTAACTTCCCCCCGTCTGATTTTTCTTGTACAATATAAGAAATATGGAAACATGTTTAAAAGAATTGCAAATATTCTTTAATCCAGCACTATCTCTACTGGCTCTGTATCTCAAAAAGATCACAGGGGAGGGAAAAGGACTCACATGTTCAAAAATACTTATAGCAGCTCTTTTTGTAGTGTCAAGGAACTAGAAATTGAGTGCAATGGCTGAATACATTATGGTATATAACTGTAATGGAAAATTATTGTTCTATGAGAAATTATGAGCAGACATTTCTTTTTTTGTGTTTTTTTATTTTGATCTGATTTTTCTTTGCGGCATGACAAATATGAAAATATTTACAAGAATTGTATATGTTTAACCTATATCACATTACTTGCTATCTTGAGGACAGGGTAGTAAGTAAGAGAAGGAGAAAAATTTAGAACATAGTCTTATAGAAACAAATATTGAAAATTATTTTTACATGTATTTGGAAAATAAAATACAACTGAAATTTTTGAAAAATTAAAAAATAGCCAATGCTATTTTCATGCAAGTATGTAGTGATGGTGAAGTTTAGAATGTGTAGATGTTTCGAGAGTTTATATACACACCTTCATATATATATTTATTTATATATTTACACACACACACACACACACACACACACACACACACACATGTATGGGGGAAGAGAGAAAGAGAGAGAATGAAACCTGATGCTTTCATCATATATCTGATACAGTTGAAACAAAGAAAGCAAGGCTATACACTAGAACCTGGTGAGACAAGATAAAGAGCCAGAAACTAGTATTCAAGGGAAGAGTGCTGAAGGCAGATTGTAAGTATTTACTGACTGATTTGTTGAAGGCATAAAACAAAGCCAGCAAATGAACAGAAAAGCAGCCTAAGAGACAAGACAGCATCCAAAAGGAAGCTTGACTGAAGGCAGGAAATTTTATACATTCTACCTCCCTCTACCAGCAGGTACCAATGACTGCTCTTCCTGGGGAGATACAACCTGGGGATTATAAGTACTAACTTCCTCCATTTAGCAGGTCATAATGATGAGGTTTAGATTTAGGGAACCAAAATGAAATTAGGATTTCTGGTGGTCAGGTTGTTAAATGATAAGGTCTAGTGGCAGGTTCAGGGAACCAAATGGAGAGGTTTGGCTCCCCTGACTTGGGATTTGACACAAGGGTTTTGGGGACTTTCTTCTAGTGGCGCAGAGGTTCTCCATAAAAGAATTTACAGAACTGAAAACCTATATTGATAAAAGAGGTTAATTATAGGGATTGGGAAGTAAGGTTAGAAATCATGACAGAGAGGCATAAAGTCTGGTTAGGAAATAGATGAGGATAAAGAGAGAATGGCACTGGAGAGAGTACTCCAGTGGACAGAGGTTCCTTGGCACAGCATGGCATAGTATATATAGCATGGCATGTTTGGAACCTCTGCAAAGAGAGCGTTTTAGTTTGGCTCTTTTATAATGAGAGCTTTGGCTACAAGCTGAAAGGGGCTAGTGGGTGGAATCCCAAGTTGGCTCCTGGCTAGGTTTCAGCTTGAGCTGGAATTTGAATTGAATTCAATGAGTTTCAGGACTGAGCCAATCCCACCCAGATAACAAGGATGAAACTGTTTGCCCTTCCGGGCAGGGTCCCTCACTAGGCAGAGTTGAAGGAGATTTTCTACTTCAAGGATTTTCAGAGTTTTGGGGTCCCCTTTTCAATAACAAATCAATTTTATAAAACAGGAAAGTGAGGCAGAAAGAGTTTAAATGACTTATCCAGTGTCACATAACTAGAAGACAAATGTAAGGTTCAAAGGTTTCTTGATTCCAAACCTAAAGCTCTATCCACTGTACTCCAAAGCTGCCAAGAATGGGCCCTCAACAAGTTACATAATAATAATGACTACATTTATGCAGTGATATGGGGAAACAAAGCACTGTATGTGTCGATGTGAAGCAGGAAATCTAATTATCTTCCCAATTTTTCAAGAGGAAAAGAAAAATCAGAAGTCAAGGGACTTGCCTATGGTCAAAAAACTAATAAGCAGAAATTGTACTTGAATGCAGATCTTTTGAATTTAAATCCTGAGATTTCTTCCTACTGCTTGTACAAGGAAGTGTGAAAGAGAAGCTCAGAACCTGCCCCTAAAATCAAACTGGGGACATCCAAAACAAGGGAACCAACAGCTAGCTAACAATAAAGGCCACACCTGGTCAGTGGCCAATAAGCAGCACAGAGGGAACACCAGCCTGCAGGCAGCCATCACTGGGCTCAGGGAAGCAGAGGAGGCATTTGTTATATGCTTATAAAATAGAATTGACTGAGAGGCAGATTTAGAGCTGGGTCCTTGGTAAGAGAGTGTGGCCTGGGGAGCGGGGTGACATTCCAAGGGAGAAAGAAAAGGCGAGCATCTGAGAGAAGGAAAGAAGGTTTGCACTAAGTTTAAAAAAAAAAAAAAAAAAAAAGGCAAGGGCATATCTGGGGAAAGTGAGTGAACCAGGATATAGTTTAGTTGTTTAGAGAGAATTTGAATTTTTAAGGAAGTGAAGAGGCAGTTATGAACAAAGCCTAAGGGGGAAAGCGCCAAGCTATAGTGGAAAGAGTTGCTGGAAATGGTGTCAGGAAGCTCAGGGACTTCCCAGCTGTGATGCCCTGAGCAAGTTCTGCAGCCTAGCTGATGCCAGTATGCTTATTTATAAGCTGAGGTTCCATTAAAGTCTCTTCTAGCTCTAAATGCAATAGCCCAGTATAGCCAAAAGGAATCAGAAATAGAGGAATGGAAGCCAGGGAGGAACAAAAGAATGAGGGAAAGCCTCCGGATTTGTGACAGGAACTGTGGCAGAGAGGACTAGAAGTCAGGCTCTTAAGTCAAGAAAACACCAGCTATGTTACCATGGGTGAGTCATTTCAAATTTCAGTGAAAAGTGAACTCATTCCCATGTCTTTAGGAAAGCCTCAAGAAAAACAATAAATCATATTGCTTTAAGGTTTACATCATGCTTACACAAAATACCTTATTCATTAAAGTTGTTCTAAGTATTATTATTTCTTCTACAGCTCCTAGAGGTCAGATACAGTTAGCAAGTTTTAGAACTTAGACATAAACTTATTTTGTCTCTAAGAGTACTAAGCACTTACTACCAGCACCACAAATCACTTTCTCCAACATTTGTTCATGGACCAACCATTCAATCTTTCTTTTTCTCTCTTTTCTTTCTCTTTTTCCCAATTCCCTTTCTGGTTTTTTATCCCACTCTTTTCAGTTATGTATGTGCTTTTCTCTGGTACTATCAGCCCCTCTCAAATTACCCAGCAAGTATAAAACCATCTCCACAGGAAGCAGGCACACACAGATCACCTTTCCCGACATCAGAGAAGAATTAAAGGTGAGTCATCAATTGGAAAGCACTGCCAAGCACATCTAATAAGAAGAAAAGTGACTTAGGATCAAGTACCTGGACAACTATTCCTTTTACAAAACCTCATAAGACAAAGGGCTAAAACAAAAATCTATTATGCATCAACTGAAGTAAAAAACAAAAAAAACAAAAAAAAAAAAAAAACAGCAAAACAGGGATTGCCATCATGATTTCAAACAAAGCATAAGCAAAAAACCAGACTTAATTAAAAGAAATAAGAGAAACGACATTTTGCTAAAAGGTACCATAGACAATGAATATCAATACTAAACATATATGCAACCAAACGGTGTAGCATCCAAATTATTTTTTGGGGGGGGCAATTTAATCATTTTATTAAGAAGGCCAATAGGTTATTAAATTTAAAAGGATGGTCATTTGGTAATTTCTTTTAGACCAAAAACAAACTCTTCATCAAGGGTTTCTTGAGACTTATGAGGGGAGACAATGTGAAAGGAAAAATGGAGAAATGGACAATGCTTGAAAAAAATCAAAGGAGGCAATCCTCTTTGATAACTTTTGTATTCAAATTCTTAAAGGAAAAAAATAATGATTTATACAAGGAAACACCAGAAAATCTATGCTGGTGGGGGACCTCAACTTTTTTTCTCTCAAAATGATATAAATTGAACCATAAAATAAACAAGAAAGAAGTTAAGGAGATGAATAGAATTTTAGAAAATCCTCTGGACAAAACTGAAAGGGTATAGAAAGGAGTATATTTTTTTCCTCAGCAATACATGATACCTTTACAAAAAGCGACCATATATTGGGGCATAAAAACTTCACAACCAAATTCAGAAAAACAGAAATGTTAAATGCATCCTATTCACACCATAACTTATTAAAATTATATTTAGAAAATTATGTATTCATTGTTGGTGGAACTGTGAACAGATCCAGCCATTCTGGAGAGCGATTTGGAACTATGCTCAAAAAGTTATCAAACTGTGCATACCCTTTGATCTGGCAGTGTTACTACTGGGCTTATATCCCAAAGAGATTTTAAAGGAGAGAAAGGGACCCACATGTGCAAAAATGTTTGTGGCACTCCTTTTTGTAGTGGCAAGAAACTGGAAACTGAGTGGATGCCCATCAACTGGAGAATGGCTGAATAAATTGTGGTATATGAATGTTATGGAATATTGGATGATTTCAGAGAGGCCTGGTGAAACTTACCTGAACTGATGCTGAGTGAAATGAGCAGAACCAGGAGATCATTGTAAGTGGCAACAAGACTATACAACAATAAATTCTGATGGACATGGTTCTCTTCAATAGTGAGATGATTCAAACCAGTTCCAATTGTCCAGTATTGAAGAGAGCCATTGACACCCAGGGAGAGGACCGTGAGAGCTGAGTGTAGAACACAACATAGCAGTCTTACTCTTTCTGTTGTTTCCTTGCATTTTGTTTTCTTTCTCAGTTTTTTTTTCTTCTTGATCTGATTTTTCTTGTGCAGCAAGATAACTGTATAAATATGTACACATATATTGGATTTACCATGTATTTCAACATATTTAACATGAATTGGATTACTACCATCTAAGGGAGGGGGTGGAGGAAGGAGGGGATAATTTGGAACAGAAGGCTTTTCAAGGGTCAATGTTGAAAAATTACCCATGTATATGTTTTGTAAATAAAAAGCTTTAATAAAAAAAATAAACAATTATTTTCTTTTTCAAAAAAAAAAAAAAGAAAAAATGTATTCCTAAAGAATGAGTAAGTAAAGAACATATCATAAAAATAATAAATAATTTCATTAAAGAGAATGACAAAAATGAGACAACAGACACAAATATATGAGATACAACCAAAGCAGTACTTAGGAGAAATTTTAGATATCTATATGCTTACATCAATAAAATATAGGAAGAGCAGATCAGTGAATCAGGCATGCAACTAAAAAAATAGAAAATGAACAAATTTTAAATCCCCGATTAAACACCAAATCAGAAAGCCTAAAAATAAAATAAGAGATTAATAAAAACCAAATGTAAGAAAACCATTGAACTAATAAATAAAATTAGAAGCTGGTTTTATGGAAAAACCAATATATTACATAAGCCATGGTTAATTTGATTAAATAAAAGAAGAAAGAAGAAAACCAAATTACCAGGATCAAAAATAAAAAGGGTGAATTCATCATCAATTAAGAGGAAATTAAAGCAATTACTAAGAGCTATTTGAACAATTAAATGCTAATAAATCTGACAAGCTAATAAAATGGATAAATATTTTAAAAATATATAAATTGCCTGCTTCTGTTAAATGAAGAGGAAATAGAATACTGAAATAACTCTGAGAAAAAGAAATTGAATAAGCCATAAATGCACTCCTTAAGAAATAATCCCCAGGACCAGATGGATTCACAGTGAATTCTACCAAACATTTACAATTAATTCCAATACTGTATAAACTGTATGGAAAAACAGACAAATATTTCTTCATATTAACAAAGATCCAACAAGAAAAGATAGAGAAATACAATATACTTAAGAATCACCCTACCCAGACAAACCCAGGAACTATATGAAAACAAATATAAAATAATTTTTATACAAATAAAGTCAGATCTAAACAACTAAAGAAATATTAATTGTTCATGGTCAGGCTAAGTCAACATGATAAAAATGACAATGACCAAAATTATTTCATAAAACTAGAAGAAAAAAATAACAAAATTCATAGGAAGAACAAAAAAATCAAGAATTTCAAGAGAATAAATGAAAAAAAAAAGTGAAAGAAGGTGGCCTAGAAGTAGCAGATCTCAAAAACTGTATTACAAAGTAGTAATCATCAAAACAATATGGTACTTGCTAAGAAATAGAATGATAGGTCAGTGAAGTATACAATAAATAGCAGTAAATGACCATAGTAATTTAATATTTGACAAATCCAAAGACCCAAGATTTTGAGGCAAGAAATCACTATTTTACAAAAATTTCTAGGAAACCTTGAAAGTAGTTTGGTAGAAACTAGATATAGACATCATCTCACAATGTATATTGGGGTAAGGTAAAATGGGCACATGATTTAGATACAATGCATGATATCATAAGTAAATCAGAGAAGCACGCAATAATTTGCCTGTCAGATCTATGGATAAGGGAAGAATTTATGACCAAATAAGTGATAGAGAACATTATGAGATGTAAAATGGATAATTTTGATTACATTAAATAAAAAAGATTTCTGTACAAATAAAACCAATGTAGCCAAGATTAGAAGGGAAGAAGGAAAGTGGGAAAACATTTTTACAGCAAGTTTCTATGATAAAGGTCTCATTTCTCAAATATCTAGAGAACTGGATCAAATTCTTAAGAATACAAGTCCTTCCCCAATTGAGAAATGGTCAAAGGATATAAACATTTTTCAGATCAAGAAACCAAAGTTATTTATAATCATATGAAAACATGCTCTAAATCACTAACTGATGTGTGAAATGGTACCTCATATCTATCAGATTGGCTAACAGGACAAAAAAGGAAAATGCCAAATGGAGGGGATGTGGGAAAATTGGAACACTAATGCACTGCTGGTGGAGTTATGAACCGATTTAGCCATTCTTTTTTTTTTTCCTTAGACTGGGGTTAAGTGATTTACCCAGGGTCACACAGCTAGGAAGTGTTAAGTGTCTGAGAGCAGATTTGAACTCAGGTCCTCCTGAATTCAAGGCTGGTGCTCTATCCACTGCACTACCTAGCTGCCCCCTGATTTAGCCATTCTTAAAAGCAATTTAGAACTATATTCAAAAGGCTATAAAACTGTGCATATCCTTTGATCCAGCAATACTACCACTAGGTCTCTACCCCAAAGTTATCAAAGAAAAAAATGGAACATATGCACAAAAATATTTATAGCAGTTCTCTTTGTGGTGGCAAAGAATCGGAAATTCTTTCATGCCCATCAGTTGGGAAATAGCTGAACAAATTGTGGTATATGACTGGGATGGAATACTATTGTACCATGAGAAATGACAAGCAAAATACTCTCAGAAAAACCTGGAAAGATTTACATGAACTGATGTAAGGTGAAGTGAACAGAATCTAGAGAATACTGTACATAGAAACAACAATATTGTATGATGATCAATTGTGAATCATAGTTTTAGTTATTTTAGCTTTCTCACTCTTCATGAACCTATTTGGAATTTTTTTGGCAGAGATAATAGAGTGGTTTGTCATTTCCTTCTCCAGCTGATTTTACAGATAAGGAACTAAGGTAAACAGGGTTAAGTGACGTGCCCATGGTCACATAGCTAGTAAGTGTCTGGGCCCAGATTTGAATTCATGAACATGAATCTTCCTGATTCCAAGCTCATCACTCCAAACACTGTGTCACCTGGCTTTTCCATGAATGACAGCAATATAATAATCTAAAATAATCCTAAAGAACTCAGGATGAAAAATTCCACTCAATTCCAGAGAAGTCAGAATCTGACCAAAGCTTACTTTTAAAACTTTACCTTCCTTCCTTCCTTCCTTCCTTCCTTCCTTCCTTCCTTCCTTCCTTCCTTCCTTCCTTCCTTCCTTCCTCCCTCCCTCCCTCCCTCCCTCTTTCTCTTTCTTTCTCTCTTTCTTTCTCTCTCTCTCTCTCTCTCTCTCTCTCTCTCTCTCTCTCTCTCTCTCTCTCTCTCTCTCTCTCTCTCTCTTTCTTTCTTTCTTGTCAGTGATTTCTCTTGTTACTATTTTTCAATCATGTGTCCCTCTCCATGACTCAATTTGGGGTTTTCTTGGAAGAGATGCTGGAATAATTTGCCATTTTTTTCTCCAGTTCATTTTATAGATGAGAAAACTGAGGCAAATAGGATTAAATTATTTGCTCAGGGTCACACAGCAAAAAAGTATCTAAAGCTGTATTTGAACTCATGAAGATGAGTCTTCCTGATTTCAGGCTCAGTGCTCTGTGCAATATGGGATCACCTACCTACTCCATGTGTCTTCTTTTGCAATATAGCTAAAATGTTGACCTCAAGGGAAGAAGATAATTTGGAGCTCACAATTTGAAAATACGAATGTTAAAAATTTTTGTTTACATGTAATTGAGGAAAAAAAAAGTTAAATTAAATGTACAAAAAAAAAATGGACCCAGTACAAGCATCCTGCTGAAGGTAAAAACCAGTATACCAAAATGCAAACTTCACAAGTCTAAAAATTCCAGGTCAATCTTTCCTCTCAGGAAAGTAGTCTTCACGTGACAGTTCTGATTAATACAAAAGAATCCAATTAATACATTTGAAAATGCTATTTGATATGTTTTTGAAAATAAAAGGCTTTAATTTTAAAAAGGGAAAAATGCTATTTGATTCAATGAATACCATTTTTGAATAGCAGGTTTTTGTTTATCCCTGTCTCCAAACAAGTTTGATGAATATTTATTCAATAATTAACAATTAATGTTGGGCTGGTGAGGTAATTCAACAAATATTCTCAGGCAGGAAAACTTGAGTTCAAATGTAGGCAAACCTTTCTTTGACTCAATTTCCTCATCTGTAATAGGGACCTCCCACGTTGCTGTGAGAATCAAATAAACTATCAGTTTTTAATATTAATCAGTCTTAATACTTAGAACATTGGTACTGAGTAGGTTCTATGTCCATGTTAGCTATTATTATTCTTATAGATCAAGATCTCTAACAACTACTCCTTTTACAGAACTTAAGATAAGTAGCCTGTTGAAACAAAAAAACCAAATATACAGAAACTACAAACTTGTTAAATCTAAAAGTTCCTGTTTGAGCCTTCCTCTCAAGGATTTCTCATGTAAGGATTGATTCCTATAAGAAACAGTCCAATTAGGATTTAATACATATTTTACCATATATAACATATATTGGATTACTTGCCATCTAGGGGAGGGCAGTGGGGGGAAGGAGGAGAAAATTTGGAACGCAAGGCTATGCAATGATCAATGTTGAAAAATTATCCATGCATGTTTTGGAAATAAAAAAAATTAAAAAAAAAAAAAAGAAAGAAAGAAAGAAATAGTCTGATTAATGGATTCTAAAATAGTGTTTGGCTTGATCAACCATTCCCAGACTAGGTCTGTGCCTTATACTGTTATGTCCCCAAATGTGTTTGTCTGATGAATATTTAATCAATATAATTATTGATTAAATAATCATTCAATAATTAATAACATTTAGTTAATAATAATTAATTATGTTTAATTAATAACTGCAGTGAGGTGTAGTGGATTGAACACTTGGACTGAGGTCAAAAGCCCCCGGGTTCAAATTTGGCCTGAGATACTTACTAGCTGTGTATCAGTGGACAAAACATTGAACCTTTTTTTGCCTCAGTTTCTTCATCTGTAAAATGGAGATATTCAGAGCACCTATCTCTCAAGAGTTTTCTGAGGATTAAATGAGACAATAATTATAAAGCTCTTAGAATAGGCCATCTCCATAGCAGGTACTACATAAATATTACCAATAATTTCATGATTATGATTGTTATTACTTAAGATCAAGCACTAATACAACTGCTCATTTTATAGAATATGGTACAAGTGTCTTGCTGAAAGAAAAAAAATCAGTACAACAAAAGGCAAAATTTACAAATTTAAACATTCCAAGACCTATCCTCTCAAGAAATGATTATTTATGTGATGTCCCTCTCATATGAAAGCACCCAGTAATGAATTTTAAAATACTATCTAGGTTCAATAAAATGAATTCCCAGATACCAGGCATATCTTTATACTTCTCTGTCCCCAAATGTATTGCCATGACATATTTAATCGATAATGAATCCATCATATTGGAGCAGGGAGGTGGTACAGTGCAAAGGGCACTAAGCCTGGCATGAGGAGAACTGAGTTCAAATTTGCCCTCAGGCATTTACTGGTTGTGTGAACCTGGGTAAAATCACCCAGCCTTTATTTCCCTCAGTTTCCTCATGTGTGAAAAAGATAATATTAGCTCCAAGGTCCCAGGGTTGTTCTGAGGAGCAAATGAAATAATTGTAAAGCTCTTAGAACAGGGCATGGTCTGTAGCAGACATTATGTAAATGTTGGTGATCATTACTATATCATCATTATTATTAGCATTACTACAGCTGCTACTGCTGCTACTTAGGATAAAGTATTATGCCAAGTACTCCTTTACAGAAGCTAGAACAAGTATCTTGGAGTAAGTAAAAAGCGGTACAACAAAATGCAAAATTCACAAACAGAAAAATTCCAGGATGGCTGTTTCTCTCAGAAAGTATTTTTCATATGATAGCTTTTCTCTTTAAGAAAGCATTGAATTAAAATATTGAAAATAGGTTAAATAACAATCAAACTCAAATAACAGGCATACATATGCCTATTCCTTATACTGCTATGTCTCCCAGATGTATAGGTTTCATTAATATTTGATCAAAAATTACTGATTTTAATTTATTTAAATTCTTGAGATATAAATTAGCTAGGACTATAAAATAAAAATATTTCACTAACATTTAATTGATAATATTAGGGTAGCAGGGTGGTGGAGTGGATAGGGCGTTTGGCTTGGAGTCAAGAGCTGAGGTGAAATCTGGCCTAACTCTGTGATTCTGAGGTAGTCGCTGAAACTGTCTGCCTCAGTTTCCTTATCTGCGAAATAAAGATAATAAAGCACCTACTGCTATTGTTCTGAAATCTCCTGAGATAACAATTGGTAACTCAAATTGGTGCCAGGTGCATAGTAGGTACAAGAGAAATAGGAGCTAGTGTTATTATCCTTATCCATTAGGATCCAGTACCAGGAAACTATTCCTTTCATGGAATGTAATGCAAGTGTCTTGCTGAAAGTAAAAATCCAGGACATCAAAATCCCAAATTCATAACTCTCAAAATTCCTGGATGCCTTTTCCTTTTAAGAAGGAATTCTTCATGACAATTCTTTCTAATAAGAAAGCATTCAATGAAGTGCATTTAAATGCTATATGGTTCAATAACAAAGAATGTCCAATAACAGGCCCTTATTCTGCTGTGGTCCCAAATGGGTTTAATTAAAGCAATTTATATTTAATAAATTTTAATCCATAATGATTTAAAGTAATATGTTCAAATTAATATTTACTTGATATTAGCAAGGTAGCACAGTGGAGACAGTGCTTGGTCTGGAGTCAGGAAAACACACATTCCAATAAGACCTCCAACGCTGACCAGCTCTGTGATTCTGAACAAGTCACTGAACATCTCTTTGCCTGCATTTCTTGAATTATAAAATGAAAATAATAAAAAATACCTACCTTCCCAGGTGGTTTTAAGGAAGATCAAATGAGATAATAATCACAAAGTGTTTGATATGACTGACAGATGGTAGGCACTCTACACGTTAGCTATAATTATGATCGTTGATTACTATTATTAATCAGGATGAAGTACCATGACAACGGCTCCCTTGACAGAACCTAGACCAGACTGCTGAGAAAGTCAAAACCAGAGCATGAAAATGTGAAATTATTTCTTATACAAAAGAGCTCAATGAATGCATTTTAAATTGCTAGTTAGTTCAATAACAACCAATCCCCCAAAACAGGAATATGTCTATCTATCTTGCAGTGGCCCTAAATGTATCTTTTTGATAATGTGATTAATACAGAATCAATAATTAATACTATTGATGCAGCAAGGTGCCCTGGACTGAGGAAGATTCGAATTCCAATACAGCCTTAGAAACTTACTAGCATTGTGTCCCTGGAAAAACCACTAAAACTTTGTCTCACTTAGTTTTCTCATCTATAAAATGGGGATAATAAGAGTACATACCTCCCAGGGTTCTTCTGAGGATCAAATGCACAATACTACAAAAACAGCAGGCACTGTACAAACTTCAGCCATTCCTGGTCTTATACTTTTTACTATTTACTATCTTACTATTCACTATTTGCTTACTTATTTACTATTTACCATTACTACTATTTACTATTTTACTACTTACTATTATTATTATTATGGATCAAGTACCATGACTACTAGTCCCTTTACAGAAGATGCACAAGTGCCACTGAAAGTAAAAATTAGTACAGTAAAATGCAAAATTCCCAAATCTCAGAATTCCAAGGTGATGGACTATGCCTCTCAGAAAAGAATTCTACATGTGAGGGTTCTTCCTTATTAAAAAAGAGATCCATTAATGCACTTTAAAATGCTAGTTGACTCAATAGCAACTAATCCTAAATAACAGACACAAATCTATCCTTTATAACCCAGTCTCCCCAAATATGTTTGATGAATTAATCGATATTTCATCAGTTTCATCAATCAAAAATTTCATCAATAATATTGTGGCAAGAAAGGGATGGATACACAGTGTTAGCACAGAGTTAGGAAGACCCGAATTCAAATGTGACCTCACACACCAACTGACCATTTAAAGTTGGGTAAGTCACTGGAATTTTCCTTGCCTCAGCTTCCTTATTTATAAAATGATGAAAATAATAACACCAGCCTTCCAGGGTTTTTTTGAGGATTAAATGAAATAATAATTATAAAGCGCTTAGCACAGTGCCTGGCACCAAAAGAGTCATTACATAAAAGTTAGCTTAAAATTATTATTATTCTTTTTATTTAGGATCAATTACTATGATAAATAATCCTTTCAAAGAACCTAGGCAAGTGTGCTGCTGAAAGTAAAAACCGGTACATCAAAACACAAAATTCCTAAATCTCAAAATTCCAGGATATCTTCCTCTCAGGGAAACATTTGTAATGCAAGAGTTCTTTCTTATAAAAAAAAGATCCCAATTAATGCATTTAAAATGGAATTCTGTTCAGTAACAACTGAACTAAAAATAACAGGAATATATATCCATCCCTTATTCTGCTCTGCCACCAAATATGTTTTGGAATTAATATTTAATCAATAATATTGGGGCAATAACATGGGAAAGTGAATAGAGAGCTTGGTCTTGGGTCAGGAAGCTTGAAGTTAATCTGTTCTCAGAGACTGACCAAGCTGTGACCAGCCTCACTTTGATTATCTGTAAAATGGGAAGAATAATAGCCCCTCTGTCCAACAGCTATAGTGAACATTGAATAAGATAATCAATGTAAAGCTTTTAGCACAGAGATGGGTGGAAAGTAAGCCCTATATAAATGTAATTGCCTCAGAGTGAACAAAAATAGCAATTGTTCCTGTTTTAGCCAGAAACCCCAAAGACCTTCCCTCCTACCCCAGCTGATTCCTTTACTGATGTATTTATT